>NW_028263376.1:455380-790380 GCF_051168715.1 Poecilia mexicana | reverse complement strand
GCTGGACGTTCAGCAGAGTCTCCCACTCACACACAGTGCAGCTCTGCCGCTTCTTTTTGGAGCATTCATAGAAAAGACATTTCAGAAAAATCTACTTTTCTTCACTCAAGCAAAATGTCAAAAAAGAAATGAAGCTTTTGCAAAATAATATCAAACCAAGAATAATTGCTTTTTTCTAATATCTTCTCATCTCGTAAAATTGTTTTCCAAAAGAGTCATTTGGGTGTTTAGGTTACGTGACTAAATATGTTTCGATGGAAACGTTTCCGGCTCTGACTCGTTTTTGATGGCGTCCTCTGTCAAGTAAGAGCTTCCTTTTTATTAACATAAGCACACTTCAGGGCAGTGCTGTAGCTGGAACATCTGTCTCACTTTGTTTCCAAATATGTTGTGCATTATGCTTTCTGCAATAGCACGCCCACTACAAGATAGTCTTATGCTCATCTGCAAGCATTTAAAGTGCTGTTGGATAATTCTACATTTGATCTTTGTGGAATAATAAAATTCTGAGACATCATGCAATAATTTCCTAAATGTCACTCTTTCCTGTCATTTGTTTTTCTCACTATAGTGTGGAAAGCACAGGCGTTGCAGGTAATATTTCCCTCTCTCCATCCCATTGTCCTCATTAAAATTTGACAGTAAACCATGCTGCCCAATCCCAGCGCCCTGCAACTGAAGCAGCTGCCTCTAATTTTATGTTGCACAGCTGTGTGTATCATGTGAGGGCATATACACACACCAAAGCTAATGTTCCCACTGATGAACAGGAGGGAGAAAAAGCAGCATAGTCGAGCTTGATGGGTATCTTCACAGCAGCTGGATTAATCAGGGAAGTTAATGTGTTTGGGAAAATATCTCCAAAATGTCCTAGAATATAAAACAATGCAATGCTCACATCACACACCTCAGCTGCATTATACTTTATTAGCTGGTGTTTAAGTGTGCAGCTAATCTTAATCTGACGGATTCAGCCCACATTTAGGTCTAGTCCACACGTATCTGGAAAAATTAACACATCTTTAATGCTTTTGGCCTTTTATCCACACTAAACTGTTTAGTATCACTGAAAATGATTATGTATGAAACCTCAGACCAAAGTGGAGATTTGAGAAAACTCTGTATTTGTGTTTGCATTTGTACATGGGAAGGAGATTTTAGGTTGTCTAGTGTTTTAATGACTTTATGTTCTAGTACGCTGTTTAAGTTATCAGGATCAAGGACATCGACTTGAAGGCTGAAAGGCTGTGACAGACGAGTCAGCGTTATGTGGATGGAAGCAGACAGCCTGAGCTGGCTGCATGAAAACATGGTATTGCTTTAGCATTATATAACTTTATCATAAAGTCAGTAATAACAGGCAATATTTTATACAGCATTACTAACTGAGTTAGTATTTTATTTTGTAAATTCAGTTGATTGTATACAACATTAAACATTCACAGCATTATTTATTTTCTATACTTTATTTTTTAATAAGATTTTTATACTCTTACAACAAAGCAAACAGCAAAAATAAAAATCACAACATGGACAGTAAGCAGCACTCAGAACAGATGGGTCACTAAAGGGGAGGAAGACAGCGATGCATCACAAAAAGGTAAAACTAAACACACAGAATTTTGAAAAACAGGTTACAATGTACCAGGTTAATGCAATTAACAATTGTACAATGAAGTTCCAAGAAAAGTGAAGGGGATGGGGCAGTGGTCCAAACGCGCTATGTCCTGATCATGAGTACTCCATGCAGGTACCCCCAGTAAAAATTGAAAATAGGGGAGAATCCCACAGGGCCATCAAACCAACATGAACCAACCAACCCATCACGGAGCAAACAGTTGGGACCTTCTCTCCAGATTTACCAAGTAATGTCATTCTAGCCAGCACCTATTTTATATTTTGATCAGAAGGAGTGCTTAGTACTTTAACTTCCCAGGAAAGTCTTAGGTTCAAATCATGCATCTTCATCATGTTGACACAATCATTTTTATCAACGTAAATCTAGTTTACTAATCTAGGTTATATATTATTCTTTTCAACCCACTATGTAGTAACATTACAAATGGCCATTAATAACTTGAATGCATTTTATTTTTATAAAAACCTAACCCAGTATGATAGGTCAAACACAAACTCAACCCTTTCTGTGTTCAGTCCACCCAGTCCTGGGTCGATTAGGGATGGAGAAAAAAACACCCACTTGGGATGTTTTAACTCTGCAGTTTTTAGAGTGCATGCATTATAATCTGATTTTTTCTTTCAAGATCTCCTGAGTATCAAACATGCAACAACAGCATGTTTAACAGCAAAAGGACCAGCCCCTCACTTTTTCCCACAATGTCTTTGGGCAAAAAGTAAACCCTGGTGACCATGAAGCCCTCATGGACATTTTTCCACTGACAAACAAAGAAGTTGTTTTTAGCACCACAATATTTTGACCAACTGCTTTTGTCTGACAAACAAAGCAGTTGGTCAGAATATTGTGGGCGCTGATGTGTACCTGGAACTCAGGGGTCCCCTGAAAAAGCCCAAAAGTCAAGAAGTTCAGGTAAGTTTCTCATGCTATAGTAAATATATGAGGTGAGGCCCACTCCCAGCCTCAGATCAGCGAAAGCATGAATAAATTTTTGGTCAGATTTTGATTGTCCTGGGAATCAGCATGGCTAGGCTGCAGACTGAGCCTGGCCATCGCCTTCCTGTAGTTCTGCTCGATTCTCATCTCTTTTCAATGCTCTGCCTGGGATTTCTCCCATTGAAGTGGATTGCCTTAGGTAGAATTTCAACCGGACCAATCAATGAACAGGGGAAGTTGTGAACAATGATGTTGATTTTCTGCTCCAGACAGTCTGTCTGTAGTTTTAGCAATGGCAGCAGAGGAAGTGAAGGAAGCTACTCAATCTGTGTTGATCACACTTGCAAATACTGAATTAATATTAACAGCCATTGATTTTGGATTGGTACTTCTCTTTTCACAGTTCTTAGCGAAGAACTGGCACATTGGCATCAGGAGTTTGGGTGAAGATGGGGCAAGAAATGTCTGCATTTCCCTCCTGGTCCTTTTACATATGGATGAATGAATTAAACTTAACTCATGGCATTTTCCTCTCCACTCTGTCTCTTAAAGCTGTTGTAAAATAGGGGAAAAGGGTGCCAACCCTTCCCTGCCACCTTTCACTTCCCCAGCGGTGCTCCTGCTGGGATCTTAAGGAGTCTAAATAAGCAAAGACACTTGTCAAGTTTTGAATTTACTGCCTGGTAGAGCTGCGGTTTATCTTAGAGCAAGAAGGGAGGGCACAGTCTGACAGGATGGGAAACTGATCATTTCGTAGGGTGACCAGACGTCCCCGATTTCTGGGGACAGTCCCCGTTTTAGGTGACCTGTCCCCGGCTGAAGCCGTCCCTGGAAAAGTCCCCAATTTTAGCGTTTTATGAATGAGAAAAAAAGTTTCCTATAGATCGTTATTACAGTAGCTGGAGATTCCTTATGACACGGAGTAGAAAGTGCAAGTGAGCGTGTTGTGCACAACAGCAGTTACAGTAGCTGCTCGCGCTACTGTTAACTGAAGAAGAGCAGCAGAGCTAACTGCCAAAAAAATCAAGAAGAGCAGAACGCGATGGCAGAAAAGACAACAAGCTGGAAGAGGAGAGCTCGAGATTTGACCAGCTTCGAAGGGGAGCTGACCTGTGATACGGTATGTATGAATTTTGTTTGAATTGGGCTAATCTTTGTCGCCATAAAGCTTTGGTTCATGGTAAAATAAAACAAAACTCTTGTTAACGAACACAAGACGAGAGCACATACAGAATTAGCCAGAGTGAGAGAAAAAGCAACAGGATGATTAAAAATAAACAGTGTAAAGAAAGATGTATTGTAATTAACTGGTCATGATGGGGTTGTATTTTCAAAGCTACATCTGACTTTATACATATGAAAGTTTCTCACAAAAACTGGAATCACTCAAGGACAAGAAAACTGAATGAAGAAGAGCATGAACTGAAACTGACGAGGATGGAGAGATAATTTCTTCTGTTCGTTTAGCTCCAGGGGGCGTGGTTTAGGGGGGAAAAGTGATGACATTCTAGGGGCCCTGACCAACAGGGGGCCCTCCACAATTTAATTATTTATTTTTTGTTCATAGAAATAAAAAAATAAAAAAATTGGGGCCCTGTCAATTACAAAATTAATCATATTGTATTTTCAGAGATTGTTTTTAGCAGTAAAAATTTAATGTTCCCACTCCCAGATCAAAAAACACAGATCCATATTTGCCCTGAACACCCCCCTATCTGCGTTAAATGGTTCATTCTTGCTTGGAGAGAGATGCTGTTAGCAGCAGTCAGTGGAAGACACAAATGATTTTGGCAGTTACTATGCTGCTAAGAAAAGTTATAAAATCAGGTTTTCAAAAAAAAGAAAGGGAGAGAGAGAAAAAGGCAAGAGTGTCAATTTATAACACAGTTTTTCTCCAAGAGAGGTGGGTAGACTGTGTGAGATTATCAACCATTTAGCATAAATAACTTAGCTACAAACTACTGTTTGCCTCCTTTTCACTAGCATTTAATGAATTAAGGAAAAAAAATACCAACATATTCATATCCCTTATCCCTTGTACCTTTTACCACTTCATAACAGATGAGTCAGTCAGCAGCAGCTCTAACCCACGTCCCTCCTGACCTGTCCTGAGTGAAATTAAAGCTGCAGTATGTGACTTTTATATAAATATTTTTTTCACATATTTTTTAAAAATGTCATTATGTTGTGACAGTATGGTATGAGAGGTAATCGTGAAAAATCTATTTCCTCTGCCTTCTCCCAGTGCTAGAAACAGGAGAGTTTTAGTGCTGTCAGTCACAATCAGAACATTGCATTACTTTAACCAGTAATAGTAATTCAGGAAGGAGATGGAGGAGTTTGATTGTTTTCATAGATTATTTGTCTCATAATCTGCTATGACGTCGTGACAGCTTTAACAAATATGGAGAAAACATATTTTTCATTAAAATTATGTACTGCAGCTTGAATAAAATGCATTTTATTCAAGCATTTTTGAGAAGTCTGGATTGCTTTATGTGTAGTTGCAAGTTGCTTTTGACTGTTGCTCATGGAGGAGAGACATTTCAGTAATCTAAAACTAATGGAAAAAATTTAAGCAACCTACTTGCATACTGGATGTGGACTGTTGGATGTTAAATTCATGAGCAGTAAATATTATGCTAATTATCAGTACTGAACCAAAGAAAGCAAGGCAGATGCAGGCCTTTAAAATTGTGATGCTTTTTATGGGTCAAATGGACTCAAAAAATTGTAACAGCAGCTGTGCGGGGGCCCAACAAATTTTTGTCAGGGGGCCCAAGATTCCTAGCGGCGCCCCTGTTTAGTTCCAAACTATTTTTTTAATGCTAAATATGGCATTTTTAACATTTCATCAGCTGATGAAAAAGCTGATGAAAGCTCTTAGGAAAGTGTAAACCCTTTCCTCAAGAGTTTACTAGGGAAAATCCAGCTCCTCATCTCAAAATAACCAAGTTATTAAAAAAAAAAACCAAACCTAATTTTATTTATTACATTCTACATTTTCAGTATGTCATATGTTTTTGGAGGAGATTGTGATATGTCTCTGTTTGAGAATAGTGGCAGACTGATAAAAGATGAGACAGGGGGAAAATAGTCTGATAAACTGAATGAATGAGGAATATGGGAAAACTGACAAAGCTGAAGAGAAAGATTAAATATAAACATATTATTATTTAATTGTGTCTTATATGTTGTATTTTAAGTGTTTCTCTTTACTATCACCTGTGTTGTTTCTCAGTTGTTCACTTAATCTTTTTCTGCTCTTATTCTATCCAGATCTCGATACCATGTGGCTATTGGCTCTTCAGATAGAGGAGGGTTTGCAGATCCAGAGATGAGCTGACTTCCTGATCAGAGTTCACTCACCTCAAACACACACAATGTCCTTACATATCAGCTACATAACTTTACACACACACCTCATGTATTTAAGGACACTTATGTGTCCATTCATGCTCAACATTAACATGTGGACAAAGTTGTTGGTACCTTCTGTTAATGATTGAAAAACCCACAGTTGTCGCTGAAATAACTTGAAACTGACAAAAGCAATAAATGAAAATTTACTGAAAATTAACCAATAAAAATCAGACATTGTTTTTAATTGCACAGTAAAAACTGCTGGGTTAAAAATAACCCAATACGTAACCCAGCGCTGGGTCAAATATGGACCGACCCAACGCTGGGTTGTTTTAACCCAACTGGGTTGGGTTGAGGGTTTGACCCAGCACATTGGGTCATGGCAACTAACCAAACGTTGGGTTAAATTGACTTGCTTAAATTGGTTAAATTGACCCCAAATTGGGTTGAAATTCATAACCCAACACAAGGGTTATTATACCACTATAGTTGGGTTAAAAAATTTTTAAATTTCACTATATAAAAAAAGGATTAAAAGACATATGAATTTAAAGCTTCTTTTATTTCCACATGATACATATATAGAGCCAGCAATTTCATTTACAAAAGTTACAAAACATAAGTAGTTAAATCACTTCAATTCATTTGGCTACAACTCCAGAAGTATCTGTTACTCCACATTAGAAAACATTTAATGAAAAAAAGTCTGTTTTAAAGCAAACTACAAGTTAAACTTTCAGCCATTAAACAAGGAGCATTTTTAACGACACTTTAGCATTTTGCCTGTCTCCCTGCATGAGGACATACAGGTTGTCACATTTTGTAGATGCACCACCAGGTTTGTCCCAACCTGATGGAGAGAGAAAACAGAAAAAACAGGCCATTAGTGATGAACTTATATAAACAGCAAACAATTTGAGCATGATTCAGAGATGAATGTTGACTTACAGGCTGGATATCAATGAAACCTTCTGAACTTCCAGGTTGATGGATCTGAAACTCTTCTCCCAAATGTGTAAGTAGGGAGGAGCACTGGCAGCAGCTGCAGGGCTACATCATCTTGTCTGTCTGGCAAACATAAGCTTGTGTTAAAATGTTAAATGTTAACAGTTTATAAACATATCTTGAACTTCAATACCTTAAGGGAGAAAATTCATGTTGTTGAGAAGATGGCCGCTCCTTTCTCTTCTTGGCCGTACAAAAGATCTTTGTTGAGAACAAGAGAAAGAAGCACAAAAACAGGCCTTTAGTGAATTTAAAGGTAAAGGGATACATTCTCAAAAACTAATTTCTGACTGATTCTAGTTTAACACAAAACCTCACTATTGAATGTGATGCACTTATTTAAACACTTTGAGCATTATTCAGAGATGAAGGTTGACTTACAGGCTGGATATCAATGAAAACATCTGAATTTCCAGGTTGATGGATCTGAAACTTCTCCCAAATTAGTAAGGTGGAGCAGGGAGGAGAACTGGCAGCAGCTGCAGGACTACATCATCTTCTGTATCAAACATAAGTTAGTGTTAAAATGTTGCAGTAACTAGAAAGCATGAAAACATTTTAGAAAACATTTCTTCTGAGCTTCAATACCTTGAGGGAGCAGACTCATGTTCTTGGTCATGCAGAAGGTCTTCGTTGAGAACGAGGAGTTTCGCTTAATTCTCCTGAAGATCCTGGATGTAAAATTACAAAATCTATCAGAAAAGACAAAATCACAAATCAAACTTTAAGAATGACTGACTTAAATCTTATAGCTGTCTCCACTGCAAATAACTTGTAATTAGCCAGCAATTTCAAATGTTCAGAGTAATTTTATGTTCCTAAAAATAAATATAGCACTTAATAAAATAAAATGACACATATAATTTAATTTAGAAGTAAAACTTAACACAAACTTAGTGCTGAATAACTTTCAGCACCAACTTTAAATAAATGTATTTGTAATTAATAGTAACAATAATAATAAAATGAGTAAACATTAACATTAGATATTGTCTTAGTTTTGCTTTTAATTCGTTGCCGAAAACCAGCGGGAGTTTGAAAGCAATGTGCCGGGAGACGGTTGTTCTCTCTCGGCTTAACGAGCCGCTCCGCCCGGTCAACTGACAGAGCGGGCGAGACGAGCCGGCGGTTGCAGGGGAGCGATAAGTCCGAAAACGTCCGAGCATGTTTGTAATTAAGCTATATGTTAACAAACCGAGCGCATAATTCAGGTTTACACAACTAATTTATCGCCTAATAACTTTGCAAAAGTTATTTTATTTTCAACAAGCATAATATACCCACATTATTAAAGCTCTGCTCGCTCTCCTGCGCCATTACTGCTGGTGTTCGAACACGTAGCCTCAGCCCGCTGAGGATGCGCGCGCATATTGCAAAAATCAGGGGACAAACCGTCAACTACCGTTTTCTTTTAAAACTAAATCGATTTTTAAAAATTTGACTATGTTAAGTTACGAACAAATATGATTGAGGTTATATTAAAAACTGAATTTAATTTACTTGACAAATTGTGCCCTTCCCCTTCATCTACTTTTTCCCCAACATCCGTGTTGTAGCAACACCGAAGCTCTTTGTCAGAGGAACTTACCATAATAAACATTTTAAATAACCATAAAAATAAATATCAAACATGTTTGAAATACATCTATTTATTGATAAAATCCTATTCACTTGAAACGTTATCTTCTTTTTACTTACCATGTCTTATTTCAAAGTAGAGGAGAAGTCCGATATGCAACGTTCACAGTCATGTTGAAAATGGAGGCTTGTGAAGAGGGGCGTGGCTTCTTCCAAGTTTCATCTTTAACCCAACCGTTTGGGTAAATCTACCCACCCAACTCCTGGCCCAACAGAAGTGTGCAAGATGTAGACTTCCGATAAATTTCTGACCCAACGCATGAGTTATGAATTTTGACCCAATATTTGGTCAAACTAACCCAACCTATGACCCAACAGCTTCAACCCAGAAATTGGGTTATGAAAATAACCCAGCATTTTTTACTGTGTGATGTTCAACATAAGAAGAAAATGACAGGCCAAAATGACTACAGTTGCACAGATTATTCTGAAATTTAAGGTCCACAGGACTGGAGCCAATCTCCCTGGCTGCAGCCGCACGAAGAAAACTGACAAATTCAAGATGGTTACTAAAAGTCCAGTACAAGTCCAGAAAGTAAAGATGAACTCCAAGGTCAAGGAGGACTTTATGTGAGACCAAGGAGGAAAGAAAATCATTAAAAAGTGAAGCTGGGATTTACCACAAAGACTCTGGGAAAGATGAGACAAAAGGTGCATCAGCTCTATGGTCACAGACACAAAAATGCTAATAGGGTTTAGCTACCATTATTTTAATTGAATCAGTGTCTGACTTTCATCAGTTTGTAAGTAAACAATTTTTTACTGATTTTGTCAGTTTCGATTTACTTCAGTTACCATTGTGGGCTTTTTGTTCATTAACAGAGGGATACTAATTATGTTAATTTTGTGTATGCATGCTCACTTACAAAGTGTGCACAATTTCCCCACATATTTCCAGTTTTAGTTTTCTATCGCTGATATTACTTTTATTATTATTAATAGTAATATTATTAATGTGGAAAGACACATTCCTGCTTTTATATTTGATTTTTAATGTTTAAATATGAATAAATATGTAAGCTGTAACTGTCCCAGTTTCTTCATTTTATTTCGATACATTTGCTTTTTCTTTATCGTCCAGCGAAAAATGTCCCCAGATTTAATCCTTAGTCTTGGAAATATGGTCCCCTTATCATTTGGACGCACTGGAACTCAATTCAGCAGCAAAGACCCAACGCTTCGTCCTCTTCCTCAATGCCGCCTGCATGCTAATGCAGCAGCTAGGAATATAATGAGACAGCCAGCTTGACTGCGAGGCGCTTCGTTATCCTCCAAATCAAAGCAACGAGTCTTCATCACTGGGAAATTTCCACAGATTTCTACAGAAAGGCTCATACAGGTGACAAGAGCTCCCGACTTCCCCGCACCGCCTGGACCCAGCGCGTTTTATTCACAGGGGGTGAGCTGCGTGAGACCCTCGCTGCTCCTCTTCTTCTTTAATGTATATTTTCTTTTTCTTTTTTAAATTTTGTCGTGACATTTCACTGCGCCGATCTGCACGCGGCCACGCAATGACGCACCTGCGGCTTTTGGCCGCGTTTCAGTGATCTCATTTCGGATTGTTCTCATTTTAACGGGGGAGTTTAGAGATGGCGCACCGGAGTGTCCCGTTTTCTGACAAGTTTCCGCTGCTGTTTGGTATGTTCGTCATGTCCCCCCGGCTTCACGCGCTCCTCTCCGTGTAGAACCAGGCGCGGATTCAGAAGTTGGTCGGGAATAACAATAAGAGTAGTGCGCAGCTCGGAGGACGAAGAGCAGAAGTGACAGCGGCGTTCATGGGGTGCTGAGCGGCTGAATTTACTACCAGCATCATCAGGATCTCTGTGCGAGGAATAAAAACTGCGAGGGGGCTTCTGCTGCTGCCCACTCCCTCTTCATCCACACACTTTTTAATTTTTTAAACATTTTCTGCAGTGAATCCAGGTTTCTGGAGCCGCAGCTGAGCAAAACTTGGCCAGATCTGGGAACATTGTCGCCTGTTTGCGCAGCCTGCTGGATATGGGGCTGACGGAGGGAATTTAATATAATAATAATAATAATAATAATAATAATAATAATAATAAAAGCAAGGGGGGATTATCAGTCCCTCGTCCATTATACCCTCAAAATGGATGCCTACGTCAGGCTTTGGGGACGCCACTGGAAAATAGGCATCTGAGAGGCGCTTACAGGCGTTTAAAGTTTGGATAAATCCGAAGCGGCTGTCAGGGTAGGATGCAGTCTGGGGCCAAGACGCTGTCCGCAGGTGGAGGGGCGTCACTCTGCTGCCTACTTCTCCTCTGGATCATCTACTCGCACTTGCTCAGAGAAGGTAAGGGCGCTTCCAGTCAGCCTCTTCACTACTTTGCCAGCAGCAGCCGTAACAACGTCTGTACGGACTGACCGGGTTTCAGCTGCACGGTGTGGTCAGATCCTTTTGTCTGAGAGAAAAAACCTTCCAGTCCAAATAAACCAGCCTGTAGCGATCTGTAACACATCACTTTATTTATGCTCTCCTTGTTGAACCGTATGACATCTTTTAAATATAGTTATCTATCTATTGCCACGTAACTGTGGAGTCTCCGCAGCAGGCACGTGCAGAGGGGGGCTGGGGGTGCTTGAGCACCTGCCCTTTTTGCTCCTTGCCCCAAAGTGCCCTTTTGGTCAATTTTTATTTATTTTTTTGGTATTATTATTTTCAAAGCCCTCTTCTGACACATAACATGTACTAAAATTATTTGTTTGTTTTGTTTTGGTTTTTTGTACAACATAATAAGCCTTCCGGTCACCTTGTTACCTTTGACCTTTTGCCCGTGACGCATGACGCAGTTGCTTCTCGCACAGTGAGATAAGGCGGCTAACTGGAGCTTAACGTAGCGAACGTTCCAGATTACAGAAAAGTTTTTGGTGAATTATATATATATATATATTAAAAAAACGTTTTTGGTGAATAAAGTGGAGTAGACTTGCTACTTGTCAGATGACGGAGAACGTTGAAAGTATCGTTTCTGCTTCAGCACGGAGTCGCGGTTTAAGCAGAGAGGTAATGAAATACAACAGACACTGACAGGCCTCTGTGTCTGGCTTACTTTGAAGAACTACTGAGCGGGAGGAGACAACCAGGTGAGGAAAAACTGTTCTTATCTATCGATTCAGTATTTTTATCATACAGACATTAGGCTGCTGTTGTTGTGCTATTAGCTAGCTGCTAGCTAAAGACTTTGCTAGAAGCTAGATAACTAAAAAGCTTCTTCCCTGTGTACGAGGCACATCGCCCGTCCAAAACTTATCATCTCCATAATGGATATGTCAGATCTTCTAATTTCCTTTGCTGCATAATGTACATTGCATTTATTCTGGCGTTAGGTAAATGTATCTTTAAGAAGAATAGCACTTACATAAAAGTCCAACAAGGATATTCATTTAGAATTAAAAATAACTCACCCTGAATTACCATGATAGATATAATGTATGTCATTAATGAAGGGGAAAAAACTCAACCCAGACTTTAAGTTTAGGGTCTGGTTCGCAGAGTATAAAGTTAAATTTTTTCCCCAATTATTCAATGGGACAAAATAAACTAACCTCAGATAAGTAAAATAAAATTGTAATCAAAACCTTTGGAATTGTAATGATTTATTTTTCTAAAAACAAATTGTTTTGTTTAAAAAACTTTTTTTTAAATTAAATAACTAATTTTTGTCTTCTGAACTTTAAAAGTTATTGCCAAACATAAACTTTTATTTGCACACATCAGAAATATTTTGTTGTGAATTTAGGCCCTCCCCATGACGTCATGTGAGAATCACAAGCAAAACTTTGAGTCATGCACAAATAAGTTTGTTTTGCAAAAAAAATTCCCTTCATGAGACAAATGTGTGATTTAAATGTTTAAAAAAGTTTTAAGTAAAACTCAGTAGGCTTTCCCCACAGTGACATGCATTAACAATTCAATTTTTGCTTTTGTTTTTTTTTTCTGCAGTTCCACCTTAAAGTTTGATGCAGCTCTGCTTTCCTGAATGGACCATCTTCATCTCCACTGCAGCAAACAGGCAGCTCTTTTTTTTATAGATCTGTCCAGTAAAAGGTTGCATTGTGCCCTTGTTTATATTTTTAATAATGTAATTCTGTAAAGACAAAATATGTAAATCAGAGCTAGACCACCAGCTGATATCTTGCTAAATTGTGGGTTTGAATATTGCAATACTTTCCTATAACAAAATAGACCTGCAGAAAGAAATTACTAATAAAATATCTTACATATGCATAGTTGTATGCTCTGTATAGAGCATACAACTGTATAGCTTTGATTGTATATTTCACAATTTTGTAATTTATCATTGTTTATTAAACTCTGAAAGCTGTGTGGCTTTGTTAATATTCTGTCCTAGAATGCGGTAAGATGTGCCCTTTTTTTTATTTTGAGCACCTGCCCTTTTAGTGGTCTCTGCACGGCCCTGGTTCTTAACACTGCTGGATGAAAATAGAGCTATTTATGTTATTTAATTTTGTGATGGTGGTTGCAGTTGAGCTCATTTTCTTTAATAATGTTTCTTTTCCAACACCATAATGTCACAGGTGGCTCTGAACTTTTGCATCTGTCACTAAAATCAAGATCAATTGTGGACATAAATTAACTGCAAATTCAGCAAACATATTATTGGTAAGCAGAGTTTAAATAGACAGGATTCAAGATAGCCTAGCAAATATTGCATGCAATCCTTAGAGATTGCAGTATTGCAAAAAACAATATTGCGATGACGACTGGGGATCAGTAGCTTGAACAGTTAAAAACAACATGACTTTAGTTATTTTGCAAAGTCCTGAGGTATATGGACTGATGCCATGGGAGTGATGATTATTTATTGAAACTGCATAAAAAAGACCAAATATATAATAATAATAATAATAATAAATAAAAAAATCTCACATAATTGTTTAGATATAAAAATTCATACTTAATTATTTTCATACAACAGTAAATTCAATAATGCCTTTCTATATTGGCTGTATGAACATTGCTCTGCTTAAAGTGTGAATGTGCTGCAGTTAGCTTTCTAAAATATGACTAGCACTAGCTTAACGCATTAGCTATTATCATGTAAAAGGCTAACGTTAGCTTTGGTAAAAATAGTTTTGTTTTTTAAAGTTATTAACAAAACCCTTTGATATTAAACTAATTAGAAAACCTAACATTTGGTTTAATGAAATAACAAAAATTGTTTGAATAATTCGATACCTTGACATTTGAAAAACTACCCTTTAAAAATAATAAAAAATGTAAAACAGCTGCTGTACATATTTTTTTGTTGTGTTTTAGTCGTTGGATCACAATAAATATGTGAAAACTGAAAATTGGTGTTAGACCGAGGAAGGACGGATTAGTGTAACTCTCAGTAGCTCCAAGGTTTCAGTGTTGTTACAGAAGTTTCCCATCAGACTCTTTGTTACAGTGGATCATATTTTAATATTAGAATAACATTCCCATTATTCCTTGCTGCAGACAGAGGAAGCCCTAATTTCTGCTGTCACAGTTTTATATTTGTGCTTCCGCTTAGGCTACATCTGTCAACACGATACTTTGCTGCTGAATAAAACATCCAGTGCTACAGTTACACCTTCATTCTGACAAAGAATAAAAAGCAAAACGATGTTTCCCTGCATGTTACTGTATTTGCTTGCTGCCAGTGACAGAGTATTTTGGATTGAAGTGATATCTCATGCACTGGAAGAGAAGATTTAAAGTGCTGGAATTTGTTGGGAGATGCTAAACACCAAGTTTGCAGACTAGATCTTTTAATCAGCAGTGGCTGGCTGCATAATTATCACTATGGAGGAGGGACAGTGCCCACATCAACGTCTTTGGCAGCTTGCCGAGAACAAAAGTAGGCAGCGATGTGACCTATGATTTCTTTATTTTTTTATTATCCGAACGTTTGTCATCCTTGATCTTACTCTCAAGGCTTTGCATCTCAGAGGAAGTCAGCCCAACATCAGCCATGTTCTATTGACACGTTTTCCATCTGAAAAATATCTTGTTAACGCATTATTGTACAAATTGCTCAATCAATCTGGTGAAATTTTCTCTCATTTATATAGTCTCAGAGTAAATGGATAGTTAAACCTCTGGACGTGATTCGAAGGCTGACATTCTCTACACGTTCCAGCCTTGTTGTGATGGACCGAGCAGTCAAAGGAGAGCCAGGCACAGGTTTAAATTCAAAAATAATTGTTTTTTTATTTAATTCAAAACAAAAACTTGGGAAAATAATGAAAAATGATCAATTTGGGCCCATAAAAGAGGTGAAAGTAACACAATTCAACTCAGACTGACTCAAACAAACAGACCTACCTAAATGAGACAAAGGGGAAACCTAAATACTGGCCACATAGAAGACACAAAAGGAAGAACACACAAAAACCTAACTGAAGCCACCATAGTGTTATGAACCAATTTGCAGTCTCAGTAGGCTTGCTCCACCTCTTTGTTCCCCTGAAGGACTGGAGCAGCCAACACTGAGGTAACTCAAAACAAAGATTAAATCAACCAAAACATAATAGTGTAAACTAAAATGTGCGCACTTATTCTAGAATACAGTCTTATGATGTGTTGCATTCTAAACAAAACCCAGTTATTCTACAAATGAAATCCTAGATTTAAAGAAACAAAATATAAGTATGATAAGATTGACTAAACTATTGTGTGTAGTGTGTGTGTAGCCACATTTGTGTGGCTGTAAATGCAGCCATCACACTTGTATTCTCAGCTCTTTGGAGAATCTTAAAGGCGAGATTATCTGTACACGCCACCTTTAACCTGACTAAACTCTTTCTTTGAAAGTGACTGTCATAGAATGATTTGTGAAGTTGTAAAACTGTTTTCAACACCACATTTCTTCTAAGCATTTTATCACTTTTTATACACTATCCTAAAAACACTGTCAGCTGCAATAACCCAGAGGTCACAGCCAATGTAAATTGCTGGCTGGGAGGCTGCGCTAACTCCACCATCTTTGTAGGTCATCTGTCATGTTGGCAAGGACAGAAAATCAAAGCAGATCTGCTTTCATTTGTACATGATTTTAGGCTTGCACTGGTCTCGATAAATGGCAAGTCAGTTGCTCTCAGCATCAGTGGTTTATTCAATGACAGTTTGAGAATGCCAAACTTGATATTCCCAATGTCAAATCTGGGACACCAGCTCAGTGGTGCACCACTGTGCACCATTCCAGCTCAGTGGTGCAGTCAAAGTACAGCAGCAACCTCTGAAGTCTGAGCAAATGTAGGGAGAATGTAGTCCTCTGAAGATCACATGTCCCATTGTTATGCAAAAATAATTTCTAAATGTGTGCAATTATTTTTATTTATTTGGAATTAAAAGTCAGTCTCAAAATTAAAGACTTTCTTTAAACCTCTCTGTTTGGGGTTTTATAATGGAAGTATATTTCAATCTTAGACTCTGTGCTTTAAAGAAATTTAAAAAACCTCAATTTTGAAAATAATTTGCATTTCTTGCTGTAAAAACGTCTCCACTAAAGAGTGTTGTCGTTGTCATGACTTGGTAGTGTTTAGTTATAGTCAGTTCACTGATAAGAAAATGATTAGACTTTTGAATATCTGGCCAGTGTTAAGAAAATAAATTTAAAATAAGCTAGTTTTAAAACTTAGCATGTCTTGATTCAAATGGCCTAATTGTGGTTTTGAAATTAGTAATGTATTCTGGCTCTTTGACCTTTATTTTACCTGTAGTTACAGCAGATGGTTTGCTAGGATCGTTTGAACTGCCTTTTGTCTGTGGGAAAACAATACAGTGGAAGTTGTAGCTTTTCACACTCATCTGTGAAAGGCCGTAAACACGGCAGGGGTTTTAGGCTTCAGATAGAGGGTCAGAGATAGCTCCTGGTTGGATGAGCAAAGATACGCCTTATTTGAATAAATTAAAGATAGGAATACGCCTTTTACTATAAAACTTTCTACACAGAAGTAACACATTAGATTTGCTCTTGCAACTCTCCAAAGATGTCAGTCTGTGAGGTAAATGAATGTATGTCTCCGTTGTTCTGCAGTTTCTGGTGTAAGTTTGTGCATTGTCTTACTTTTAAGTTTATGCATTGTCTTATATTGGATTAAATTCTGTAATTCTGTGACGTCAACACGCATTGTTGTTTTCCTTGTGGCTACACGTGGCCTGCCGAGAGGACCTGGGATCTAAAGGAAGAGAGAGAGCCAAACTTTTACCAAAGTTAACTATTTTAGATTTTCTTCCTTAACACCAGCTAGTCATTTTTTCAGTGCATGTCTATAAAGGAATTTTTTTTAACTAAACACAACAGAGCACATGTTAACAGAACAATAATTTGAGAGTAAAACAGTGAATTTGTTCCCTCTTCAGTTTGGTGTGTGTATGTTGGAGTTCAGCTTACTTTGAACAGTAATGTGTTATCACACAGTAAATATGGAAGAAACTATAAACTTAATACAAAAATTAAGGACATTTGTCCTTGAGCGGCGACACTTCTTGGCTATAAATCTTAAATACTTCTGTACACAGAAGTCTAAAGATTTATAAACAAAAAACTTAATTACAACAAAGACCTGAATACAGTTTCCTTACACCTTATATGTGAATTATAAATACATAATTTTTGTTGTACAGTGTTTTACATACACTTTTTTACAGTGTATGGTTTACATACACTGTAAAACAAGGCAAGGGCCTTTATGCTTAATTTATTATTAAATTTGTTTATTTAATTTCCCTTTGGCATCAATGAAATAGTTTGTAATTTGAAATATTTTGAATTTTGAATTCAGAAAACCCAAACTTGTCCAAGTGATGATGTTCTAGCTGTCTTGAAATGCTGCTTCAGGATTTGATTAGAATATGATAAATATAATTTCTGTTCCTGACTGTTGCTTATCAAAATTAGGTTTTTTGATTTTACTTTTGTTGGGATAGTTTCTTCTTTTGACCTTTTAGCACATTTTTTGTACAGGACACTCAGCAGCTTCCTCCAGTATCTTTATAAAGTCCGATGCTCATACTTTGGGTTTTCTCTGCACTGTAAAAAAGTCAGTAAATTTATGGTAAAAAACGGTAAAAGACCAACAGGTTTTGACCTTCATGTCCAAAAACATTCCATTACCGTAGAAATTACATGGAACTACCGTAAGTCGAAACTGCAAAGAAAGTCAGTAAATTTACGGTAACAAACAGTAAAAGACCAACAGTTTTTGACCGTCATATCCAAAAACATTTCATTACCGTAGAAAATTCATGGAATTACCGTAAGTCCACACACAAAAAAACTCTGTAAATTTACGGTAAGAAAATTGTGAAATACCAACGGTTACTGACCGTAATATCCAAAACATTGTGTTACCGTAGAAAATACATGAATTACAGTAAGTCGACACTGCGAAAAAAATCCGTAAATCTATGATAAAAAATGGTAAAATACCAACAGTTACTGACTGTAATATTCAAAGCATTATTCTACCGTAGAAAATATGTGGAATTGTCATAACTCAATAAACATATATCTTAAGTAATTTTGACAGTCATGAATGTAGAAAATACAGAAATATATTGTAAAAATATAAGTAATTGTAAAGTTCATAAAAAAATATTGTAATATTGCCAGCAGTTAATTACCCTAAACTTATCAGTACTAATCAGCCAAAATTACAAATTTTGCTGATATTTATATCTACAATGTAAAACCATAAACGAGACTGCAAAAGTAATTTTTACAAAGAACAGAATGCTGGTGTGATATTTTGGTTTCTTTTTTAATAATGCCTTTAATACACCAAACTGAAATCTCAACAGTAGACCAGATTGATATCTGGCAACCCACCATTTGCAAAGCAAACTCCTACAGCCAACGCCACCATCATTTATGAGAGTATTTGATTAAATTATGCATTTGAGATTAATTTTATGCCAACCATAGATTTCTTGTACATTAAGAGAACTGTATGTTAGCGCCTCTTGCTTGGATGAAGCTGAAGTTGGTTTCCAATTGCTGCTTCCAATTTGGGAAATGGCTAAAGGGCAATTCCACCTAATTTTTCACTACCATCAGCATCTTTAATTTACTCTAGCTAAAAAACTACAACACCTAGACTCTTCAAATATGGACTAGATTATTCTCAACTCATATCAGAATATTTAAAACCAAGTGTGGGATTTGTGAAACCTTTATCTGATTTGTGAAACTTCAATAAAGAACAATTCTAGTGTTATCCAAAATCATAAAAGTTGTGAAGTCGCCCTTCATTGAAGTTTCACAAATCCCACACTTGGTTTTAAATATTGTGCTATTAGTAGAGAATAGTCTAGAGAGTTTTTTATTTTGTTATTGTGATAAATAACAGGGTTTACAATAAATGGAGACAGTTATTTGTCATGTAAACAAATAATTATCTAGTTTGTATTGCTGCTTGATCCTTCAGCATCAGCAGCAAGATTCTTTTAACTCTGTTCCTGTAGTTGAGCGTGGCTCAGGATACTGTGGTGTCCTGAACTCAACACAGTAAAGTCACAGTGCCCTAGCTAAGGCTGCTAACTAGCAGGTGCTAGCTCAGGGTGCTGAGAGCCCAGTAGGCCTGGTCCTTGTCAGGATGCGGCTACTGTCTTTGAAATCAAGTTTCTGCTATTTTTGTGCGTTCAGGAGGAGGAGAAGGACAACACATCTCTGCATCACAGGTGAGCCCCTTTCACGGTTTTAACTGAAGTTAGCTAACTTTAACCAACTGATAAAGAAATGTGTAATTTCTGAGCCATGCTGTTTATGTACATGCACTGCAGCTAGATATTTTTACTATATAGAACATTTAATTTTCCCAGACGCAACACTTCCATTAATGTTTCTGTAGGAACGACTGCATAGATTATATTTCTGGTCTACTTTAAACTGCATGTGCTTAAAGTTATAGTTAATGGCAGAAGCAACTTTTTCAAGTTTGGTTCAGTAATTAATTTGAATTTGAGTGTGAAATGTTCATGCATGCAAGTTAAATCTGTGAAGAACACGTTAGCTTTTGTTTCAATACTTTGGTAATACTTGGAAGTATAAAGCTTGGTATCAGAGCTAATATTTAATATTTTCCTTTGACCTCTTGACTCTCACCCCCAAAATACTTGCACTAAAGACACAGGGTCCATGACAGTTGAAGGGTTTTAAGATAAGGAAATTTAAATATTAATATTTGACAGTTTTTCTCAGTTTGGGTGCATTTCTCAGAACAGAATTGAAATTCTTAAAACTATCTGTTCAATCTTCAAATTACTCTGTCACTACTGCACATCAACAAATGAGTTTCTCATTCCTTTTGCAAGTTTTGCTTTTGTACATCATGTAACTGATTATGTACACTTCTCTGCTTTTCCCCCGTTGTAATTTGCTTTAATAATGTTGATCAAAATATGTTAAACGTGTCTGTGTTGAATTCTCAACTTCCAAAACAGCTAAGTTCATTGTGTAAGTCTTAACATGCATAAGTCTTAAAGTTGTCATAATGTCAATCATATTTTAATTAATTTATATTCGATTATTTTCTAAATCTGTCCTGAATTGGTAAATTGGTCCCAAGTGAGTCCTGAGTTTCTCTAACAGGTCAATGTATGAACCATTAGCTCAACCAACGATCAACCAGTTTTCTGAAAACAGATTGAAGGTGCATCTTGTGAACCATCAGTTGGCAACAATATATAGCCAGAACACAACACAATGTTACATTTCTGAGAACTGATGAACAAGTATCTGGACAGAGTGAACATCCAGAGAGAAGAAGAGGAGTGAGGCTGAGGAGGAAATAGTTGGGAGGAAAGCAGAAGAAGAGTCAGAAGAGGCTGAGAGGCTGAAGAGGACATCTGCCAGTTTCCATCAGTCCAACATCAGGATATGGCTGCAACCCACAACATGACGCTGATGGAGGTCCTCCCACACTACTGTTCATTACTTAACCCCACTGAGGAACCTTTGTCAGCATGATGATGGAAATTAAAATGTAATGTAATTATGTAATTTCTACAGCACTGTACAGTTTTCCATGAGGAGATTGTCCTATGGTTCCTTTGCTACCTTTTTTTGTTCTCTGCATTTCTGTCTTTTTCTTTCTTAATCACCATGGCATGTAATAAATTACATGCCATGGCTAATTAAATTAGCGTAAATGTGAATTTTGTAGTCTCTTCCTATGACTAATCAATTTGACTGTCTTATCTGTACATAGAGAAACTATAACTTATTATTTTGAGTCACTGATATGTTAACTGACAGAATTTTGAGAGCTGAACTAAGGATTTTTCAAGCAAACAAATGCTATTTTTGCTGTTTCTGCAAATTGTTTTGAGAAATGCGCTTACTGTTTTGTAAATGCCAACAATGACTTGAGAAATGCACCAAAAGTGACTGAGAAAATCTAACATAGCATAAATTGTCTCTGGTGTATCTATGTGTTTGCCTGTATGAAACGTGTACACATTTACAGCTTTGTTTTTGCTAGCTTGCAGGAATTGTAACTTACATAAATGGTTGAAGACAACTTATTAGGCTTCATGAGACTCAGATAAATGGTTAGTATCCATCTCATAAATTGCCTAAAACAGTTATATTTAACTTTTAAAGTCAATTTGTGTATTGAAAGTTGGACGTAAGATTGTTTAACATGTTACAAGGGTTCTCTCTGTTTGGGGACATACATTTGAAAAAAGAAGAAAAGGATTGCTGCTCCAAGACGGAGCTTTGTATAAACACTTGTCGACAACAAACAAAGGTTTAAGAACTACTGACTTTTCAGTCAGAAATGATCACACCGCCTGGTTGACTCCACCAGTCTCCATATGCAAGTCAACAAAGGTGAAACAAACATTTAAGCGAATGGTGCATTTATATGATGTTCATGTAGTGCATCTTTCTAACTTTTGCTTTGTTTGTTTTCCAGCAGAGAGGAAACATCTGATTGACAACATGTGAGTCTCAATTTCAACCTGTGACTGGGAAGACTACAACCATCTTGAGCAAAGTCTGAACTCAGTGACTTGTTACTCTCAACCCAGAACAAGAATCATTTTATCACCGGTTTTTCTTCTACAATAGGTTATCTCTTATATGGACACATGCTGTTTTTTGTTGTTGTTTTGTTTTCCAGATCTCAGTAATACCGTGAGGAAACTGGACAGAAAATAGAATTGGTTCTTTTTTTAACTGAATTTTTAAATAGAAATTGTTTCTTTAAGTGGATTACTCGTAATCTGTATTTTTTGTTTAATTTGAATAAATTTTCTTTATAACTTTCTGTATAGAAATGCTGACAAGTTACACTTCTTTGTGTGTTGCACTGTAATTTTTATGGTAAAATTCTGGTAAGAACAGCGACCGGTAATTTACCATAAAGTTTTTGGTTTATTTACAATAAAATGTCAATATGTCATACAGTCTGGCCATGTTTTTCCAATTATGTATATTCCTCAGGCTGTATGACCGTATTTACTACAGCAAATCCACATTTTAATTTTTTATTTTACCATATTTTAGGAAATACGGTATTTTACTGTATTATAAAAATACAGTAAAATACGGGTAGTTTTGGTTGCCAGAATTTTACCATATTCTTAAAAAAACTGTAAAATATTGCATTTTAAAATACGGTAAAATACTGCAATTTCAAAATACGATAAAAAACTGGCAGTTTTGGTTGCCAGAATTTTACCTTATTCTTAGAAAACGGTAAAATACTGCATTTCCAAAATACGGTAAAATACTGGCAGTTTTGGTTGCCATAATTTTACCGTGATTTCAGAATACGTTAAAAAAACTGGCAGTTTTGGTTGCCAGTATGTTACCGTATTTTGAAAACACGGTAAAAAACTGGCAGTTTTGGTTGCCAGAATTTTACTGTATAAAGACGGTAAACTTATTTGCCAGAATCTTACCGTATAAAGACGGTAAAATTCTGGCAACCACAGCTGCCAGTTTTTTACTGTAAATTGAGGCCGTTTTTTTTTACAGTGTGGGTTTTATAGTTGCATAAAACAATTTAATTCATGTTGCTTATTCTGATACGTGGAAGTTGTACAGGGATGATCCAGACCTGTGCAGAACCACAGATGTCTTCCTGATGTCTTGCCTGATCCTTTTTGATTTTTCCATGACATCATCATCTGGGTTTCACAGCTTACTTCAAGGAATATTAAAATTGTAGTGTTTGACATCTTAGGTTGGTTTGGATAGCTTTTCCTCTTAATAAACAAAATAGTTATTTGAAAACTACATGATCTTTTCTTAAGTTATCTTTATTAAAATTTGCTGAAACATTTAAGTGGAACAAGAAAAGCAGAACCAGGAGAAATAATTTTCTCTGCTCCTAAATATCCCCAGTAAACTAAAGATCATATGTAACCTGGTTTCTTTAATCCTGGATGATACTTTAGTTTTGTCGCCCTCATTTGTCACTAAATAGTTAATTTTATTGTCCTGGTTACTAAAACAGAACTCATTTCGCATTTATAAGCAAGAGAATAAACAATATGAGTGAATCTATGAGCCTATATTCTAATGTTAGTGTCAAACCAAAGTAAAAGACATTTGTGCATCTCTCTACATTACAAGTCATAATTACAGTGTGACAGTGATTTGTTTGAATAATCCAATTTATCCTGCAACAATCTGTGCCGTCGCTGGGCTGCGCTGAAGTTTCACAAAGCCTTTCTACTTGTAAGGCTTCACAAATCCCAAACATGGTTTCAAATATTCTGCTATTAGAGCAGAATAATCCAGTCCAAGTTTGGAGAGACAAGGTGTTGTAGATTTGGAGCTGGACCAATTCTAGTGCAACCCAGATGCAAAAAAGTGGTAAAATCGCCCTTCACTGAAGTTTCACAAATCAGATAAAAGTTTCACAAATCACAAACATGGTTCTATATATTCTGCTATTAGAGCAGAATAATCTAGCCCAGGTTTGAAAATTCTAGGTGTTGTAGTTTTGGAATTAGAGCAGATCTTGTGTGATCGAAACCGAAAAAAGGGCAAAAGTTGCCCTTTTTTTGAAGTTTCACAAATCAGATAAAAGTTTCACAAATCCCAAACATGGTTTTAAATATCCATATTTAAGAAGAGACTAATCTAGTCCAGGTTTAAAGTGTCTAGGTGTAGTAGTTTTTTAATTAGAGCAGATCTATGGTGATCCAAATGCAAAAGAAGTGGTGAAATCACCCTTTTTTGAAGTCTCACAAATCAAAAAAAGGTTTCACAAAATCACAAACATGGCTCTAAATATTCTGCTATTAGAGCAGAATAATCTAGTCCAAGTTTGAAGCGTCTATGAGTTGTATTTTAGGAACTGGAGCAGTTCTAGTATGATCCAGATGCAAAAAAGTGGTGAAAATCGAACTTTATTGAGTTTTCACAAATCAGAAAAATGTTTCACAAATCCCAAACATGGTTTTAAATATCAAGCTTGAAGAAGAGAATAATCTAGTCCAGTTTTGAAGTGTCTAGGTGTAGTAGATTTAAACTACAGTCGATTAAAGATGCGGAAGGTAGTGAAAAATTAGGTGGAATTGCCGTTTAGCTATCGGAAGCTAGAATTGGAAACCAACTTCAGCTTCGTGTAAGAGACGGTGTTCAAATTAGCCATTTTTACTCATAATATCACCTTATAAGTAGAGAGGGCCTTGATAATAGTTAGTAATTTTTGTAAATTCAAGCTGGTGACGTCCTAGGCCAAGGTAGACGACAGCACAACAGGACAACAACCTATGGAAATGAAATGTGTGTCACAAAAGGAGCCCAAAGGGACGAAGGCTGCTAAGGTGTTGCTAGCTAGTGGTAAGTTTGCTTATTAATTATCTTTGTTTAATTATAAACAGTACAGTAAAGATATATAACTTACTTTGGTTTCAGAAATAATTATTTTATCAATTTCATTGTGACTTTTATGATTATTATTATAACAATCATTGATGTTATAACTGCATGGAGGCTCTGTTTGTATACTTTTCTTCATAAACTTAATCTGGTTTTAATTAAGCTCCGTATGACTTTGATATTGTGAGGTTGTTGTTATAACTTGTTCATCAATGTTTTTATCTTCAACATATTTTTGCAGTCTAAGCAAATGAAGATGAAAGAGGAAGCCAGAGAGATCAGGTGTTAGAAAACCTAAAGACTTTCCTGTCTCAGAAGAAGCTGTGACTCCATCAGATCACCAACCAGCTCTGAGGATGAACCTTCACTAGCTACATTTTCAACAGCAAAAACTGGTGTGTTACCAGCACTAAGTGCTTAATAAACATTAGGGCTGTATAAATAAATCGATTTGGCGATATATATAGATATTTTCTGCCCTCGGAAAGTATCGATTTTTCATCTGCGAGTATCGATCCGTTAAACCATAGGGGTCCATAGCCTGATAGCTTTTTTTAACGTCTAGTTTGTTACGGCGTAGCAGCAAGACTCCGCCTCCCTCAGTCTAACTTTCAACTCGAGCTTAAAGTGCACATTATAAACTACACACCAGTTTTTAAATTGTGTTAATAGGCCAAGTATAACTGGAGTTATGCTAAAATTAGTAAACCATATTTTTCCAAATGTCAGAGAAATGTCAAAAGCGCTGCCATTCCCCGGCTTTTCCGATTATGTGAGAGGGAATGAGCTTCCAAACGTACAAAACGAAACGAAACATTAGATTCCTGTGTTTTTGGAAATGTAAAATATTCAATAAATAACAATGGGCTGTATTTTGTTGCTGAGGCACAAAGTAAAGCTGCGCAAGTAACCGTGAAAGAGAAGCGGCGCGAACGGAGCAGCTGCAAAAGCAGTGAAATCGCGAAATTGATGCAAATTTTGACTGCTAGCATTCACTTCGTAATTAGTTTTTAGCTTAGCGGTTTCTGTTCTGTATATAAAGGATTACCTGAAGAATGAACATGGGTTGATAACATCCGAAGCGGGCGCGCAGCGGCGCTGTGTTTTGAGCAGGAAGACGAAGAGGAAAAACCCCCAGACGGAATCCGCGGCGCAGTGAGGATTTCCATGATAACAATGGCTGATCGATCATTCTTATTAGCAACAGACAAAATGTATCAGAGACTGAGAGTACTATGAGATGCTGGCAGTCTGAGAAGCAGCTACTCAGAGATCCAAGCAGGGGAATAGCGGGGCTGCGTAGCTGCAGGGAGTCGATCACTACGGGGTGAGGCGGAGCCACGACTTTAGCAGTTAGAAGAAAGCAGCTTACAGCCACGGCTAACTCCGGGAGCCAAGGTAGAAAAGCCTTTTTCCCTATAGTCCAAAAGACTGCATTTGTGGCTGCATTTTTACTCCAAAATGCAGCCACAGTGTCCAAAAGAAAAAACATAAGTGCAATCATTTGCATATTGAGAGTCTACAGAGGCTGATAATCTCCTCACTCTGCTCCTGGATTACCGTTTAAACTTTTGAGTTTTATGTCAAATCCACATGAATTAAATGACAGAAACTAATTCTCTCACTGCGTCTCTGATTCATTTTGTCCAGCTGCAGACTGTTAGACTGTCCAATCAGAGTCAGGTATTGTGTAGTTGGTGCTTTTAATCAGTTTTCAGTTAACTAAATTCAAGCCTATGGAACACAAAATGTCACTAAAATCACTCTGTCCTTCTAAAATCTTTCAGAAAATCGTAAAAATGCACTGAACCGTAGTGAATTGTATCGCTCAACAAATATCGTGATACATATTGTATCGTGACCAGCATATCGTATATCGTATCGTAAAATTATTGTATCGCTACACCCCTAATAAACATGATTTGATTTTAAAATAATTGGACAGAATTTATTCCCCTTGTTAATCTAATCTTTCATACATTTTATCTCTTGCTAGCTTTCAGGGCCCTGTGATGGACTGGTGACCTGTCCAGGGTGAACCCCCGTGTGAGGGACCGGACTCAAACAAGGACAAAAAATGTTCAAAGTAGAAAAAGGCTTCAATTTAATTCTTCAAAAAATCATCAACAAAGCATAAAAATTTAAAGCAAGAATAAATCAAAAGATAAATAACAAATTTGGATCCAAATTAACTGAGGTCAACTGAACTCTAACTAAACACAAACAAAACTGACCTACCAAACAAAGAACAAAGGCTGCTTAAATAGGGGTGGAGTAACCCAAATCTACCACAGGAGGGATGTCTGACCAAACAAAAGAACAAATAAATATAAAATTAACTAAAGCATTCTATAAACAAATAAAGCAAAAATAACTTTAACTTAGCACAAACAATAAGTGAATATTTAAGTGACAAAATTAAATAAAAACTTGAAGTCTCCCTCTTCAGTCTTTCAGAAATTTGTAGATGGTTTACTCCAGGTTCCTCCACCAGCTGGTTCCTATAAGTGGCACCTCAAACAAAAACAAGTATAAATTAACCATTCAGACAGACATTAACTAAAGTGTGCACCCATTAGAAAATATATGTCTAAATGAAATAAACTATACTAATAAAGAAATCAATACTAACACTATGTGGTGGTGGTAGGAGCATCCACCACACCCCGCCTCTCATCTGATGACTGCTAGAGATGGACACCACCAACCCTCATCACCACCCTGCAAGGATCAGCGTGTTCAGATCTTGGATGGAAAGCTTGGTAGTTTATCTCCTTTAAGTCCACACTTAAAACAGCTTCATAGTTGATGCCAACATCAACTGATTCTAAGACATTGCTGACTATTTTTTTCTACTTCTAACATAAACATGTAAAGAAGAAACCCAAAAATGTTTTCAACCCGAGGCATCCGGTCCCATTCATCATCAGTTCTAATTATGTCACATACATAGTGAGCCCACAACGTCTTAAAGTCTTATTTTTTCGTTGCCATTTTTCTGTACTCTTCAAAATGCAAATGCTTTCTATGTTTATGGTAAATGGACTGAACTTAGATAGCACTTTTCCAGTCATTTTGACCACGTAAAGCGCTTTACACTTGAGTCACATTCACCCATTTGCACTCACAAACACACACATTTATACACCGATACGCAGATCACACAGCCACAGTCGCCCCTAAAGTCGCCCTTTAATTGCTCTATTTTTCTTTTTTGTAGGTTTCTGTAAGGTGCAGTGGTCCATTGAATGGGAATGTTCTGTCGATCCTCACTGTTCTTAGGAAGGAGAAATGTCAGTTTGTCTGGAATACTGTGACATTGTATCAAAACAATACTCTGTCCTTGGTGAAACATTTTTCACATTTCCTCTAAAGTGTACTTATTGTTTTATTGTGCTAATTTTCATAAGCATGTTGGCTGTAAACTTTGAATGTATTGACAATTTGTACAATTCAGTTATAGTATATTGGCTCTTGAAAAAATGTGGGTAACATTTTATTTGACGGGTTGTGCATAAGACTGATATGATACTGTCATAAACACGATATAACATCTGTTAGGAACATACCAACAGTGTCATGAAGTGTCATTCAGTAAATAATGACAATTTTAATGAGAAGTTGCTTTACAAATTGAATGAAATGTTTATGACAGTGTCATGTCAGTCTTATTATGCACACCCCATCAAATAAAGTGTTACCAAAATGGTAATATATTGAAAGCACAATGTAATTAGTTTCACCTGTAAAGTGTGTTGTAATGGATCCTTCTGTGTTCTGTAGCCTGATGTGTTGCCAGTACTGATGTGTGTATGAAGCATGTAATGTACAAAGTGGCGAATAATAATAATAAAAGACATTAAGTACCATATTTTCCGCACTATAAGGCGCACTGGACATAAGGCGCACCTTCAATGAATGGCCTATTTTAAAACTTTTTTCATATATAAGGCGCACCGCATTATAAGGCGCATAGAATAGACGCTACAGTAGAGGCTGGAGGTACGTTATGCATCCACTAGATGGAGCTGCACTAACGGGAATGTCAACAAAACAGTCCGACTCTGGTCAGCGAGGAGAGCCTTCCGCGACTGGGTCGGGGCGTGGGCGGACGATGGTCACCCTTCTCCGTTCGCGCACAGCATGTTCGTGGAGAACGTGGTGCTAAATGACCTGCAGACGACCTGATTCTAGACGGTCGGTAGGTAGATAGGTCAGTCAAACTTTATTAATAGATTACAAACCAGCGTTCTGACAACTACCCCAGCATGTGCCGCACGCTTCTTCTACAGGCGAAAATGAAGTCGGCGGCTGCTTACCGTAGTTGCTAGACCTGTTGTGGCTCAATATTAGTCCATATATAAGGCGCACCGGATTATAAGGTGCACTGTCGGCTTTTGAGGAAATTGAAGGTTTTTAGGTGCGCCTTATAGTGCAGAAAATACAGTAACAAAAAAGTGTACTTCATTAGCAATTATAATAAAGCAAAAGTGTATTTGTAGCATACTGTAATCATAATATATTAAATATGTATTTACAATATACTTAAAATACAATCTAAGTATACATTAAATCTAATTCAATCACTAAAATAGTACACTCAAAATATACTAATCAAGCATGTTTTTAGTACATTTAAAACAGTACACTTAAAGTACACTAAGTACTACTCAAGTTTGTCCAAAAAAAGTACGTTGAAGTATGCTAAGTACACTTTAAGTAGTGCTTAAGTACTACTTAAATACTACTTAAGTACACTAAGCATTAAATTAGCATTTCAAAAAAGTCACACTTTAGGTATGCTAATTCTAAGTATACTTGAAATATACTCATGATTAGTCCTACTAAAAGTATGCTTAAGTATGTTAAAGTTTAACATACTTGGTACACTAGTTTTTCACCAGTAGTTATAGTTAGTGCTTAAGGCAGATAAGCTTAGTATTTTAGGTAAGCCTGTTCTTAAATTATTCAATCAATTTAAAATATTGTGTAATACATTATGGACACTGGGGATCGGCCAGCAAAGCATCCCATGATGCATTTAATCAAAAGGTCTGTTACACTTCCAAACCAACCAGCAGTATGTCATAACAGAAGTCATTAGGGGTTTACATTAGTTAATTTCCAAAGGAAAAGTTGAAGTGCTTAGGAAGCTTTGAGGTTGCTTGTCTCGTTTTTTTAAGTAAAGATATAGATTGGAATCTACGATACAGTTAAGATTTTCCATTGGTTTTCTTAACAGTGTTATGCATCATTATGAATATTAATTTCTAAAAATAAATTACTTATATTCTACGAAGTAAAGAAAACATTTAAAAAGCATTTAAACTTTTTTATTAACCTTCAATATTTAAAACACTAATAATAAATCCAGTAGTCGAAAGGAATTAGGAGGTGTCAGTCTGAGATAGTTGATAGGTGGACTGTAGGCAGTCCTACTTCCTCCTTAAACTGTTAGAATTAACACAGAGCAACTATAATTTTGGTTATGCAAATATCAAAAACACAAAGTACCATCTTGAAGACAAAGTAAGATCTCAAATCAACTCATGCAATATTCCTTTATGAACTTAAGTCTCTGAACAAATCTTTTACTTATTTTCAGTCTAGTAAACAACATTGAACACATAGCATGGCAGACAAACACTCCAACATGAAACAGACACAAACGTTGGCGCAATCAGAATTTGGAGTCAGTCAAAATTTCATCACAGTCAAAAATGTGCAGTCAGTCCTCTTTGTGTTTATTTTCTTAAATTGTAATTACCAAATTTACTGAAGCTTCAAAATTTTCTCATTTTTCTTTTAACAACATATTTTAATGTTGGGGTGGTGAAGGAGTGGGTACCGGAGGGGGGAAGCGGGGCCTAATTACCGATCATTTCATGCATACTCAAACAGCTGTTAACAGAAAATGCCCAAAATTTTCCAACATCATTTTGGCGCCCCATCTGGTGCAGCGGCCCTATGCGTTGCATACTGCATTTGCATTGAAGAGATTGAAATTTACATTTCTCTCTGCATCTCAAAGTTGCTGTTTGCCTTTCGCATTTACTTAAAGCTGCACTGTAACTTTTACAAAAATATGTTTTTTTAAAAATAATTTTTATTAAATTTGTTAAAACTGTCAGTATGTGTGACAGTATGGTATGAGATCTGTGAAAAAATCTATCTCCTCCAATCAGAGCCAGGAAGAGGGGCTTAGCGCTGTTAATCATGCTCGATGGGCCAAGTGGCGGAGAAACAACTTATTGGCTCAGGAAACTGTATCCGCCATCATCAATGTATCCGCCATCATGAATGCTAACTAGCATTAGCGTTAGCATTCATGGCAGACTATGTTATGATGAACTAGCTGTAGCGTAGCAGAGAGCAAGGAGTGAACAGTGCGTACAGGAGATTGATTGACAGCGCTAAGACCCGCCTCCAGGCTCTGATTGGTTGTTTCTGCAGTTATTCCTAGAAGAAGACAAAGCTCCATCTTTTTCACAGATTGTCTGTCTGGACATGATGATAATTTGAACAAATATCAAAAACATTTTCTATATAAGTTACATCTTCACTTTTAAGTGCCTCAAGTCTATTTTTAGCAGCTTCCCTCTGCAGAGCCTTTTATCATTTACCTTTGCAGTTTGGCAACATATATATGTAAAGCAACCTCCTTCATATGTTCTGGATGAAAGGACAGACCTGAATTACACTATTAGCAGGGCATGCATGTACTGGGGATGTTTTCTATTTAAAATATGCCCTTGGCAATGTCACACAAGTGTTGCCTATAAACTTCACAAACATAACTAAACCAGAAGGACCTAGAAGTCCTGAAAAGTGAAACTATTCATCACGCTGGGTTTTTGCCACACAGAAAGGAAGCAGTCTAAGTATCCCTCTGTTGTTCCCTGTGGGTGGAGCAGTGCTGCAGCTAGCTGGAGAACCAACATTTGGGGCAACCAGAGCACATCTCTGTTATCAGCAGTGTTTTGTTGCTTGCTCCTCGTTCTCTGCAGCCCCACTGGATGCAGCTTGAAGCAGCTTCAGGGATCGTCAAAGCTGAACGCAGAGTTGATTGGAATATGCCGAGCTTTTTTAGGAGGAGGACGATGCTGCTTAACTGGAAGCAAACGTGCATAAAAACAAGAAGATTATGTGAAACTTACCGTTCCTGTATGAAAGTCCTCTGTTCCATCCAGGAGCCTGCTCTGGCTGCTCCAGCTGCAGGTGGGATGGAGCAGCTGCAAGGCCAAACAGAGGTCAAACAAAGGTCAAATGAAGTCAAACCTGACCTGTTTGGTAGACAGTATTCATCCATTCCCCCGCCCGCCCATCTGCTAGTCTTTTTGCAAATGTTCTAAGATACTGACACTAAACTAGACAAAAATACTTAATTTAGTGTTTTTGCATTACTACTAGAGAACATTAGAGGATTTATGGAGATTGTTGAAGCAGATTATCAAAATGAACTGAAAGCATTTATCTTAAGATATTACTGATATTTTAAGAGTTTTTATTATTTTTTACCTTGGTTAACTCTTATTGTCATTTTGTAGTATATGGTATAAATAAAATTGTATGGTATAAAAAACGGTCTGTCCGTCTGTCCGTCCCTAGTTGTTTGCCATCTAACAAACCCTGGAGATTTGCAGATTCTCAATTATAAATATACTATCAAATAAATATTTGATTCATAGAGCAGTTTTATAACAACTGAAGGTAACATAAAATACATAACACTGCCCCTTTAAAAAAGGATTCCTTTAAAAATAAGCTGAGCTCTCAACATTAAGCTGTTTTCTCCTCTGCTGCTGGATTTGCAGAGCTGCATTAGATCACGGTGGACGTCAGGAAGCATGTAGCACCGGGTCAGTCAAACATCTCTCAGGCTCACCTGGCGTCCTGTTACACCATACCTGCTGTGCCACACATGTCAAGTGGTGCTACGGTAATGTGATACGTTTGGCTGCAGCTGCTTGACAAGCATATGTTGAGTGGGTGAGGTTCCTGTTCCCTGTCATCCTGTGTCTCTAATAACAGGCAGAGCTGTGAGATTAGAGCAGATAAAAAGGAAAAGTTAAGTCTTTAATACTGAAGTTAGAACTAAAGCAGCAGTAGGAGTTTAGTCTGTATGAACTAAATGGAATTACATTTATAGAACTGGTTTCTTTTCACTGTCTTTAATATGAAGTGTAAAGCAGTACTGTGGCAGATTTAGCATGATATTGTACTCCAAGGCTGATTATTAAACAATTTTTTTTATATAAATATTAGAATATACCCAACACTTGGATTCTCAATGTCTTCAGATTCAGTTTCATAAGAAATTATAAAAAAATATTTAAACAAGCAAAGGAGTGAATTTTACTGCCATGTTCTGGGCTTACTGGATTAAAATGTCTCTTAAAATTAAATTTCCTTGAATCTGTGAGGAAATATGTGTATTCTCTATTCAGCTGAAGATCTACAGGAGATTTCAGACAATCAGCTGAACATTGTCCGTCCATCACTTAAAAGAAAAAGTTAATTTAGTTAGATGTAAACAGGGGACTTCCAATTTGTTTTCCTTTATCAGGTCTGATAGAGAATGTTTCTCTGCAAAAACAAAATCTTACAAAGTGTTTTTTAAATCTGGTTTCTAGTGCAAGTATTCTCAGTTCACTTGAAATAAGACAAAACTGACAAAGATACAGGAGCTTGTTCTAAGTCAATAATTCTTTAATATTGATGAAAAATGATTAGTTCCACTGGTAGACTATTTCACTAAGATATTTGTCCAATATTATATCTGCCAATAAAAACTATGTTTTTTTGTTATCAATATTAAGGAACTTTGACTAAGCTCCTATATTATGTTGAAAAGTTTCTTTTAAATTGATTTAGTCTTTTTGCAAATGTTCTAAGATACTGACACTAAACTAGACAAAAATACTTAATTTAGTGTTTTTGCATTACTGCTAGAGAACATTAGAGGATTTATGGAGATTGTTGAAGCAGATTATCAAAATAAACTGAAAGCATTGTTCTTAAGATATTACTGATATTTTAAGAGTTTTTATTATTTTTTACCTTGGTTAATTCTTTTATTGTCATTTTGTAGCGTATGGTATAAATAAAATGTCATTATTATCATATGAAATATTGTATATCTTAAGCTGTGAACCATCAGAAAAATGATGATGATCAGTTACATTATGTTTGGTGTAATATGAGACACATCGTGGCTGGTTATTGTTGATGGATGGAAATAAAGCAGGCCATCCTGAAAATATGTGTTAAATTTCACAACATTTGGTTCTGGGATGGAGGGTCAACTGCAGCAAAACTGGTTCCACAAGCAACATATCAGCTAAAATGGGGTTGATTTTTAGATTAGATTTTTTCTATAAAAATATCTGGAAAGACACATATTTAACTAGGCCATCATAATTATTTACAGCATTGTGTTCTCTAAAATTCTAATGAAATTGATTTTGTCAGTTGTAACATCAAAATGTCTACAGAAGCTCAAGGGGTGTAAATACTTTGCAGGGCATTGCGTTTGTGTTGCATTTGTATTACATTTGTGTTGAAAAAGGTGAAATATTCCTTCACCTTTTTAAGCTTGCTGAACTTTTGGGGTTTTATTGAGAAGTTTAAATGGGATTTTTAGCAGCATGTCCCAAATGCTGTTCAGGTAATGAGCAGACTTTATATCAGCTGCAGAAAACTTTTCTTCCTGACATCACCTGGAGACATCACTGTCATTTCTGTTGTCAGAGAGGAAAAGCTGCTGTTTTCACTTTAATTGAAGCTTCATGTTTGAAAGCAGCTGAGAGAAGTGCTGTTAATTTTCTGCTGTAGCCATGCAGACGAAGTGCTTCATGATTTGAATAGGCCGGAGCAACAGCACTGAGACTGCTGAATGTTGTCCATCTGTTGACGCCAGTTGTGATTTATGGAAAAAACTGTCTTTCCTAACTGATAAACATAATATTTATTTTAATAATAATTTATTTTGTGAGAAATACAATATTTGAAAGGTGGAACCGTGTAAAGACATCAAAGACTATAACTCATTCTAGTGTATGAATTAAACATTAGGGCTGCAACTAACAATTATTTTAGTAATTTATCATATTAATTATTTGGATGATTAATCAATTTATCAGATTACAAAAACTTTTAAAACCATTTATCATGGTTAAATAAGTACGTTGCTGGTTTTTGTTAACAATTCCACATAAAAGCAATCCAGCTAAAAAAATAAATAAATAAAAAATTACTCAATTACTCCATGATTATAATATTCATTCGTTGCGACATCAGAGTTTACAAAAGTGTGAAATGGAGGGCAGTATTTAACACCACTGGCCCACCTCTGATCACGTTTTACCATTTGATAATCACAGATCAATTTAGACTGATTACCTGCACCCTGAACATTTAAAATGTTTCCCTTTGTGCTTTAAAGAGTGCATAAAATATTTGCTGAGCTCATATCTGATGCTGTGCACGCTAATATGATTGTCATGCTATCTAAAGTGCTGCTTCATTGGCGGCACTCTTTTTTCAGCGGAGATGCAGTGAAGAGAATCACTTATGCCTCATATTGTGTGGCAGAGTTGTGATTAGAGCCTGATTAGAAACCAGTTTAGAATCAATGCCATGATGTCCGGGCCGAGCTGATGCAGCGGGGCTCCGCTCCGTAGCTGTGTCATAGTGAGGAGTAATGCCAAACTAAGTTTATTGAAATGAATAATTTCAATAAACTTATTGAAAGAGGCCAAATTTTTAATTTCGTTTCGAGACAGAGTCCTATTTTGCAATGTCACTCCTTGCCGTAAAACATAACTTTCATCCTTTGCAGCCCACAAGTAATTACATTCTTTAAAGGGAGATTGTTTTAATATGAAAATGGAGTTGGTGTCATACTTCATTCATATAATTTTATGGCAAATTTCCTGAGGAGAAGCAGAGCATTTCACACACAAGGTCCCAGTCTGGTTCCAGTTGTACTGGAGCGGTGAGCAGCAGTGTTTAATGGGATTGCCTATCTGATCAAAGCATTTTATCAGTGCGGCTGGACTGGCCTAATTAAAGAGGAAAACCTGAAAACTGATATTCTAGAATGCATGGAATGTTTTATTGGAGGGTGTCAGAGTTGATGCTGCTGATAATGTTTTTTTTCTTTGTTCCTTTACAGTTTGTTAGATGATCAATGCTTCTAAATTTGATTCAATTTCAGCATACATAATTTAAAGATTTTAAATAGTTTAAAATTTAAATGTAAGATTTTAAGGAGCTGGCAAGTTTACTTTATAAAAGTTCAAAGAACAATATTCATAGTTAGATTGTTTTGTTATCATAGCTACAATCTGATGCTGTAAGTTTAATCTTTTAGTTCCCCCCACTGTAAAACAGGGGGAATGGTATCTGATGGGTGACATATGGCCATCAGATAGCGTTCCCCCCTTTAACATAGGGGGAACGGTATCTGATCGGTGATTTTCAGTCATCAGATACCATTCCTTCACTTTACCACAAGGGGAACGGTATCTAATGGATAATATTGAGCATTAAAATGCATTGCCCTGTTTTTAATTCATATACCACGCTCTCTCTCTCTCTCTCTCTCTCTCTCTCTCTATATATATATATATATATATATATATATATATATTATACATATGATAATTATAATATATATATAACATACATATGCATTTATTATTATTATTATTAGTTTCACGCAAAAACCGTGAAGAAAGTGTGACAACTTTGCCGAAACAGGTTGTTTGAGCTTTCACGATGTCCATAGTTCTCCAGATAAGCGAGCTGAACAAGCGCGTGCTTTCTCAGTGCTCATAATGGGCACGCGTGTATTTTGTCGCCTGGGTGGTGTGGAGCGGCAAGAAGACGGAGGGGGAACCGTATCTGATAGGGAAACGCGGATCGACATAACACCGGGTGCCGGGCAGTGTGTGGAGATGGAAAAGCCGCACAAAATTCTTTGTTCACAAACCTCTGAAAGTGCGACTACAAGTTATTCCTGCAGTCCACGTAGAGCTGCGCAACCAGAGCTAACCAGAGTGGTGTTTAAAGTCCTACCTTGATCAAAAACTCTGGAAAGAATCATAATTCATCACAGGATCAGTCAGAAAGTCCATATACTTTGCTGAGGTCATTTTGACAACTTCGGGGACTCTGAAGGGGCCGACCAGCGCCCCATGATTTCAGCCCAAAAAATGACTCCACCACCTCTTTGCTGACTTCACAACCGTCAGCAAAGAGGTGACGGCTCCTGGGATATGGTGATGGATGGGATATGGTGGCCATCCACCACCAATTCACTACTGCGTCCATCTGGACCATCCAGGGTTGCACAGCAGCCATCAGTGAACAAGTCTGTTTGAAAATTAATCTTCATATACGGCTGGGCCCACTGCTTGTGAGCACTGGTTAGGGGTGGCCAAATAGTAGGTTAATGTACCGCAAGCCTCTGGAGGATCCTCCACCTTGAGGTTCCAGAGGCACCAGCAGCTTCAAATTATGTCTGAAATGATTCCTCGAGTGATTCGAGTACCTCGATTATTAAAAATTTCTCTTGGAAAATTTACCTGCCTCGAAGCTTCGTTAATTTATATTTTAATTTATATTTTATTATTTAGCGCACCGTTCTGGCCAGAACATTATTTGCATGGAGCTCTGACTTCTGCCTCTCAGTTGTTGATGAAAGCTAAGTGTTAGCGGCATAACGTCCAATCTTGAAGTTCGGCCGTGGGGATTTGATTGATTGATGATAATGCCCGGGTTTTCATCGTTTGTGGGGGACGATGAAAACCCCACACAAATGATTGGAGCGATGCCTGGAGTTTGGCAGCCTTTCTCCTCCGGATGCTGTGGGTTCAAAGCGAACGGCAGGAACAGCGCTGCGGGCGGCTGAGCAGTTGATGGTTAGAGTGTAAGTGTAGCCTTATGGTCGAACCGCACAATAAATTACATATCCCGGTCTGAACAAATGGGTGGCTTGCGGTCCATGGTTGGTAGATGAGTTTCTGAGTGTGATGAATGAAGGTGCTGTAAATTATGAGAGGGCCAAAACCTACAAACTCTCTTACACGTACTATCAAACTCTCCCACATTCGCTATCAAACTCTCCCACATTCGCTATCAAACTCTCCCACATTCGCTATCAAACTCTCCCACACTCGCTATCAAACCCTCTCACATTCACAGTCAAACTCTCTTGCACGTACTATCAAACTCTCTGACAGAGTTTGATTGCAACGGAAGTTAACTTAAAATTTCAGTTTCTGATTGGACCCCAGGCAGGCTTTTCAAAATAAAAGCGGACCTCCGGTTTATGTTTGATTCATGTTTCTCTTCTGCGGCTTTAAAAATGTAAAACTTTGTGTTAATTGATTTGCTAAAGGAAATCATGTATTTGAAAATAAATTAAAACATATTTTAAGTGCGGCAAGCTCTCACTAGTCTAGCCCCATCAAAGCTCTTTCGGACGCGACAGGTTTCTTCTAGAAAAAAGAGATCTCGAATCCAATATTCATTCTCCAGTCTTTACTGAATCCAAAAGGGAGTAAAAATAACAAACAGATTCAAAATAAAAACAAATAGAAAGTGACGGTCAAAAGACTGTGTTCCTCCAATGGTGCCAGACTTCTATAGTGAGCATGCTCTAATCTTTCATAAACTAATTAGACAAAAAACAACCAATAAAAAGGCACCACGCAACAAGCTCCAACAATGTACATATGGCTCCTACACATATTATGTTGGCAAAAAATTCTGTAAACCACATATGTGGTACCTCAATCAAAATTGCTGACATTTGACATGCAAAAAAATCTTTCAGATTACATAAACAATACCTTACCAGGTACTTTTCTGACTTCAGGATGACACAGGGACACCTATAAGACCAATTTTAACTGAGGTTGCACATATGTGCTTTACAGGATTTTTTTGCCCACACAATATTTTTTTTTCAGATACATAATGTCGTTTTGCGAATGAATACCCTCTGGCATGACGTTGCCCTCGGGCAACAAACCACATTTCTGTACCTCACGTTGCTCCTTTATTTTATTTTTTGGGGGGAATGATTTAAAATACCTCTAGACATATTTTTGTCCAAATAAAAGAGGTATTGAGGTTCATGTGACCTTTTACTTAGAGGAGGAGCAGTCCTTTTTATGAAGCGGAGGTGCATGCTACACCTTGCCTCCTACTTGTAAGTTATACATCACTTTTCTTCATGTTTAAATTTGGGTCACTCTAACTAAAAATATTTTAATATCTGTGAGTATATAAAGAAACATTATAGATCATTTCAAGACAATTTGTTTTATAATTTATATGCTGAAACTGTGTTTTTTTGTTTGTTGCCTCAGGGCAACATTGCGCAGTTAGGGCCCTTTTGCTCAGACAATATTATTCTAATGTGATGATATGCAATTGATTACAAAATAATTATCAAAGCCAATTTTTTTACTTTATTATTGACTAACAGCAACAGGAGATGGATGCAAGATCATTTCATGGACAAAATGTGCATGGTTCATCTGGGGTCATTCCCGATGAAAACATGAGGATCCACCGTACATCCATTACTTCATTGTTTGTTTATCCTCAAAACTGACTTCAGTCCCAAAGGGTGAAGAGCTGGTCATCAATGAACAAATGGCCCCATTCCAAGGCAGGCATAGACTGAAGCAATACCTGCTAAACCAAATATACAGGTCTGCAGGGTACTTCATATGGCTGGTGCAGATGGTGTTCCTTACAACTTGAAAATCTACACAGGGCGAGCCGTACCACCACCAAATCTACCAGATATGGGAGCTGGTGGAAATGTTGTCCTTTGCTTGGCTCAAAATTCTACCAAAAAAATCAGAACTACAAACTCTTATAAAAAAGAACCTGCAGCCCTAAGTCCTGTCACTGATGTGAATCTGGTCGCTACACCCATAGATAATCAGATAAACAGATAGTGATTCCCAGGTACGCCAATAATCAAGTGCCAAAAATGTGATACACACTTTTTTTCACATCAGCAAGCAATTACTTCCTGATGTTTAACATATAATAGGGAAAAAGACTAATTTCAACATCCTTAGTGATTCTAACTCTGCCAAACATACACATGTACAAACACACAAATGCTCGTTTTAGTAATTTGCGCAAATGTACCATTCATTAATGAAAGTTAGTTGTTTATTTTATATTTGGTGAGTTGGAACCATGTCTGATTTATTTTTGTCAAATAAGTTTTTTTTATGAATATATTTTTGTTTGATTTGTATTTAATTTCTCAAAATCACTGTAGAAAACTTGGCGTTTTAGACCCCTTGTAGCGCAATGTTGCCCTGAGGCAACAAACCAAAATCCGGTTCCGGGAGGTGTCAGGTTCCAGTTTTATGATTGATATGTAATTAGGGACCAACAAGCTCCCAAAGAATGTAGGAAAATATTTTTCCCCCAAAAAATAAAAAAGTCATGCCATAGAGGGAGAAACCTGATGTGTGAATCAAACATAAACTGGAGATGTGCTTTTATTTTATTTTAGTTAGAGTGACCCAATTTTAAACATGAAGAAAAGTGATGTATAACTTACAAGTAGGAGGCAAGGTGTAGCATGCACCACCGCTTCATAAAAAGGACTGCTCCTCCTCTAAGTAAAAGGTCACATGAACCTCAATACCTCTTTTATTTGGACAAAAATATGTCTAGAGGTATTTTAAATCATTCCCCCCAAAAAATAAAATAAAGGAGCAACGTGAGGTACAGAAATGTGGTTTGTTGCCCGAGGGCAACGCCATGCCATAGAGGGTTTTAATTCGCAAAACGACATTATGTGTCTGAAAAAAAAAATATTGTGTGGGCAAAAAATCCTGCAAAGCACATATGTGCAACCTCAGTTAAAATTGGTCTTATAGGTGTCCCTGTGTCATCCTGAAGTGAGAGAAGTACCTGGTAAGGTATTGTTTATGTAAGCTGAAAGATATTTTTACATGTCAAATGTCAGCAATTTTGATTGAGGTAGCACATATGTGGTTTACAGAATTTTTTTGCCAACATAATATGTTTTAATTTATTTTCAGATACATGATTTCCTTTAGCAAATCAATTAACACAAAGTTTTACATTTTTAAAGCCGCAGGAGAGAAACATGAACCAAACATAAACCGGAGGTCCGCTTTTATTTTGAAAAGCCTTCCTGGGGTCCAATCAGAAACTGAAATTTTAAGTTAACTTCCGTTGCAATCAAACTCGGTCAGAGAGTTTGATAGTACGTGCAAGAGAGTTTGACTGTGAATGTGAGAGGGTTTGATAGCGAATGTGAGAGAGTTTGATAGCGAATGTGACAGGGTTTGATAGTTTCACAGTATGTGTAAGAGAGTTTGTAGGTTTTGGCCCTTGGGGCCTCTCATAGTAAATATCCCGTATTGCTCCCCTGTTCTTACTTTCGTCCCCTGGTGTACCGGTCTGTTCATCTGTTCCCTGGTTCGACTGTTCCCTGGTCTATTTCCTTTTTAATGCCCCTATTAAACGTCATTGTAATTGTTTAGCTTGTCCTCCCACTACTGTCTGAATTTTTGCCAGAGGTCTAAGGACGGTGTAGTAGGTGGACATTTTAAAAAGACGCGGTCTGATAGCAGCTGCATAGTGTCCGTCTCTAAGCAACCGTGACAACAGCGTCAGTTTGTGAGGGTAGAAGAGGGGATCCTATAGACCCTTTTCACATGACGTCAGACAACATCCGTTTTGACTCGATCCAGTGTATCTTTAGTTCCGGTGTGTGTAGTTAATGCTGTTTCTGGACTGTAAAGCAGCTGCTACAAATACGATTTGAAGATATATCACTATTTGCAAACAATTTTTCTTCATCAACATAATTTAAACTGGACAAATTTCTCGCTGATTGGTACCAGTTTGACTACGAAGGTACGTGTTTTGGTTTTTTCTAGCTGTTAGTTGATATGCTAGGATAGCAATAGTAATTTGTTAGCTGGCTAACTTTACGTAGCCTTTCTGTTTTGGAAATATAATGTATTTAGGCTCTAATCTTAATCAGATTTTTATAGTATAGACGGGGGTTGCCACCCGTCATGTAAAATGCATGATCGTATTAAACCCTCCTCACGTCATACGCTAGTTTCACCACCTGCTACATTACCTGTAGCTACAAGTCCAAAACTTGACAGTTATGCCAAACACCTGCTGCTCCATAACGTCCTGAGAAGTTAAACTCTTGCTACGATCAAGACATGAGGAAGATGTTGTCTTAGATAGATAGATATTAACGTTTCATTGGAGAAATGTGATGATCTCTCTCTCTCTCGATATATATATATATATAAATATATATATAAAGAAAATTCCCTTCTCACCCTCCGCGGGTGGTCTCTTTCATCCTCTGAGCTCGGGTCCTCTACCAGAGGCCTGGGAGCTTGAGGGTTCTCTTCCAGTATCTTGGCTGTGCCTAGAACTGCACATTTCTGGACTGAGATGTTGTTCCTGGGATCTGTTTGAGCCACTGCTCCAGTTTGGGGGTGACTGCCCTGAGGGCCCCGATGACCACAGGCACCACTGTGGTCTTCACCTTCCAGGTCTTTTCCAGTTCCTCTCTGAGGCCCTGGTATTTCTCCAGTTTCTCATGCTCCTTTTTTCCTGATGTTGTGGTCACTTGGTATTGCTACATCCACCACGACGGCTTTCCTCTGTTCTTTATCCACCACCACAATGTCTGGTTGGTTCGCCATTACCATCTTGTCTGTCTGGATCTGGAAGTCCCACAGGATCTTAGCTCGGTCATATATATATATATATACATATATATATATATATATATATATATATATATATATATATATATATATATATATACATATATATATATATATATATATGTATATATATATGAATATTTATCAAATGTTATGATTAGAAGGTTAAGTTTCTTATACTTTGTTTTCCTGCGGTTGTAGACTTGGCAGTAGAAAATTGATAATATAAGAATAACACCTTTATATCCCTTTTAACAGGTTACACTTGATTCTGCTGTGGTGCCTGTGGAAACGAAGTGCATGAAGTTTGTGCTCAGGTGGGAAAACCCTGTGGATCACATGGTGGGACTTCTGCTTCAAACTGCTCACTACAGTATAACATTACCTCCGTCATCCACCAGTTCACTGCAGACTGGCACCTGCCAAGGACCGTACATGGATGTCTTCTTAAGTTGTAAACCCTGAGTACATAATGTTGAAATAAAATTGATATGCCTTTTGTAAATACATTTTCTCTGTCAATGACTTAAATTGTTAACTGTGGTAATTATGTTTGTGTAATATAGTAACCATGTACAGTGTTTAATATAATTATTAAATAGATGTATTAAAGAAACAACCACAAACCTTATGTCTTTGTTCCACAATAGCAGGTTTAATTTTAGCATTTCCTCTCCTCCACATACTTCGTTGCCAGATGTGTAAAATTTACAAAAAGAAGCAATTTAAATGTAAAAGTTGCACATATGTAGATTACTCAAGAGAAGCTATTTGCAATAGTTTTTACAGAACTCTACACAACATCAATTCATTTATTAATAGAGACTTATAGATATTAATTACAGAATAGATAAGCAAAGATTTCATTTCCAACACTGCTGCAGTATTGAGTGTTCATCCAAGAAGTGTGACTTGCAGGAGCAGGGAGGCTCTACTGGTTTCTCCTTTTAAATCAAGAGGCCCATGATAGTTTGACTAGGCAGCAGATGTCCCACAGCTGATTGACTGAACCTGCCATGGACAGAGGAACAAGACCATCTCAGATATGGTAGGTTGTTAGGTCGGCTACTGTTGAGAAAGATGGACAACAAAACAAATGGAGAAATTATGAATCACATCATAATATGTAAATTATTTGGCAGATAGCGCTTAAATCAATATTTAAAATGCTTTTCTAAACAACAGTGTTGGAAGATGTAAGTGATTTTTGTGAAATGTTTAACGTTACAGCACTGAAAGGCAGCGGCGTATATGTTTCCTTACTGTGGCTAAAGCTGCTGCTAGCTGGTTTACTCTCTGATTGGAGGCTGGTTCCTTTGAATACAGTTGGAGAATGGTAAATTGACAATGACTAATAACGGCTAACACTCAAATGCTGTTTTATTAAAGTTAATACAGAAAGTGAATCTCTAAACATTACAACACTGACAGACAGCGGTGTATATATTTTCCCAACTGTGGCTAAAGCTGCTGCTAGTGTTATCCCTTATAAAAAGGGGAGAAATACAAGAGAATGAATTATCAGACGAAACCAGTGCGCCTTTACTTGTTCTTGTATTATTTGTAAAAAGCAGCCCAACACATAAAAATCACAATTATTCTCATTTAAACAAATCAGGCTGCTAGATGCCGAACAGAACATGTAGCTAACGGCAGAAACAGAAACAGAGCTAAGTAGCTAGCCAAACACTCTTCGCACATCACATTAAAACAAAATAACTAATACATGACGCAAAACAAACTAAACACATACAAACTAGCACACATAGAGCATCCATATCATTCTCCAAAGATTAATCTCTTACCTTATAAAAAGGGGAGAAATACAAGAGAATGAATTATCAGACGAAACCAGTGCGCCTTTACTTGTTCTTGTATTATTTGTAAAGAGCGCACGAGTCCCCCTAGTGGACTCTTGACTATGGCGCCAGTGCACTGCCCTTTCAGACAAAGGGCTATATTTCTTGCACACACCAAATCAAATGAAATTAGGATAATCAACAATTGGATCTAACATTAGAATGGTCAAATTAATATACCCTGCAACACACTCCCCCACGAAATAGATGTTGTCCCCAACATCTCAACTCATGCGATGTTGAGGAAGTAGCAAAACATGAGGAGCAACACATCAGTCTTAAAAATATTCCCACTTACAGACTGGAACTCTTTTGATACATTGTCATTTTGAGGGTAAATACCCAGTGTCCATGTTTTAAACATGAAAGTCACTACTTGTCCATCATCTTAGTGGTCATCCTATGACTCCCCAACAGAGTTCATTAAAAAGTAAATTGTGGCTTGAATGCCAATATGTCAGTTCACATAGAGAATAGTTCCTCATTGTGAATGTTATGATAAACAGTCCATTATATTATGAACCCAATGTGTGTCCATTCTTTCAGTTCAGTGGTGCACCATGTCCTGTGCTCTCATCTCTGATAGTCATATGAGATGTAGTATGGGTGAACAATGTTCATCAATGGCATTGTGAAGTATGTGGGCTGTGGTGGAGTCCCTAGGTTGTAGCAGACTGGAGATCCAAGTCTCTCATATGTAAAGACTTTGGGCTTCCTGTGAAGCCGTTGAGGTCGTTGAGTTTCTTCAGGAGCCTGAACTCCCTCTCTGACGATCCCAGGTGAAGCAGGGTGTTCAGTAACATGCGCCATGGTTTGTTCCTCATTCCCAGAGCCAGACTCCTCATACTCCATCACAGTTGCTTCTCCTTGTTTGAGATCCATCTCAGGAACTGTGCTCTGTTCGAACCGGATATCTCCGAGCTCTTGGGTTGTGCTTGCAGGCATAGGGTTAACTTCCTCGGGCTGGGCTGGCTGGTGAAACAGCACAGGAATGTATGCGTCAGCATCATCATCATCTTCCTCCTCCATTTGCTCTACTCCTTTGTTATTTAACACTTTCCTCTTTTTCTCTCCAGCCTGTCCTGGGATCTCAAGGGGTAAAGAGTCACATGGGAGAAGCAGATTGCGGTGAAGGACCCTTGACCTTCTTTGACCTTTTTCAGGTTTGAGTTCATAAACTGGGACGTTTTCATTTACTTGGCGTACAACAACATGGACAATGTCCTCCCAGTGATTCCTCAGTTTTCCTGGGCCCCCACGAGGTGTCAAGTTGCGTACTAAAACACGATCACCTGGTTGCAGTACTGAACTTTTCACTTTGCTGCTGTACAGCTTCTTACTCCTCAGCCCAGCTTTCCGGGCATTTTCTCTGGCGATTCCGTACGCCTCCTCCATGCCTTGCTTCCACTTTTCCATGTAGCTATGATGATTATGGCCTGCTTGTTCTGGAGTCAGGTTAAATAGCATGTCGACTGGCAATCGGGGAGAACGCCCATACAACAACTGAAAGGGGGAGAAGCCTGTCACCTCACTCCGAGTACAGTTGTATGCATAGATCATTTTGTTTAATGAATCCTTCCAGTTGTGTTTCTGTTTGTCTGTGAGTGTCCTGAGCATCTGGAGTAATGTCCGGTTGAATCGCTCAACTTGTCCATTCCCTTGCGGGTGGTAGGGAGTGGTTCTGGACCCAGCAACTCCACAGTATTTTTTCAGTTGTGTGAACAGTTGATTCTCAAACTCACCACCCTGGTCGTGGTGAATACGGGTGGGAAAGCCAAATCTCATGGCGTAATCATTAAAGATCTTGTCTGCTGCCGTTTTAGCTGATTTGGAAGTGGTGGCATAGGCCTGGGCAAAGCGGGTAAAATGATCAATGATCACCAGGATGTATTCATAACCCCCTAAGCATTTTTCGAGATGCAGGAAATCGACAGAGACAAGTTCAAATGGGTGAGTTGTTACAATGTTTGTGAGTGGGGCTCTTGTTTCCCGACTGGGTTTCTTCTGTTTGAGACATTCGCATTTTCTCATGACATAGTTCTCTATCTCACGCTGCATATGTGGCCAATAAAACCTGTCCCGTATTAGGCATGATGTTCTGTCGACACCTTGGTGGCCCATTTCGTCATGAAGTCCCCTCAACACTGTATTTTTATGTTTTTCTGGGAGTACAAGTTGTTTTTTGCTGGTTGTCTTTCTGTGCAGCACCCCACTTCCATCAATTTCCAACTTTTCCCACTCTCTTAGCAAGCATCCCAGTTGCGGACTAAGTTGATTGAGTTGTGCACCTGACGGTTTGCTTGCGGTCAGTTTGAACTGGATTACTGGTCCCAGAACTGGATCATTTCTTTGGTCATTCCGGATCTGTTCTGGTGTTAGTGGGGTGATGGGTGTGTCAGGAGTTAAATCTGCAGATGCTACTGAGACACACATGGACCACGACACACTGGACTCATCTTGGTTTTTCACAGCTTCTGTAGTTGCCCCAAGTCATTGGCATTTCCATTGGCATTTCAAATCAGATGGCATTTCTTCCGAACACTCCTTCATTAAAAGCTCCACATCCAGAGGCATTCGGGATAGACTATCTGCGTCCACATTTTCCTTTCCTGGCCTATATTTCACAGAGAAATGAAAATCTGCCAGCTCTGCAACCCATCGGCATCCTGTTGCATTTAGTTTGGCAGTCGACAACACATATGTCAGTGGATTATTGTCACTATAGACGGTGAAAAACGGTGCATAATATAAATAGTCTCTGAATTTCTCTGTTACAGCCCATTTAAGGGCGAGAAACTCCAACTTTCCCGAATGTAAATGATAATTTTTCTCTGCCGCTGTTAGGGTGCGCGAGCCATAGGCAATCACACGAAGCTTTCCACTCTGCTTTTGGTATAGCACAGCACCTAGACCCAGATTGGACGCATCTGTGTGAAGAACAAATGGCTGTGAGAAATCTGGGAAGCCAAGAATAGGGGGGTGGACAAGGCGGTCAATGAGTTGTTCCAGAATCAACTGGTGTTTTGCAGTCCACTGAATGATTGTGCTGGATGGGACAGCTCTGCTGCCCGTTTTTGTTGGCCACTTTTTCTTCTTGTTCGTTAATAGCTCATGCTTTGTGGGTGCTTTTAACAGGTCATATAAGGGACTAGCAATACGTGAAAAGTCCTTTATATATTGTCTATAATAGCTCAAGAGTCCAAGCATTGCTCTCAACTCACCAACATTCGCAGGATGTTTATGCTTTAGGGCTCTCACAGCATCAGTGTCAGCTGGATCCATTCTGTTGCCCTTAGCAGACACGATCCTTCCCAGGTATCGCACCTCAGCTTTAAACAGGTCACACTTTTTAGGTTTTAGCTTGATTCCATACTGCCTCAAACGCTGTAACACTGCTCAGACATGGTTGACGTGATCTTCAAATGTCCTGCTGAACACAAGAACATCATCAAGATATGGTACACACATTTCATCCCTCAAATCTGCTAAACATTGCTCCATGCAGCGCTGAAAAGCTGCGGGTGCATTCATCAGGCCGAATGGAATCCGTATCCACTCATATAGACCCCAGGGGGTCACAAAGGCAGTTAAATGCCTGCTGTCCCTGTCCATGAATCCCTGATGATATGCTTTGCCTTGGTCCAGCAATGAAAAGTAGGTATTTCCCCCCAGGTTATCCATTATATCTTGAACCCTGGGAATCGGATGGCGGTCAGGGTGTGTTTTTTTGTTGAGCTCTCTGTAATCTATACATAAACGCAGGGTGCCGTCTTTTTTTCTTACACAGACAATTGGTGAGGAGTAAGAAGATGTGGACTTTTCAACCCACCCTTGGGCTATGAGATCCTGCAAGTAGTCTTTCATTTCCCTGTACAGAGGTTTCGGCACAGACCGGTATGTTTTTGACACAGGTTCATCATCCTTCAGTGAGATGTTCATTTGCAACTGGTGTATGCAGCCAATATCCTCATCAGTTTTGGAGAAAGACTCAGATTCTTCTCTTAACATCTGTCTTACTATTTGTCTCTGGTCCTCATCCAGGTGGGTTAAATCAACAGGTGGGTCCCACTGTCCATCTGCAGGTGCACCTTCACTGGTGCTCTGAACATGGATGTGATTGACTGATTTACTTGTTGGTTGTTGGGTTGTGCTGAATAAGTCAGCTGGATACACAGACTTTACAGACTGTACAGCTCCAACAACTGTCCGGCCTGGAAGTGTAATATCATGGTTTGTGGGGTTTTGAACACTTAAAACAACCTTTGGGGCTGTTTCTGCCTCAACTGATACAAGGGTATCACAGAATTCCAATCCTTCAGGCCACTGTGGGTTCACAAGGGGCTCAAAAAGCAGAGTTTTAATCTCCCTAAACTTTGGGGCCTGAATACGACACTCAATCTGGATGGTGGTGTGTTTCGGCACATTGACTCTTTCATTTACTGTCCTCACATTGTGTTCACATGCCTGACCAAGGCTGACAGCAGAAATAAAGGCTTTTACCTTATTTTTTTTTCAGATGAGGGAATGCAATCTTTACTGCATTTACAAGTTTGTCCATATCGCCATGTATTGATTGGCCTTCCTGGTGGTTCTGCACAAGATGTTCAATTACATTGAACCCAATAATGGGGTATTGCTGCTGGTTGCCTTTCAACACAAGCACAGGTATTAGCAGCTCATCATCCATGGTAGTCAGCTTAAAGGGGACTTCCAGCCAGCCAGAGTATGGCATGTCGGTGCCATTAGCTGCTTCAATACGTAATGGGTCTAGTGGGTCCTGTAGCTCAGTAACATCCCTTAGCTGCAGGTCAGGTAGGTAATTTTCTTTCCAGGTCTCATCTATAGCACATATTTGTGAACCTGTGTCCCAGAGTGCTTGAGTATTCAGTCCGTTCAGGAAGCACTTGATAATACATTTTTTTCCTACTAGCTCTCTTACGGTTTGGTCTTTTAACAGAAGCTCTTATAGTTTTGGGTTCAGATTGTTCACGTGGCTGCCTGACTCGTTTAACACCTAAACATGAGTGTGACTCGCAGTCAATTTTGTGAACAGGCCAATGCATTTTCTGACAAGTTTTTGAGCAATAAAGTGCAGTTTTACAACTCGAGCAGCATTTTAATTCCCTCTTCACTTTCTTTTTTTCACAGTTTATACAAAAATGGGACTTATAGTTAGCTTTGGCTGCCCCATGCCCCACGGAGGCAACCTGACTTAGTTTAAAGGTCCCCTGTATGCTGAATGAGCTGCTCTGTCTGCTCTACAGCCTGCCCTGAAGTGCTCAGTACTTCCACATCTGAAGCAATGTTGACAATGTTCCTCATTAGCTTGGGCACAAGCAAAGCACCTGGGTGGTGGGCGTGGTCTTTGGTAATTCCGTTGTGGAGCAAACCTTTGTTGAAACTGTGCAGTCCCTCTCATCCGTCCTGGACCATAGAGAGGCCTGTACTCCTGCAGCAATCCTGGGTGCTGTTGAGGGTAACCTGGCATCATTGGTGACATGGACCTGAAAGACTGTTCTATAGGTAAGAACACTGGACTTGCGGTATACACTTGTTCTGAACTTTGTGGAGGTTGCTGTGGCTGTGCATTAGTGTTTTTTGTATTGTTTCCCTGATTTGGGAGACTTCAGCTCTCAGGTCCTTTAATAACACCATGTCAGAGCGCATTTCTTTGATCTCAGATAACACATCAGGGGTCATCTGAGATCGGCTTTGCTGGTTTGAAGTTTTTGTTTCTCTAGATGGCTCATCAGACTGAACAGTACTTACACTGGTTGCTCTTTGTGGGGCAGCGTGCCTCTTTTTGTCCTGCCTCTCCTTTTCATTTGTACAAGCAATATTCACTTTCTCCAGCAGCAGTTCATCGGGTGTGTCAGGCTTTGTGAGGTAAGGCTGAAGATCACTCTTGATGTTGTCATTCTGTAAACCTGTCAAGATGGTGTGCATAAACAGATTTTGGACAAGAGCAGGGTCATATTTTAAAGCTGACTCGGCTTCCTGAGAGGCAAACAGAATTTTCTGCCTCAGGTCCATGGCCCTGATTAAGAAATTCTGAGGAGACTCTTTGCTGCTCTGAACCTCAGAAGTTAGCTGCTTGTATAAATCTGTGGCGCCCCTCTCCTGGTAATGGGACCTTAAGATTCTACGCAGTGCAGGTAGGGTAAGGGTCTCTTTCCCCTCCAAATAGCTCTGTAATTGTAGGCCAGGTGTTATAGCACGGATCACAGCATCAATAATATCTGTCTCTGAATAACCTTTGGTAAGCCCACTTTCAATCTGTCTTGCCAGGCTAGAGAATGTCAGTCGATCCTTCTGGCCCGGTTCTCCTATCTGTCCCAGAATCTTGAAATCTTTGCGCCACATCAGATTTTCTGAAAATGTTGGAGTCACATTTATCTGTGAAACCTGTGGGCAAGAGAGTGTTTTTCTGTCCATTGCACCCTGGGCCTCTTTTTCTTTCTGTTGTAGTGACAATCTGAGTGCCTCTATTTCTCTTTGAAGCCTTTCCTGGTCATCAGATTGAGTTTCTACTCTAGGTGACTCTTCAACAGACTTTACTTTATTTATTGTATCCCAGATGCTGAGATATTCTGACATGCCTTCATCTTCAAGGCTAGCCAGTTCCTCTCACTCAAGATATTTGATGACATATGAAATTAGATGACTGCGTGTTTTACTAGCCAATGATTCTCTTCCAGGTGCTGAGAGTTGCAGTGTGATGCATACTTCAATCAGCTGTTCAACTGTCAAGTCATACAATGCTCCTTTTATCTCCAGCTGAAGATTTTCCAATTCCGACTCCATCTTTATATTTTGAATTTCAGAAACAATAGAATGCAGCCCAACCGCCTTCAGTTGATTGGTGTTGATCCCTAGTGGTCAGTGCACACTTCAAGATACAAACTGTCAACTGCTGGCTGAAGACCTCCACGTTGTTTTCTGCAAATTTTGGGTTGTTTTGGGATGATTAGCGGGAGGGGTCCACAGGAATTTTGGGGATGATCCTCTCGTCAAACGATCCCAGCGGTGCCTCCAAATGTTATCCCTTATAAAAAGGGGAGAAATACAAGAGAATGAATTATCAGACGAAACCAGTGCGCCTTTACTTGTTCTTGTATTATTTGTAAAAAGCAGCCCAACACATAAAAATCACAATTATTCTCATTTAAACAAATCAGGCTGCTAGATGCCGAACAGAACATGTAGCTAACGGCAGAAACAGAAACAGAGCTAAGTAGCTAGCCAAACACTCTTCGCACATCACATTAAAACAAAATAACTAATACATGACGCAAAACAAACTAAACACATACAAACTAGCACACATAGAGCATCCATATCATTCTCCAAAGATTAATCTCTTACCTTATAAAAAGGGGAGAAATACAAGAGAATGAATTATCAGACGAAACCAGTGCGCCTTTACTTGTTCTTGTATTATTTGTAAAGAGCGCACGAGTCCCCCTAGTGGACTCTTGACTATGGCGCCAGTGCACTGCCCTTTCAGACAAAGGGCTATATTTCTTGCACACACCAAATCAAATGAAATTAGGATAATCAACAATTGGATCTAACATTAGAATGGTCAAATTAATATACCCTGCAACACTAGCTGGTTTATTCTCCGATCGGAGGCTGTTTATTTTATACACAGTCAGAGAATGGTGGATTGACAATGAGTAATAACAGCTATCTAACACTTAAATGCTGTTATTATTAACCTTACCTTTTATTATATCCTTAAGATAATGAGTATCCGTGAATTTTTCAGTCAGGTTTCCCGAGGCAAAATCACACCGGAAGTAAAGATACACCGCTTCGAGTTATGGCGGCCATTGTCTGACGTCACTGTGAAAAGGGTCTATTTAGGTACCGCAACGACAATTTAGCTGACCTTAATATTTCCCATATTTTATTTCGGTCATTATTATTAGACTTATTGTTGAGATGTGTGTGATAGGTGTGTCTATCAGACATTTATAACAATACGGAATAAATCGCGTCCCGTATTGGTTCAATACGGGGGAGACAACAACCACCTGTCATTTTAGGCTAGCTTAAGCTTACCTGAATATTTACAACCGTCCTGTTGATACACGCGGTTTACTACCGCAGCTCGAATATTGAATATCCAACTTGAAACTAACTTCACTGCGGTGACATAGTTATGTCACCTACTGTCTTTCAACCACTTTGAAAAGCTTTTCTTCGTCTCTCCAACATCTTTATCCCCTCCCCCCCCCACACACACACCTCTTTCCCCCCCGGAGTTTTTTCTGCCGCCCCGTCTTTAACTCCCTGTTATCGAGTGCACTACAATTCAAATTTAAAAGAAAAGAAAAAACCGCGCCTTTGCGCGTTCTCGAAGGGACGCCCAAGCTACCTGTATGGGAGGGGAGAGCGGCTGGCAGGAGGGGAGAGGCGCCTAATCAATGCTGTTCCTCTCATACACAAACAGCTGTTAAATGCTGACTAGAAAAAAAAAATTACCCACATCGTTTTTGGGTCCCCTCTATTGCAGCGCCCCTATGCATTGCATACACTGCATACCCACTTTTTGCGCCACTACCCACCACCCCAAAACCCCCCCACTCCAGACGACATTTACCGTATTCTCAAACACAAAGCTTGATAGGTATGGGGCAAGGTGAGAGTTCATGTGTTAAACTCACTGAAGATGAACACATAAACTAAAAAAATGGATTTTAGACATTTTTTATAAGCTTATTTGTGAGCCTGCTTCTTTATTATTAACTTAAATATAATTTCAGATTTTTGTATTCAGGTTAACTTAGAAAGTGAGCTATTGTTACAGGTTAGTTTTCTAAACTACAAAAAAGTAACTTAGGGAAGCTCCAATATGAAAAATTGGACTGATATTAATATCCAATAGTAACACTGGTGTTGTGGAAGATTTACCAATATTTTATTTTATAATTTTTTTTAAATCCAATTACTTGATTAATCGTAAGAATAATTGATAGATTATTTGACTACTAAAATATTCGTTTACAACAGCCCTACTTCAAATAACTGCTGCTTTGTAAGGACATTTTAACAGCTGCTCTCTTAATCCGATGAATTTGTCTAACAGAAACCTTCCTCATTATGTCTATATCTGCACAAACCCATCTTTTTTCTGAATCAGCCACAAATCTCTTCACAGTACGATAACATTTCAGTTTTCGTTAAATATCTAATGTTTTCATACCTTGTGATACCTAATGATTTTTGTCAGCAGAGAGTTCCTTTCCAATATTGCTTGAAACATGTGGCCTGCTTAATAATGTTGAACATCCTTAAGTAGATTTCCCTGACATCCTTGAGAAGGGCGAGCCCGCATGATCCTTCGTCCGCACAATCCTGTTGAACTGTTCAATCAGGGGCGCCAGCAGAAATCTTGGGCCCCCTGACAAAAAATTAGATTGGGCCCCCCCACGCAGCTGCTATTACAATTTTTTGAGTCTATTTGACCCATAAAAAGCGTCACCATTTTAAAGTCTTACATCTGTCTTGCTTTCTTTGGTTCAATTCTGATAATTAGCACAATATTTACCACTCATGAATTTAACATCCAACAGTCCACATCCAGTATGCAAGTAGGTTGCTTACATTTTTTCTATTAGTTTTAGATTACTGAAATGTCTCTCCCCATGAGCAACAGTCAAAAGCAATGTGCAAAATACACATAAAGCAATCCAGACTTCTCAAAAATGCTATGTAGTTGCATTTTATTCAAGCTGCACTACATAACTTTAATAAAAAATATGTTTTCTCCATAATTGTTAAAGCTGTCACGATGTCGTGGCCGTTTGTTATGAGACAGATAATCAGTGAAAACAATCAATCTCCTCCACTTCCTTCCTGAACTACTATTACTGGTTAAAGCAGTGGTTCTTAACATGGGTTCGATCGAACCCCAGGGGTTCAATGAGTCGGTCTCAGGGGTTCGGGGGAGCCTCTGCCGCGGAGGTAGACACACTTGTGTAAAGTCGTGATGACGCCCCGTTTTGCCATCACTTGCTCCAGAGGATCACGTTACATTGCTGAGCCAATCAGTGCTGCGGGAAGGAGTTCCACTCTCAGCATGGATTTGAACTTGTGTCTTTAATAACTTCAGTAAAGCTCACCGTTTTTACCAAATTCTGTAGTCTAAATCTGCTCCTTAGTCACATCTTTTCGGGGTTGGTACTGCCTCTAGTGGCGTGGGGGAGGTAATACAACTACTATGATTACATTAATAAATCAGAATACCGCAAATTATTTTCTGTGTGGTCGTGGGGGGGTTGGTGAATGCGCATATGAAACTGGGGGGTTTGGTACCTCAAAAAAGGTTAAGATCCACTGGGTTAAAGTAATGCACCGTTCTGACCAAAACAACCAATCAGAACAAGAAGGATGCTCTTAGCGTAGTCAATTAACCTCATTCACTCACTGCTAAATGTGCTAATGGGGGAGAAACAACTTATCATTTACAAGAAACCATTTATGTGCCATCATTGATAACTATGCTAACTAAACTGAGCATTCACATTTTGAATCTGCACAGTTCTGTGCTATGCTAGCTGCAGCATGGCACAAATCAAGGGGGAGGAAGGATGAGCTGCACCACATGAAATTGTGATTGACAGCACTAAAACTTTCCTGCCACTGACTGGTTGTTTCTAGCACTGGGAGAAGGCAGAGGAAATAGATTTTTCACATTACCTCTCATACCATACTGTCACAACATAATGACAGTTTTAAAAGATATGTGAAAAAAATATTTATATAAAAGTTACATACTGCAGCTTTAATTTCACTCAGGAGAGGACGGGTCAGGAGGGACATGGGTTAAAGCTGCTGCTGACTGACTCATCTGTTGTACCTGTAGAAGGTACAGGGACAAAAATGACCTTTTACAGGTACAGGGACAAGTTAAATATACAAATATGTTGGTAATTTTTTTTTTGCTTAATTCATTAAATGTTAGTGAAATAGAGGCAAACAGTAGTTTGTAGCTAAGCTAACTTGGCTAAATGGTTGATAATCTCACAAAGTCCAGTTTTTCTCTTTTTCTCTTAGGCAAGAGTGTTAATTTGACCCAGTTCAAATTAACACTCTTGCCTTTTTCTCTTTCTACCTCTCTCTATTTTGTTTTTGAAAATCTGATTTTATAACTTTTCTTAGCAGCATAGTAACTGGCACAGTTCGTGGCCGCAGCTTCTACTGACTGCAGCTGCATACAGCGTCACTCTCAAAGCAGGAACGAACCATTTCATGCAGTTTTTCTCTCTTCCTAAAAACGCACCACTTGTGATTTTGTCAGTGGTTGGTCTGCTACGACGTTTAAGAACTTACACATCTTAGCAGGCGTGTAAACTCCCCGGTGTGAGCAATCCTTTAGCGTCTAGCCGGTTTTCCCAACAAATAAAAACAAAAGAAAACAAACTTCATCCTGGCCAAAACATCCAACGCTGCTCTGGATGAATCTGTCCCGAGGTGAAGGTACTCTTTTTACTTCCAGAGCCTTTCTGCACTGTACTTTTAGTTATTTTTTTCTTAACGAAAACTCCGTTGCTGCAGCAGCTTCATATACGCCACGCATCACTCATCACCCTCAGGTGTGTTACCAGCCCAGCTAAAAACACTTGGGCTGGCTGCGCCTCGCCCCTCCAACAGTGAACTGTCAATGGTGCCAAAATAAAAACAACAAACAATCAGGAGACAGAAGCAAATGCGACCATGTAACACTCTCCCCTCTAAACAAACAAACCAAAAAAAAAAAAAAAAAAAAAATATATATATATATATATATATATATATGTTTTTTTTTAAAATTTTTTTATTTTATTGTACAGTCCGATAAGCTTCCTACATCTTCAATCCATCTCTCACATTCTTGACAGAACATCAGCAACTACATTATCTTTCCCCGATGTGCTCTATCACAAGATTATAAGGCTGTAATATCAAGCCCAACCAGAAAATTGGCTGATTTTTCATTTTAAACTTTTCCAGAAAGGCAAGTGGCTTATGATCAGTGTACACTTTAAAAAGTGTGCTCCACTTGACACATAGATCTCAAAATGTTGAATGGCAAGTACCATTGGAGCCAGTGCCTCTTTTTCTATAGTGGAATATCTGCGTTGATGCAGATTTAACTTCATGGAAAAGTAAGCAACAGGTCTGTCTTATCTTCTTGTAAGAGTACAGCTCCTACCCCTACATCACAAGCATCAATAGCTAGCTTAAATGGCAGAAAAAAACTGGGAGCTGTGGGAGATGCCATTGTACAAGAATCTGTCCAAACAAACTTTGGAGACTCCATAAAAGATCGGTTAAAGGCGAAGCCACTGTAGCAAAATTTGGGTCAAACTTTCGGTAGAACCCAGCCATTCCAAAAAATCTCATAAGTTCCCTTTTATTCTTTCGAGCTGGCATCTGAGCTATAGCTTCCACTTTAGCAGCACAAGGTCGAACTTCCCCTCGTCCTACCACATACCCAAATTAGGTTATGGAAGCTTTGCCTATCTCACTCTTTCGCAAGTTGATAAGTCCAACCTCTTCTAATCTCTCGAGGAAACGTGTCATATCTTCCATGTGCTGTTCCCAAGTATCAGCAGACAATACTACATCATCAATGTAAACTGTACAGTTCAACAAACCTTCTGTGGCTCGAGTCATTAACCTCTGGAAAGAAGAAGGAGCATTTTCAACCCCAAAAGCCTTAAACTGGTATAAGCTATCAGTTGTACAAAAGGCAGAAATTTCCCTTGCCCGTTCCGACAAAGGAACTTGCTAGTATCCTTTCAGAAGGTCAAACTTTGAAACGAACTTGGCTGCACCAATCTGAGAATAGATTCTAGGGACAGGAAAAGAGTCAGATTTAGTTGAGGTGTTAACTTTTCGGTAGTCAACATAAAGTCGAATGGAACCATCAGGTTTTGGAACTACCACTACAGGAGAGCTCCACTCACTCATACTTAGCTCAATGATATGTTGTAACATGTATTTCACCTCCTGTCTAATTTTAGCCATCTTATCAGGATTTACTCTATATGGATGTTGTTTAACTGGAGGAGAAACACCAACATCACACCAAATAGCATAGAAAATTTCTTCAGAATAGCTGTCACATAATTTTTTTTTGCTGAGCAGTTAAATGACTCAGGAACTTCTCCTGATCAGCCAACACTATTTGCCAACTTAAGATCCTTAGGATCCATACAATTCAGTTCAATTGAATCCATTTCTTCCTCTTGATCAGAATGAACAACACACACAGCTACTGGTGATAGTACACTCCATACATAATATTGCTTAATCAGATTCACATGGCACAAACGTGTCGACTTTGTCCTGTCTGGTGTAGATATGACATAGTTGACTTCACCCACTTTTTCCTTAACTATATATAGTCCAGAAAATTTTGCTTGTAAGGGGTCACCTCGAATGGGCAAAAGTACCAGCACTCTATCCCCAACTGCAAAGTTTCTAGAAACGGCTTTCCGATCAAAATGGTAGCCAGAGTGCAAGCTGGTTTCAAGCACTCCTTAAGCTCAGAAACGTAATCCAAAACATTTCTGTTGGGTTCTTCAGCCAGAAATTTCTCTTTGACCAACATTAAGGGATCCCTCACTTCATGTCCATAGACCAACTCAAATGGACTAAAGCCTGTAGATTCACAGACATAGTCATTGACAGCAAACAATAGAAATGGAACACTCTTGTCCCACTCCCTAGGCTGATCCACATAGTAGGTCCTGATCATGGACTTAAGAGTCTGATGGTATCGTTCCAGCACCCCCTGTGACTGTGGATGGTACACAGATGACTTGAAGTGCTTAATCCCTAGTTCTTTCCTCACCACTTGAAAAACTCCGGCCATAAAGTTAGAGCCCTGATCGGACTGTATCTCTCTAGGAAACCCGAACTGAGTAAAAACCTTTAGAAGGCAATCCAAGACTGTTGGATTGCCTTCTCAAAAAAAAATCCAACATTTGTTCAACAACATTGTTCAAAAACATTTGTTTTTTTGAACAATGTTTTTGAACAATGTTGGATTTGTTTGTTTTTGAACAAACAAATGTTAGGGATGCATTTGTTAGGGAATGCATCCCTAACAAATGCATTCCCTAACAATCAGGGTAGGGTACTGCACCCCTAAAAGATTTAGCGGGGGTACGCAGTACCTGCAAGAGAGGGGAGCAGCTGTCTGCTGTAAAAAATCAATGCAGCCGTGAGTGCACCCACTAATCAGCTGTGACTGTTTTTCAAGAACAATCTAAAACATGACTTAATCAGTTAATAAATAACTTTTTTCCCACGTCATATTGTTTCTGAACTGTTCATGCTTTGCTAGAGAAGGGGCGCAATATGTCGAACATGGAAGGTTTTGAGTCGATCTCGGCATTAGGTGACAAACTGAACGCCGCCAGGACGCTGAGACCAGCACGTCCTCCTCTGGCTCCTTATCAAAACGTTTGTAACTTTATTAAAGAACAACAACAAAAAGTCAACAAAACGTGTTCAAATTAATGACCCAACCATAATAATTTCAGTGATTATTGTTTCAACAAGGTGTTGTGCAATTATGTGCGTTTCGGTTCAGTTATCAAAATAACTAGCAGAGCAGGAGTTTAAATTAACTGATCAACCACTGCTGTGTTCAGGGGAGCGCTTATTAATGATCGCAAAATAAATATCAAGCCTGCAAACCTAATATCGTAACGGACTGAATGTTATGTTTTTAACGTAATCTCTGTTCGGCTTGTGGAGCACAGGAGGTTGCCATGGCAACGGGTGTGCTTAAATGACAGAGAGAGACGGAGAGTAAAAAAGTGCAAGTGGTTAGAGTTGATCACCCGTTCGGGTTGTTTTACCTTTGTTTACCTTTGCTGTGGCGCATCACAGCCGCTGTAGTTTCAATAAACGAGAAACTTGGACTAATTACCTCGTTCTTTGTGAGTATACGTGATTTACAACAAACATCAAACACGGTAAATATGTTTCATTAAGTATTTAACAAACAAATGGCTTCTACCGCGATAATTATGTGAAATTAAATTAATTGTCTAATATAAAAAATAGCCTGGTGCTTTCGGGCTCAGAGTCTGAGAGCCTTTTCCTTTATCAAACTAATTTTTTTTTGTCTCTTATTTGGTGGAAATATTGATGTTGATGAGACTTTTTCCAAAATGATAACCTTTTTCAACCTTTATAGCTCCACTGTTGAAAATGAGGCTCTAACATTCACAAATGACAGTGAAATAAAATCCAGTCCAACATCTGGTTTGAGGTGATTCCTCTGGAACCTGTTGGAGGAAAAATATCCCAACTTCAGAAGATGTTCTTTTAACCTAATAGAGCTCTGTGGTTCCTCCAGGGTGAGGAGGCATCATGTTAGGAAGACGAAGTGGAAGTTGCAGGATCTTCAGAACAAACAGGTCATGATGCTAGGCCTACTGATTATCCCTCTGTCTGGACACAGGATCAATATAAGTTTAAAAGCTAAAATGAATGGTTATACACCAGACATGGAAAACTGGGATGGACTCCATGCCATGATGTTCAGAATTTAGGTCTCATGGCATCTCAAGGTGTCAACATTGCAGCCAGTGGGCTGAGGGAAATACAGCTTTATTTTGTAGCAATTCAAGAGCTACCAGCTTTTATCGCTTCACAAAAAAATAAATCGGCACAGAAACTCCAAAGCACACACAAAAAAAATTATATATATATATATATATATATATATATATATATATATATATATATATATATATATATATATATATATAATTTTTTTTGTCATAGTACCCCCAAGAATTTAAAACTACTTTCACCCCTGCTAACAATGCATTTGTTAGGGATGCATAACATGTAGCAACATCCATAACTGTTAACAGATATTGGTGTCCACACTTAGTTTTTGGTAAGGGGCCCACACAAGCTATTAAAAACTGAATGGTTCTCCAACCACTGGAATAGGAATCATTGAAGCAGGTGAAAAGTTTTGGTTGGGCTTTCCACCCATTTGACATGCGTGGCGGTCTTACAAAATTCCACAACATCCTTCTGGATTGTGGGCCAATAAAGTGCCTCATGATCCTAGCCTTGGTCTTATTAATGCCCAAATGCCCTGAAGTAGGAACTTCATGAGCTAATCTCATAATCTCTTCTCCATAGCAAAAGGGAATGACAATATAATGATACACTCTCCACTCTTCAGCAGCAGGACATTGAGGATCCCTCCACTTTCTTGTCAAAATGCCGTCTTTCACATACAAACTTACAGGCTGTCCTGCCACATCTTCTAGAGTACCATCTATAGACAATGCATCCCTAACAAAAGGATCATTACTCTGTTCTCTCATCAAATCCTCCTTACTGAACTTTTGTTCATCTGCTGTACCCTCAGCAAAGAAAGTTTCAGCAAGAATAACCTCTGGTTCTTCCTGATTTCTCACCATTTCTGTAGGTTCTTCCTGATTAACCTGAGACTGAGAAGGAATGACAACACAGGTAGGAAAAACTCCAGGAAATTCCCTTTGCAGGGCCTGAGTCTCAGAAGAATATATAGGAGAATTTACAACCAGAGGGGCAACATGTACCTTTTTACCTGCTAAATCATTCCCCAGTACAAATGTGACACTCGGAATGAGTAAACTGGACACCACCCCAACTTTAACCACACTTGTCACTAAAGATGACTGTAAATAGACTTTATGAAGAGAGACAGATTTAATTCAGAAACATCATTGTTCACTCCTTGAATAAGTGCACATATTTTCATTGAGCTAGAAAGAGGAAGAGTCGCATCCTTCACCATCCAGAGTGACTGAGCAGTATCACGCAGAATAACTACAGGATAATCATTTCCAGCCACAGACATAATCCCAGAAGAAAGAAACTCTTAATACAGATCCAACACAGCACTGTTTGAGCACTCACCAGCACTCTTCGACCTTTGTGACAGGTTTAGGAATATTTTCCTTCATCTTGCTTATTTGCTAAAGCCCAACACTCAGTTTTCTTGTGTCCCTTTTTACCACAATAGTAGCACACCAATGCTTCTGAACACATGCCTCGCATTCACTGCACATTCATCTGTGATGTCTTGAATCCTCTAGATGGTTTCGGGAAACCACCTTCAGCTCCAATTCCATGCTGTGGAATTGCCACAGCCTGCTGGGTATCTACGTGGCGAAGCAGTTTGAAGCTTCATTCCCTCATTAGCAGCCGGACGCCGCATGTTACACAGATTTGGTGTAACATGCGGTTTGTAATGTTTGACTCACCCACCAGTCCGGGATAAATCCATTCTCCTGTCTCTTCTCTGAGCCTTTTCCCCTTTGCAAAGAAACTTTCCAAAGACATCTGATCCGTTTCTTACTCATTTTGCTGCTTGTGGGCTCAATGTTGGCGCGCAAGTAACTTAGAGAATACGGTTAAAGGATTTTCAAAATAAAAGATCCTCCAGACTCAAATACTACATTAAACCGAAATATTTAATTATTTCTTGCGCGGCCCGGTACCAATTGGTCCACGGACCGGTACCGGTCCACGGACCGGGGGTTGGGGACCACTGCTGCAGCGGATGCTATGGACTCTCCTCCCAGACGGCAAGCGGATGAACAGACCATGGAGAGGATGGGTTGAATCAGAGAGGATCTGGTTTGCTCTGGCTAAGCAGCATCTGTGTGCAATGCTGTGGATAGGGGGGAGTGGAGCCCCAACGATCCTCTCGGCTGTCTTCACCACTCTTTGCAGAGACTTCCAGTCTGACACCTTACAGCTCCCAGGCCAGAGGGAGATACTGCTGCTTAGCAGGCTCTCAATGGTTCATCTGTAGAAGGTGGAGAGCATGAAAGGAGGGAGCGAAGCTCTTGTCATCTCAAATTGTATGGGTGTGACATTTTAATAGTGTATATGCGCAATTTTAGTATTTTGTGTATGTGTGTGAGAGAAAAATTGTATGTGTGTGACACTGTAATAGTATATATGTGCAATTTCAATATTTTGTGTGTGTGTGTTTAGTAGTGTGTGAAACAAAATATAGTTTTTGTCCTAAACGGCACCTCATAGCTCAGGGCCTCCCACTCACACTCGTACTCTTCCACCTCCGCCCCACAACCCCCTGCTACCTTACTCTGCTGTTGCCTCAGGTTCACTAGCGGAACAAGTCAGCGCCGGGCCGGGGGGCGGGGCCAATTACCGGGCCCCTAACCAATCACCGGGCCCCTAAGGAATCACCGGGCCCCTAAAGAATCACCGGGCCCCTTACGTGGAGTGAAACTAAAACTGTTGAGCGGGTATGGGGGGGGGTATTTAACATTAAATACACCCTTCTCAACAGGCGAGGGCGCACTTTCTCTGTCTATAATCACATATTTCAATGACTTGAAACCATTCCTCCCTCCCTGGCACCTCCAGGCCCGGGCCCCCATCCAGCCTGGTTTGGAGGGCAGCAGCCCCCCCAGCTCCCCCTATAGCTCCACGCCTGCTCAGGTTTATTACATGAGGCCAATGCATCTGCTCAGTGCTGAAGCATGGGATGCAGCACTGATTTCTGGTGCCACCTCAGTCCTTCAAGCGACCAACAACAGAAAGAAATGGAGGCTGGGCATTGGATTGAAATCTGCATATAGGCCTGTCACAATAATCAATAAATCAATTAATCGCATGATAAATTAAAACAAACTCAATAACTTCCTTGGCGTGATTTATTGTTTTTCTCTTTCTGCCTAAAACTAGATGATAAAAGTCTTTTTGGAAGATAATTTTCTTTACTGAGACTTGGTAATTAATCTTATTTGTCGTCTCTGTTGCTTTGTTTATTTATTTTGGATATTGAAAATGTCTTCCCAGTGCTGTATATCACAATTAAAATTTTATTGATGTTTGAGAATGTGTTTTTGCATTATTATTATGCCATTACCGTTATACTACTTTAAAATGGTCTCAAAATAATATTATTGTTTGTCGTGATAACTTATGGAACAATTTATGGCCCAGCAAAATTAGTTTTCGTGACAGGCCTATCTATAGCAGTTTTTTTTCTCATGGTTGTTTTTATGACTGTTAGGCTGTGATTTTATGTAAAAACCCACCACTGAGAACTGCAATCTGTCTACTAATCCATTAATTAAGATGCAGGTTGGCCTGTGAGCAAACATTTGGTGACAGGATTGTAATTGTGAAAGAGAGAAAAAATCTGATCTGTGAAAGGATAAAAGGGAATTACCAAGAATGTACGAGTAGTTCCTCTGTGGATGACGAATATGCACAACAATGTTTACTTAAAGATTAGTAAGTTTCTGAAGTGCAAATAAGATAAATGTCTGAGAGACCGACAAGTGAGCATTTTCACACAGAAAAAAAAGAACATTACAAAAAATGGATTCTGCTGTTCCCAGAAGATTGACAGTCTAAAGAATGATAATGCAACTCAAACCCAATAACTTCTTTTTATCAGTTCCCGTTTAATACACAAATCATTAACCTGTACCTTTTCCCAGTTGAATAATCAAAACTCAAAGGGGCAGCATTTGTTTTGTTTTGGTGCTATGAGTAAAACATATTTTAGATTTGCACTGCTAAAATGCCAGCGCCTGGTAAAGGCTACAAACTGCAAATTACTTGTCTGTTAGAGAAAATGATTATTGTAAACCCTGAATAGATCACGTTTATGGCGTTTGTTCATGAAAAATAAATAAATGAATTAATCACTCATATAGATTGCATTTCCTGCCACATCTGAAATGAGGTTTTGGAGAAATAGTCTGACTTGCTCATGTTGTCCCTCATGTGTTTGGCATTTCGATGTAACTGTAACCTTGCTGAATAAAAACACAAAGCATAGCAACGCAGTGGTGTCCATCCATTACCACCTTTTTTCTGTTAGTTCACTCTTATAAATATCAAAATAACATTTATTGGAGTCTAACAAACACAATTTTTGACTGTTGGCTATGAGTAGATTGAGGAGGATTTCTTTAAAACATTGGTTATCCTTGGGGTGTGCTGTGGTGGCGCAGGGGTTAAGGACAACCCACATATGGAGGTCTTAGTCCTTGACGCAGCTGATTCAGGTTCGATTCCTGGCCTTGCTGATCGTTGCTGCATGTCTTCCCCCTTCTCTTGTTACCCACTTTCCTGTCAATTAACTATCAAATAAAGGCCACTAGAGCCAAAAAAAAAAAAAAATTGGTTAAATAATTAAAAAAAAACATTGGTTATCCAAACGGGCCTGATGTTTTTCCAAGGTGTGTCTGAATTGTCACATGATCAGCTTACTGTGGCAGTTTTATGTAAAATTAAATTTTTTAACTTTATGTCAAGTTATAATGTTATTCCCTGATCAAAAACAAACCTAGAGTGTTGCTTTGATTCTTTCATGGATATTTGAGAAATTCATGGCTCATCTGAATGAGGCATTTTGCTCATTCAGATGAGCAAAATGAGGCATTTTGCTAATTCAGATGAGCAAAATGCTTGGTTGGACCGAAGGTGCAGCTTTGGAGCTTCCGCCTCACAGAGCAGCTCCTCCCATTTAGCTCCTTCACCTGGAAGGGGGAAACAGTTTTTGACCGCTAACGTTGAACGCTGAAAACAATTAATGCTGTGCTGGTGTCAACAAGTTGGAGGAATGAATCGTTGTAAAAGGATATAGGATGATTATTGCCGAGAATCATGGAAAATTACCTGCACTAAAATCAAAGACAAGCTCTGATTTTAATTCATCCCCGGTGTACCACCTCAGAGGCTTAAAGCCTTGGCTTAGCCTCTAGACTCATTATTGGAGCTGCTGCTCAGAGCTGCTGATAAAAACATTGTTAAAGGGTTAATAGAGGAGCTATGTTGAGATGACTTAAATACTCTAGTTGTAATATAAAGAACAAGGACATTTTTTAATTTTATAAAAGCACTATAACCAGAATTTTAAAAAAAACTACCACTCACTGTTAAACTTTAAAATTTTAATATGCAAGGTTTTGATCACAAACTTCTATGAGGGGAAACCCAAAGGAAACAGAAAAACAGAGCTAGCTTCCTTCTTTCTGAAATTTATGGAAGTGTACTTCCTTTGATATTTTTAGTTAATAGAAAAGCAAACAGCAAGAGCAGAAATGCTTTGATTTACTGCTTTCACAGTACAGTGAATTCTCTGCCAATTTGAATGTAAAACCAAACTGTAATAATGAGGAAGCATTACTTATTGTTTGAGCCAGAGAACAGACTCTCACTTTTACTACAAGTCAGAACAAATGTGAATAAAATATTTAAAAAGTGAAGATGCCCAATACAAAAATTGCAGAGTGGGAAGTGACTGCTGCACTAGTTTTTATTAATCACTTCCAACTGAATATGGACTGTTGCACACAAAGCACTAGTTTTTCTCAAAATCAAAACACTTTTAGATAACAAAAAAACCTGTTATTTGATTCATGTCTTTTTCCGTAATGAGATTTTTAAACATCTCGATGCTGCGATTGCAGATATCACATTTATCTTTTCAGATTTTGCTCTTAAAGGAGGTCACTGTGGGAACCTGGATGCTCACAACTATTGGGTCATTTTATGAGTCATTCGTGTTGATCAACAACCCATTCAACCTTTGCCAGTAGTGTGCTCATTTCATGCTCACTTAATGAACCTCTGAGAGCATTTTGGGCTGAGCCTAGGCAGCAGAGCGGAGGGCCAGCGCTCGGTGTTTGCTAAGGACTGACCTGACATGAACTGCTGCCACAGATTCTTCTCTGCTCTGCCTTCACCGAGCTCATTTAATTTCATTTCACTATCAACTTGAATTGCCCTCTCAAGCACATTTCTGTACAATATAAAGAGGGAAGGAAGAAACTTTGCTCTCTTTTTTCCAGCTCATTACAAAGGTGAAGGAAGCCTGCAGTGGTTTTATCTCAGTTTTCCAGTTCCAGTTCCACCTTGAAAAGAACCGCAGAAATAGTCTTTGCCTGTTCTTTCTATGGACATTTACATGTGAAAAAAAGTTAGTTTTATATTGAATTTGTTTGTCTTGTCTCATATTTCTAATGTTTAAATGCAGCTCGACTTATTGTTAAGTGGCTATCTCCCTCCTATTACAAGATTTCAATAAGTAACTGATTGAAAATGACAAATGAATCATCTGTGCCGTACCGTTTGTTCTTCAAAGCAGCCAACAGCCTCTAACAGTACATTGTGATTAAAGCTTCAGTATCTAAAACGTGCAATGTTATTAACATCTATTAGGTTTACTGAACACACCAGGAGAGACTGAATTACATTAAAAGAAAAAAAAAAAACAATTAAACGCAATCCCTCAGGTTTCCAAATAATCTGCTGAAATATAACCACCACCACATAAAGTGTTGCAGGAAACTCCTGCACAAGGTTTCATAAATGTAAACAAGAACTCCTCTCTTGTTTCTCCTGGCTATTGGAAGGTTTCTTTGTTTGTTTTTCGCTGCGAATCGTCCCAAGTTTTTCTGTGAAGCTCTTTGCAGAAAATCCCATTGCTTCACCTTGAGAATATTCCGGCTGTGTGTTTGAGCTGCTGGAAATTCACACAGTATTCTTATAGAAGTTTATTTAAACACAACTTTGAACATGATTCATACTTAAAAATATAAGGCCATTATGCAGTATTTACCTTATGATAGCTTCCTTCTGTTCACTTTTGTCACACCTACATATTTTTAGATTTGTGACTAATAATAATAATGATGATTTAATAAGAGAAAAAGCCTGTAAACTAACCAGACCATATGGAAACAGAAATAAACATGGAGGGGTTTTGAGCATGACACACCTGTTCAACATCTTTCCTCAACTGCGATTTTGGACTTTAACTAGGCCACTCTTTTTTTTTCCTCCTTGATTTCTGAACCATGATCACTGTTATAGTTCATATGGTTCTGAAGGTCTAGATCTGATCTTATGTGTTCTTTCTGCTGATTTTGTCCAGTGTTCTCTAGCTCGCTCTCGCACTGCAATTAGTCAAACAAGTCATTCTTTGAAAACAACTCCTCCTCAACTGTGAGGGCGCTGCACCAAGAATGACATGAAAAGCTTAGAAGAAGACACTGAACGCATCTTCTTTCTTAACAAAATGTAAACAAAAATGGAATACCATCAGATTTTAGTGGTTGTAGAATTTAACTTATGTCTTTAATAAAAGACCACGATCCACTTCTCCTGCTAGTGTTAGGCTAGCATGTTTGCGTTGGTTGTATTTACCCAGAATGCTCTGTGCTGTAGTCCACTTCCTGCTTTTGGAGAGGTCTCCGGTTTGCTTGATTTTCACATGTACATTGGAACCACACCAGAGTTCACTTCAACCAAACTGAAGTTTTGGTTGAAGTGAGAGTTTTTAGGGGACCAGAGTGAGCTGTTTGATCTGTGTCAGAGTTTGATTGATTCACACAAACAATCTAAACTTTCTAGGCAAATGAATTACTTTGATTACAGCAGACTGAACAGGGCTTGGAGTAACATCTGTACCCCTGAAAAACTTATCACTTTTCCATGTTTATTTTATTTATAGATAATATTTGTCACCACGGTGAATCCCTTTGTAGACTGCTTCTTCTTCATAATGTGATGTGTTGCTCTTTGAGATTTCTGCCTCTTTCATGTTATCAGCAGGGGCGCTGCCAGGAATCTTGGGCCCCATGACAAAAATTAGATCCACTATAGCTAGCTAAAGTAATGCACCATTCTGACCAAAAACAACCAGTCAGAACCAAGAGGAAGGTTTTAGTGTTGTTAATCAACTTCATTCACTCACTGCTACATGTGCTAATGGTAGAAAAACAACTTATTGTTACAGGAAAACTGTTATCTGCCATCATTGGTAGCTATGTTAACTGAACTGAGCATTCATAGTTTGAATTTGCATATTCAAACTGTGAGGGAGGATGAGCAGCCACATGAGATTGTGATTGACGGTGCCAATCAGAGGCATCCTGAGAGTATGGCATGAGAGGTAATTTGTGAAAAATTTATTTCCTCTGCCTTTCTAGATATCACTGGGAGTAGGCAGAGGAAATAAATTTTTCACAAATTACCTCTCATGCCATACTGTCACAACACAATGACAGTTCAAATTAATATGTAAAACAATATATATATTTTTTTATAAAAGTTACATACTACAGCTTTAATTTCACTTAGGAGAGGACGGGTTAGGAGGGCTGTGGCAATATATATATCTGTAATTTAAATGCAAGCTAAGGTAAAACTGTTTGGCCTGGCTGCAGTCCAGACAGGAGGCTGTTTTTTTATCATTTTGTAAAGATTGTTTGAGGTGGCTTGGGCATCTGGTCAGGATGCCTCCTGGACGCTTCCCTGGTGAAGTTCCGGGCACGTCCCACTGGGAGGAGGCCCTGGGGAAGACCCAGGACATGCTGGAGGGACTATGTTTCTTGGCTGGCCTGGGAACGCCTTGGGGGTTCCTCTGGAGGAGCTGGAAGAAGTGGCTGGGGTGAGGGAAGTCTGGGCCTCCCTTCTGAAGCTGCTGCGCCCACGACCCGACCCTGGATGAAGCAGAAGAAAATGGATGGATGGATGGATGGATTTCTGTCAGCAACAAATATATTTTTGTTGTGTAGTTGTAGAAACAGCAAAGACACAGAAATCCCTATGGATTCCCTGGAATGATACTAACTAGGTTGTCATTGGATACAGTGTTGCTCACCTTTTTCACTGGGACGGGGGTAAGGGGTTTATGTTGGTATCGGGGATTAGAGGAGCTGCTGACTGACTCATCTGTTGTCAAGTAAAATATACAGGGACAAGTTAAATATATGAATATTTTGGTATTTCTTTTCCTTAATTCATTAAATGCTATGGAGGCAAACAGTAGTCTGCGCAAAGCTAACTATGTTTTTTTCTATTTGTTGTAAAAGAAAAAAAAATTGTGGGGGGCCCCCTGTGGTCAAGAACCCTTGGAATTGTCATCACTTCCCCCCCTGTACCGCACCCCTGGTCACCTGCAATGGACTGGCGACCTGTCCAGGTGTACCCTGCCTCTCGCCCGTTGACAGCTGGACATAGGCACCAACACCCCTTCTGATCCCAATGGGATAAGGGTGTAAGAAAATTGGTGGATGGATGTTGTCATACAGGTTCTGAGTTATTTCTCAATTTTTCTTTGTTTGGCAATCAGGCCTTTTTCATTTGTGAAATGATACTCACTTTCCAAAAGATTTTGTTAATTACCACATGTGAAAAAGATGAGAAAATAAAGAGCATTTTTCCTCAAAAGAGAAAATAAGGTGCAGAAAATGTTCTGCCCAAAGTTTCACTAATTAGTAGGAAGAAAATGTGAAATAACATTTTTTGGTGGCCAATTAGCTACCTTTTTAGTTCATTACACTGTCAAAACCTTACAGTTTTTTTGGGTGCATGGACAGAAATTATAATAGTAACTCAAAAGGCAGCGTTCTCTGGGTGAATCGTAAATGTGAGAGGTTCTGTTCATTTGCAGTCTCAGTAGATCTTAATTCAGCTTGAAAATTGGTCTGTCATTGAAGCAGTCTCCTCTTTGTCATCCAAGTCACATTTTACTCCTGGCTGTGGTATGCGTTTCCTTAACTCATTTTAATAGTCAAATAAAAAAAATCCAAACAGTAAACTTTCAATATTTTAAATTATAGTCTGGTACTGCCCTCAGGGCGCACATGAAATTGAGATTATGAACACAGGAAGTTTAGTTCCAAATGATGTGTGAGGTTACAGTTTTTAACAGGAGGAGGTGCTGTTTTGATTTTCCTCTCATCCCTCCTCAACCTTTCTCTGAGACCATGCTGTGCTCTGGAAATCTGTAGCTACTTACAGTTTTCAGACTAACTTCCAAATGTAGGCTGTTTTTAATAGGTGCTCTGTTACACCCCCAAGGTCTAGGGGTCCAGGGGCAGTAACATAAAATGGGTCCGGAGCGACAGTGTAAAGTAAAAATGATTTATTACAAAATAAAGTTTCACAAAACAATACAATTTAACCCAATTAATGCAAAAAAAAAGGGATTAACAAACTCAAGAATGTCAGGTGCAAATTAAAGTTACAAAAGTCCAAACAAGTCAGTTTAAAGTAAACTCAAAACAAACCACAAAAGGAAAACAACGCAAAGAAAAACCCACATACAACGGGGAGGCTGCGGGAAGCACGCAGCCTCCCAAACACAGGCTTCTAACTCATACTTAACTGGACCAAAGTCAAAGTAACTAAACTGAACAAACAGGAACAAGCAAAGACCAAGCTAACTTAAAGCGGTTGCAACTTCCAAAAGAAGAAAGAGGAGGCAGCTTCACAGAACCTCTTCAAAATAGCTGCCCCACTAGAGGAATGGATTCAGGAGCCTTTTATAGGGTGCAGGTGGGCCTCATCAACATCTGATTGGCTTGACAATCCTCTGCTGGTCCAATGGTGTAGCTGCTTTCCTACAGCCTCCCGGCAGCCAATCAGGAAGGTGTGCTCTCACAGCTGAATCTGCATAACAAAAGGGAGCCTGCACAGCCTCAAGAGGCCAGGGGCCGTAACACTCCCCCCCTTAAATTACAAAACCATGTTTTGTAAATACTTAGTGCAAGAAAAAAAACAAAAGAAGCATACTCACAACCTGGAAAGGCCATCTGCAAGAACATTTTCTGTTCCTTTCTTGTGTCAGATGTTGAGTTTGTATTCTTGTAGCAATAATGCCCACCGCATAAGGCGCTGATTGTGGTTGTACATGCGTGACAGAAATACTAATGGATTATGATCAGTAAATACATCAATCGGCAAACTACTGGACCCAAGGTAAACATGGAAGTGCTGAAGAACCAACAACAGAGCCAGGGTTTCTTTTTTAATGGTGGAATAATTTAGTTGATGCTTGTTAAACTTTTGGGAGAAGTAGCAAACAGGATGGTCTAAACCCTCCAAATCTTCCTGTATTAGCACTGCACCAGCCCCGACAGCGCTGGAATCCACCTCCAGTTTGAAAGGTCGGGTCAGATCAGGTGCAGCAAGTACTGGGGTGTGGCAAAGAAGAGATTTGGCCCTCTCAAAAGCATCTTGGCATTCATCTGACCAAACAAAGTCAGTCTTTGGGCTAAGTAGATTGGTTAACGGTTGAACTACTGAAGAGAAGTTTCTGCAAAAGTTCCGATAATAGCCAACCATGCCCAGAAATCTACGCAGCTCACGTCATGTTTTGGGTGTGGGATACTCATTAATTGCCACAACTTTAGCATTGAGGGGACGGACTTGCCCTCGGCCTACCTCTCTGCCTAAATATGTTACAGTGGCCTTACCAAATTCACACTTTGCCAGATTAAGGGTCAAGGAAGCTTGGGCCAAACTATGAAATACTCGATAGTGTTTGCAAATGTTCCTGCCAGGTTTCAGTATACACCACCAGATCGTCTAAATAAGCACTGCAGTTGGAGATGCCACGCAGTACTATGTTTATCAGCCTCTGAAAAGTAGCAGGAGCATTACACATACCAAATGCCATAACCGTGTACTGCAAAAAGTTATCTGGGTCACAAAAGCTGAAATGTTGGAAGCCCTTTCAGTCAAGGGGACTTGCCAATAACCCTTAAGATCCAATTTTGTAACATATTTTGCAGCTCCAATATTATCTACATAGTCCTCAATCCTAGGGAGAGGATAGGCATCAGGTACATTGACAGAGTTTACCTTGCGAAAGTCTGTGATAAAACGTGGTGAACCATCTGACTTGGTCTCTAACAGAGTGAGCTCCAGGGACTTTGACTAGACCATGCTCAAGCAGGTACTCAATTTCCTTTCTCATTAGAGAACGTTTTGTGGGATTAGCACGGTAAGGATGCTGTTTGATTGGCTTTGCACTTTGAACATCTATGTCATGTTCTAGCATTGTTGTATGTGTTGGTACATCATTGAACAAGCATGTGTACTCACTGATTAGGTCCATTATCTCTTTTTGCTATTCAGGGGATAAGTGGTCAAGCTGGCTCGCAAGAGATTTTAGCATTTCTGAGTTTGGGAGGCGAGGACTTGAACAGATGGGATAATTCACCCTTAAACCATCAACATTGTCTGACTCATCTACTTCTAGTGAAGTTGCAACTACAATTGGGGCGCACACCCTATTAGGTTCTGGAGCAGATTGGGAGTGGTACAACTTAAGCATGTTCACATGGCAGATGCGAGTCTTGCGCCACCGATTTGGGGTACCAATGACATAATCATGCTCCCCTATTCTCTCCAGAACTTCATAAGGCCCATTGAACCTGGCGGATAAGGCCGAACCAGTAATAGGTAGAAGTGCAACAGCCTGATTTCCTACTTGAAAAACTCTTTTGACGGATGTTTTATCATAATGATGCTTCATTCTTCTCTGGGAGTCAGCTAGATGTTTTTTTGCTAGCACATTAGCTTGGCTTAGGCGCTCACGAAAGGCTTGCACATACTTAGTCACACTTTTTTTAGAACCTTCCGCAGGAACCAGAAAGATTCTTTTAGCGCTCTTAAAGGGCCACGGGGGGTGTGACCAAATACTAGTTCAGCTGGACTGAAACCAAGGGATTCTTGACCAGCCTCCCTAGCAGCAAACAATACAAATGGAACCCCCACATCCCAGCTTTTTCCAGTTTCCAGGCAGTACTTGCGCAGCATTGACTTTAAGGTCTGATGCCATCGTTCCAAAGCACCTTGGGACTCTGGGTGGTAAGCAGATGAAACAATGTGCTTAATGTTTAAGGTTTTAGCTACCTGCTTGAACAACTTTGACTGAAAATTTGTTCCTTGATCTGTTTGTAGTGTTTTTGGTAAACCAAACACAGAAAAGAACTTGGTCAAAGCTTTAACCACAGACTTCGCTGTAATTTTATTCAAAGGGATGGCTTCAGGGAATCGTGTGGCAGTACACATAATTGTGAGTAAGTATTGATTTCCACATGTTGTCCTGGGCAAAGGTCCAACACAGTCTACTATGACATGATCAAATGGTTGGTCCATCACCGGAATAGGGCACAGTGGAGCAGAGGGTATTACCTGGTTAGGTTTACCAGCAATTTGGCACACATGACAACTGCGACAAAACTTTGAAACATCTTGTTTCATACCAGGCCAGAAAAAGTGCTTTAACAGAAGCTGGCATGTCTTGGTAACACCCAAGTGACTGGACCACTGGCTTTCATGAGCCAGAGACAGGACCTTCTGTCTATATGTGGCTGGTATAACAATCTGTTTAACCTTACCCCAGTCTGAGCTGCCCACATCTGATGAAGACCATTGACGCATTAACACACCCTCTTCCACAGTGAAAGCTTGCTTCTCTTTATTGGCTTGTTCAGCACTTACCACCTGCTTGAAACATCTTTGTAATGTCTCAGCTTGTTGAGCAGATGACAAATGTTGTCTGGTCAGGGGGATGGATGCTTCCTCCCAGAGTGGACCAGGCTCCTCCAGCTCCCCCAAATCTGGAAGTAACAAAATGCTGTTACTTTTGGGTTGTGCATCACCCTCGCTAGAAAATGGAGACATCAAAACAGAATCAGAAATTGAAATATCTGAGTCTTTGCGTGCCTGTGCACGGGTGACCACACAGGCTGGGTACAGCCCAGAGTCTAGTGAGTCTGGTTTAAAGGATTATCTAAAACCTCCAGACTTGGAAGTACTAAACCTCCAGCAATGTCGTTCCCCATTAGCATAGCCACCCCATTTATGGGCAACTCTGGGCATACAGCAATAGGGAAACACCCAGTGACAAGTTTTGATTTTATATAAACTCTGTGGACTGGTCGTGGAGCATAGCCCATCTCTATCCCCCTCAGAACAGAATTGTATCCACACGCACTCAGGCGAGAAAGGCAAAACATTTGAGAGAATGATTGATTGGGAACATCCAGTGTCTCTCAAGATGTGAACTGGTTTTAAATCAGAGGGATCAGATGCAAGTGAGATCAAGCCATCAAAAATGAATGGTTCAAAACAAGGATCAGGTAATTTGTCGCCACAACCAGTGCTCTTATTATGGGGTTCTTTTTTCACAAAACCAACACCTTTAGTTTGTTCAGAATTTGGCTGTGATTTGCGTTTTAAAGCTAAACAATCAACAATGACATGTCCAGATTTGTGACAATAGAAACACTCACGGCTTTCTTTTGGAACTGTGGGTTTAACCAATGGAAACTGTGGCACAGAGTTAACGTGTGACTTTTCATTAACAATGAATGATGACTTATGGGTAAGCACATACTCATCGGCAAGAACAGCAGCAGATGCAAGAGTGGTCACCTTCTGTTCATTTAAATACAACACCACCCGATCAGGAATGCACTTTTTAAAGTCTTCCAACAATATTAGCTCACGTAAGGTGTCATAATTGTTGACCTTTGATGCGGCACACCACTTATCAAGAAGAATGCCCTTCTCTCTGGCAAACTCAACATGCGTTTGTCCTGCAGTTTTCTTTTGCTGTCGAAACTTCTGTCTATAAGCTTCTGGGACCAATTCATAAGCTTGTAAGACAGCAGCCTTAACCAGATCATAATCCAAGCTATCCTTTAACGGAAGCACTGCCAACACCTCTTGAGCTTTACCAGAAAACTTACATTGTAACAAAAGAGGCCAGGTTTCCCTAGGCCATTGCAAAGCACCAGCAATGCGTTCAAATGCTGCAAAGTATGACTCAACCTCAGATTCTCTGAAAGCAGGTACTAGAGAAATGCACTTACTGATGTCGAATGGCATAGCAGACATGGAGGTGGAACTTGGTGTGACAGAGGCAGAAGGTGCTTGAGTCTGGGCCTCCAGCTCAAGTTTGCGCAGCTGTATAGCTTTCTCTGCCTTTATTTCCAGCCTCCTGATCTCAAGCTCCAGCTGAGCTTTTCTGTCCTGGGCCTTTTCCTCAGCCTCCATCTGCAGACGTGCCAACCGCACCTTCAAACGAGCTCCATCTCGTCCTTCTGAGCTCACAGAAGACAGTGGGTCATAGCGAGGGAGTGTACGAGGTGTCTTTCCCCGTTCACTCACTCCTACCTCCACACTAGAACCATCCTTGAGGTCCTCCACAGACAAGGCCTTATGGCTTGGCACTGCAGCAGCCTCAGGCAGATCAGGCTCTTTGATCACACCAGTCTCCATCAAACTGCCCACTACCAGAGCCTTTAGGTCACGTTTAAGGACCTGTTTTGGGACCTGCAGCTTAAAGTGCTCCACAATTTGCAGCAATTCACACTTGCGGCAGCTATGTATAAGCTCAAGAGAAGGGTTAGCTAAAAAGTGCTCCAGATTAAATGGTACCGACATAATTAGTGGATACAAACAACCCAAACTGTTCCGCTTTTAATTCCAGACACAGGGATCCTCCTTAACGAGTGATCCTGGACAAGCCCCCACTTATGTTACGCCCCCAAGGTCTAGGGGTCCAGGGGCAGTAACATAAAATGGGTCCGGAGCGACAGTGTAAAGTAAAAATGATTTATTACAAAATAAAGTTTCACAAAACAATACAATTTAACCCAATTAATGCAAAAAAAAAAGAAGGGATTAACAAACTCAAGAATGTCAGGTGCAAATTAAAGTTACAAAAGTCCAAACAAGTCAGTTTAAAGTAAACTCAAAACAAACCACAAAAGGAAAACAACGCAAAGAAAAACCCACATACAACGGGGAGGCTGCGGGAAGCACGCAGCCTCCCAAACACAGGCTTCTAACTCATACTTAACTGGAGCAAAGTCAAAGTAACTAAACTGAACAAACAGGAACAAGCTAACTTAAAGCAGTTGCAACTACCAAAAAAAAAAAAGAGGCAGCTTCACAGAACCTCTTCAAAATAGCTGCCCCACTAAAGGAATGGATTCAGGAGCCTTTTATAGGGTGCAGGTGGGCCTCATCAACGTCTGATTGGCTTGACAATCCTCTGCTGGTCCAATGGTGTAGCTGCTTTCCTACAGCCTCCCGGCAGCCAATCAGGAAGGTGTGCTCTCACAGCTGAACCTGCATAACAAAAGGGAGCCTGCACAGCCTCAAGAGGCCAGGGGCCGTAACATGCTCATTGAATGAGGCACACTGAGTTTCATAAGCTAATTTTGTTAAAAAATTCCCCAAAATGTTTTATTTGATGGTACTGTACCTTTATCATTTGAGCCTTTAGACTTCCTGCACAAATATTCTGGTCCACTGAATATTTCTTGAAAATGTATATGCAAGATAAATTTGTCATGGTTTGATATTACCGCCACAAACTTTAATGCCATCGATTAACAAATATTCAATAGAGCAGGAAAAATTATAAATTCTTTGAGTACAAAAAACATGTTTTGCCCACTTTACTTAAAGACCCATAAATAAATCCAGACATTAGAACAGAATGGATAAATGGATGAGTACTTCATTAATACTTTGAATAAAATAGTTGTTTTAAAGCAGTGCAGGAAATATTATTAATGATTGTTATTGAATGCAATAAGAACTGACCTAAGTTGTCCTTAGGTCAGTTGGACCTAAGTCCACCATATTTATTATCGGTATCATTGCACATTTTGTGTGACCTAAAGGTCTTAAAGGTCATGCAAATTGTTATATGTGGTGTAAAACTAACAATGAACAAGATGGATTGATAAATGCAATGAAATCCTTGACGAAAATGTGATTACACTGCAGAGACTGGTTCAGCTACGGACATATCTCTGCAAAGCGTATTCATGAGTCATTAGATATTTTGCAAACTAGAATTGGCTAGTTGTCTTTCTAGATGTGCAAAGTTGTTAGAGACTTTATAATCCATTTTATTTTTGGCTTTGGCTGTGTGGTTGGTTTTTATGATTGTGTTTTATTTTGGATATCTAAAATGTCTGCAGTTGCGGTGCGGAGTGTTCTGTGAAAAATAAACGTTTATTAGTCTATGAGAGGGCAAACATTTTTATTATCATATTATCAACATATCACTTGAAAATGGTTTCAAAACAACAATATTGCTGTTTATTACCATAATTTCTGGGACAGTTTATCGTCCAGTAAAATTTGCTATGAAGACAGACTGAGTACTATGACAACGAGCATTAATACTTTACTCTATAAAACATTTAAATCACTTTCTTTCTTACATAAAACACAAACATATCCGAGCTAGGTTCTATGCAAACAGCTGATTTTACCTTCCAACACCAGTTGTTCCTATTTAACGTTAATTATACTCTAATTATGCTGACATTGTGGCCTTGTTCTCCTCTTCTTGTTTGGCAGGCCAGTTAATGGTGGGGACCTGTGAGATAGTGATGCTCAACAGAGACAGCACTGTTCCCAGACGGACAATAGCACGGCAGACCGCGCGCTGCGCCTGTCGGAGAGGCCAGATTGCTGGCACCACCAGGGCGAGGCCAGCTTGTGTAGACGGTGAGTACAACAAATTCCCTAACTTTGATCAAGGATCATACTCTCATCTTTTGTACAAACAAAAAAAAAACATTAAAATGGGCATGGGGAAGAGGGGTGGGTGGGTGGAGGGAATTAAGTAAAAGTCTCCGGAAAATTAAAAGCACTATGTTTTAATTAATCTGACCTTGCACCATTAACTGGAAGAGAATCCTGGTAGTTAACCCATTTGTGTTTTAAGTATTACACATGAGGAGATTTTATAAAGCAACTAGATTTTTTATTGGATTTTTTATGAACAATATCATTATAATCTTTAGACACAGCAAATTCATTGTTTTTAGTTGGCACAGCAACCTAAGCAATCTATGCACTAGCATGAGTTCTCATTCAGTGTTGCCTTTTGTTTTCTCACCTCTTGCACAAGTAGAAGAAAATGTCCTAAGGAAACTATGTCTCTAAGTAGTTGAACTGTTACACAAATAGGAATCTTGATCTTGCATAATTAGTGTGGTTTTTCTTGTCAAAGTAGCAGTTGTTGACTCAGTTTGTAAAATCTGAACAAAACTGAGTTTGTTCAGATTTTTACAAACTGAGTCAACAGTTTGTAAAAATATGTTGACTTTTACAAACTGTTTAGAGTTTAGTTTAGACTAAGTTTAGTTTAGTAAAGTCTAAACTAAACAGAGTCTAGTTTAGACTCTAGTTATAAACAGAGTCTAGTTTAAAACTACTGTTTAGTTTTAAACAGACTCTGCATGTCTGTTTAAAACTAGACATTCAGAGAGGATACCAGGAGGATGTTAGGCCTCTTGTAGTTTATCTCCTTGTTACCTAGGGAACCAATGAGGTCAGTATATTAAATTAAAATTATATCCATCAAAAGTGCTCTACTTTACATTTTGGGGTCAATGGGCAGTGGGACAAAACAGAAGTTACTACCAGTCAGACATTTACAAAAGTATCTAACAGTAAAATACTATTTATCATATTCAAGGACATGAATCTGCTGTGATTTGTCAGCTGATTTTCATGATCAGAAAACTTATTTCTCTGAATGCCTAAAGTTGGGACTTTGACACCTTTTCATCTTTACATGGAGGGTTGAAGTAAAAACACAAAAAAAAGAGAGAAAAAAAATGAACCCCCCCAAAAAACACTTTTTTGTTCACTTTGGAAGAGGTTTAATACAATTTTATGTATGCATATTCTAATGCATACACCACGTGGTGCATTAGAAGCCACTGACTGGGAAATATTTTATAAAGCACATGGAGAGGACATCGACAGCTTAGCTGTGTACATCTCTAACTACATTGGTTTCTGCGTGGACAATTCTATCCCCACAAGAAAGGTCAAATGCTACCCGAACAACAAACCATGGGTTACAAGAGGGTTGAAAACTCTACTTAACAAAAAGAGAGCCTAGTCTAGTGATTGGTCAAAACTCATGAGCATACAAAAACAGCTGAAACGTAAACTGTGTGAATACAGAGCTGTGTATAAGAGAAAGCTGGAAGAAAAATTCAAAAATAATGCTAGAAAGGTTTGGACCAGGATAAGAGCGATCACAGGACTGAAGAGGAAAGCTAACTGGCCTACTGGGGGGATCTCAAATGGGCAAACGAACTGAACCAGTTCTTTAACCGTTTTGACTCCCCAGTTCCTAGTTACAGCCCCTTTTCCCACACATTGTCTGCTTGTAGTTTTACGATTACTGCTGACTAGGTGAAAAGACAGCTGGAGAAACTTCATCTGGGAAATCCCATGGTTCAGACCAGGGGCATGGTATAGGAGGGAAAAGTGATGACAGTTCTAGGGGCCCTGACCAACAGGGGGCCCTCCACAATTTATCGGGGGCCTTGTCAATTACAAAATTAATCATATTGTATTTTCAAAGATTGTTTTTAGCAGTAAAAATGTAATGTTCCCACTCCCAGATCTATCTGCGTTAAAAGGTCCCTTCCTGCTTGGAACGCTTTAGAGTGACACTGTTGGCAGCAGACAGTGGAAGACACAAACGATTGTGGCAGGTACTACTATGCTGCTAAGTTATAAAATCAGGTTTTCAAAAAAAAGAGAGGGAGAGAGAGAAAAAGGCAAGAGTGTTAATTTGTAACCCAGTTTTTCTCCAAGAGAGATGTTTAGACTGTGTGAGATTATCAACCATTTAGCATAATTAGCTTAGCTACAGACTACTGTTTGCCTCCATTTCACTAGCATTTAATGAATTAAGGAAAATAAAAATTACCAACATATTCATATATTTAACTTGTACCTTTTACCACTTAACAGGTGAGTCAGTCAGAAGCAGTTATAACCCACGTCCCTCCTGACCTGCTCTCTCCTAAGTGAAATTAAAGCTGCAGTATGTAATGTAACTTTTATATAAATATCTTTTCCACATATTTGTCAAAACTGTCATTATGTTGTGACAGTATGGCATGAGAGGTAATCTGTGAAAAATTTATTTCCTCTGCTTTCTCCCAGTGCTAGAAACAGTCAGTGGCAGGAAGGTTTTAGTGCTGTCAATCACAATCTGATGTGGTGCTGCTCATCCTTCCTCTCCCTCGATTTGTGCCATACTGCAGCTAGCATAGCACAGAGCCATGCAGATTCAAACTGTGAATGCTCAGTTTAGTTAGCATAGCTACCAATGATGGCAAATAAACAGTTTCTTGTAAATTATAAGTTTTTTCTCCCCCATTAGCAAATTTAGCAGCGAGTGAATGAGGCTAATGACAGCGCTAAGAGCGTCCTACTTGTTCTGATTGGTTGTTTGGTTGTTTTGGTCAGAACAGTGCATTACTTTAACCAGTAATAGTAATTCAGGAAGGAGATGGAGGAGATTGTTTTCACAGATGACTGCTACGTCATGGTGACAGCTTTAACAAATATGGAGAAAACATATTTTTTATTAAAGTTATGTACTGCAGCTTGAATAAAATGCAACTACATAGCATTTTTGAGAAGTCTATGTGTATTTTGCACATTGTCTGTGACTGTTGCTCATGGGGAGACATTTCAGTATCTAAAACTAATAGAAAAAATTTAAGCAACCTACTTTCATACTGGATGTGGACTGTTGGATGTTAAATTCATGAGCGGTAAATATTGCGCTAATTATCAGTAGTGAACCAAAGAAAGCAAGCCTTTAAAATTGTGATGCATTTTATGGGTCAAATAGACTCAAAAAATTGTAACAGTCTGCAACAGTCCTTTGTGCTCAAGGCTATCAGACTGTATAATTCATACATAGTCTCTAGAGTTGTACGTTTTAAATGTTGATTATATATTTAATGCACTGAGCAATATGTGTGTCTTTAGAACTATCATATCCACCTTATTCCTAGCCCCCATCAGGATTTGCATGATTTATGGGCACGACTTCCGCTGCTAACCGGAACTGCCATTTGTTTACATGTTAGCAACTCACTAACCGGCTTTCCACAGAGGTTTAAGGCTATAAAATAGCTATAAAATAGCCTTAAACCTATTGTAAAACAATATTGCCACATGTAAGCAGCTATCACTGCTTACATGTGGCAATATTGTTTTACTGCTACCTACAGCTAATGCGGGGAGGGATGGCGACTTGTAGAAATGGCCGTAAATAACCTGCACTAGCAAAGTTAGCTACTTCACTGACTCAGTTGCTTAGAATGCAGATGCGGGTTTCTTCCTTTGGTTTTCTATCCACGCAATGAAATGAGCACACATAAAGCATTTTGGGTTCTCTGTTCAAGTTTAGAATTTTTAGCCAAATTCTTTTTGTTTCCTTATCTGTCGGTAGGCGATGAAAACTACCACCTTTGTTTTGGGAGCATGTTCAAGACACACCTGTTGCCACAAATTAAACGTGGTCTGTACAGCCACGAACAGTACAACAGTTACCCGAGCTCCAAAAGGGCAGACACTTTCCAGTGGCAAGTTGCTCTCTATGACAGGTTAATATGCGATTCAGTTTGGTTCTGGTTCAGTGGGGAGATTCTCCATATAATGGTTTGGAGTGCAGCAGCTGCGGACATTTCTCTGCTGATTTGCAGTGACACTCAGCAACGGAGAACCTCAATATTCTGGTTGTGATTGATAAAATGAACCCAGATATTTTAATTTGTCTTATAAAAAATGTTCCTGGCCAAAACATAATGATAAAGACTCATATCATGAACTTTATTATTTTTTAAATACAAATGAAAAATAAAATTCACATCAAGCGAATATTATGTAATTCTCGTGTTTTACACTGTCGGCGCAGAACGGCAGCTCAGAACTCTTACCAGCTTCTCTGCTTTTCTCGTTTTTATTAATGTCAGCTCTTCAGAGAAACGAGCGGAGTTTGGCATCTTGAACCCCAGAACTGGCCTGATGACGAAAAAGCAGCAGCAGGAGGCTCCGAGTACAGGAAGAGTACTGACTTAGAGCGGCTGGTCTCGGGCCTCAGGGTGTCTTCCTCATGCATGTAGCGGTCCTCAGCTTCTTGTCTTGCAGCTCTGTAGCTCCTTTCTCCTCATCTCACGATCTTTCTGGTCCATGGAGATGTGGACGAGCTGGTCTCATGGAAGGAACACACCAGTTCTTCATCTTTGCCTTTGTACTTTATCTTTGTCTTTATCTTCATCTTTGCCTTGGTCTTTGTCTTTGGGGTTTCAAACCCAGCTGGTGAGAGAAGTGCAATTTGAAGCCACATGTTGCGGGGCTAACGGGTTGGTCCCCATGTGCAGAGCAGTCTTCGGCTCTGTGGCTCCGGCTCTTCTTCAGTTGCAGAGTTCTTTGTCCATCTCGATCTTGGCTCGAAGCTGCCTGAAGGATCCAACCAACGATTACTCTTTTGCACTCACCTTATAAAGGGTTTATCCACCCTTTTGGTGCATTTGCATTGGCTAGCTTTGTTGCTGTGCCTGTTTCATTGGCTGACTGCTTGGACCTATGATCTCATATCCATCACCGTCTTGGAGACATGATGTCTGTTCTAATGACCCAGAGTTGCTCAACAGTCCTCTTGCGTCTAACCTTTTCTTAGGAAAGTTGAAGTTCAGCAATAAGGCCTTGGTCACCTCCGCTCTCCTATCAGTTCCTCTTTCCCCCTGACCTTTCACCTACCATCTACCTCCAACACATCATCAGTGACCTTTAGTTACAGTTACACATTTTACACCATTTCAAGTTTAATGTCAAAATCACATTTATAACCTTTTAGTTTCTCTGATTTAGCATTAATTTATAATATTATAATAACCATTACTTATTAGTTACTCTTATTATAATCATAATGTGAGTTATTACAGACATTTCTGAAAAGAAACCAAGAATAATCCATTATTCTAATTATTTGATACCATGTTACAGTTACTTCTTTCACCTGTAAGTATTTCCACAAGTGTAAGAGTAAGTGCAAATATTCTTATAATCAAACCAATATCAATATCAACCACTAATAATAATAATATTAATTATTGGCTTAATTATAAGTTATTATTATTCATTTAAGTATTTTACTCTGGGTTTTATCCAATTACTCAAAATGTTTAGATTTTATTCTTTAAACCTTTAATGCTTTGAAATGAGTAATCTGAACAATTTTTTATCCACATACAGGCTGAAAACTTCCCCTTTCTTCAGGAAACCTCCTCTTCCTGTTCCATGACTCTCTTTCTGCCTAACTATGATTTTTTTTTATTAAATAGAAAAAAGTAGAATTAAAGCAAAGTTTGCAGGACACAATAACAACACACACAACCAGATTAATTTTATTACCGTCTGACTCTACTGTTGGGTCTTGATGTCACCTGTGTAATTAGTTTTAAAGATAACTTTATTTATTGTTATTATTAAACTAAAATCTCCAGCATGGGGAAGAGTGATGAGCTCGACTTTTCTCGACAGTTAGCTCTCTGCTCTTTTTTTTGTTGGTAACAAAAAGACTGCCAAAAATAAAAAAAAGCTATAAATTGTTGAAATACACCAACAATACAGAAATTAAACTGAGGAATCATTAACTGCACAGATGTATTTTCTATGGCACTGACATAACAAGAACAGCATGAAAGATTGCACCAGAAAAAGCCCAGCACAGGTGTAACTATTAGCATTACTGATGTCTCTGTTCTGTTATGGCTCCTATTGTACTGATGTGTCATCCACAATGCTAGTGGCTTAGATCTGGCATACAGGAGATGGAACACAACTGGTATTCAGATTAATTACACATTTACACAAAAGCACTATAGCAACTGTTTAAGAAGCACCTTGAAAAGAAACAGAATTCATCGCTTTTCCGTCAGCGAGAAATTACACAACGCAATTTTAAAAACCAATTTCACATCTTTGTATATTAAAGTAGCTTTTTTGTACCTCTGTTGGGATCGAGAAGTCACAGTAAGTCATAAAACACTTTGACAAGTGGAGCATCTTGAGACAATCTCCAAACATTTACAAATGTTATCTTATTGTTTATTTTTGCTGATGTAACCCACATGTATATGTGTGATACTGTTAGTAGTATTTTATTTCTGTAGGATTTTGTTTTGTTATTTAATGTTCCCAGCAATTCAGTTTATATTTTCATTTTGAGTTTTCTTGTCATACCAGAAACCGCCAGCAGGTGGCTTGTGAGTTACACTCTGGTTTAGACAGCAGAAAATTATTGGAAGAAGAAGAAAACCGTAGCTGGCCGTAGCACGTTGTGCGAATTACTGCATGCTATAAGATAAATTCTTGATTAATTCCGGTAACGGTTAAGAGAAAAGAAGATCCGTGACCTGATCCCTGGCAGTAAAACACATTTTTACTGTGATTTTCTCTGGTGAGTGTTGTAACGTGTTTTTGCAACCGAAATTAAGCTAATGCTAACTGGCGTCACAGGCATTACTGCTCATATATTCCGACAAGGAAGAACAGAGAACCGTAAATAAAACCAATCGGAGAAACGTGTGAGATTAAGATGATGATTTTCACTGTATTGCATTATTTTTGTTATGTATAAACTAAGAGGTTGGATACAGTGTGATACGTTTGTTTTGCAAGCTTGCCATTAGTTGAATATTATTTTTGTGATAAATGGAATTTATTGCTTCCTGCATACTTTTGAAACTTAATAGTTAATTAAGTTCTATATATATGCAGGTTGGTTTTTTTAGAACCCCATTCAACTTTGAAGACTGTCCAGCTGCACAGCATCGCAGGCCTGGATTGGATTGCTGAGCTCCAGGTTTCAACCCAAGACCTGGGACTGTTGGATCCGCTGCCTACTTTGCACTGGATAAGATAAGATTTTGGATCCAAAGAAACACATGGCCATTTAACAAAGACTTGACTGACTGACTTAAATTACTGAACTAAAGAGAAACAAAACTTCTAAAGGACGAACTGAACTATAAGGAATTTGAACTATAAGGAAATATACTGCCTGATATAAAAAAGGTGGACACTTTATGTTGGAACACAAAAAGGGAAAAGAAACTGTACAGTAACATTCTGATTTAAGTTGTATTAAATAATCTGTTCATTCTTGATAATATGGTTGTTGTGCTTATTATCCTCCTTTTGAACTTAGAAAGATAGACTAACTCTAACTTCAACATTGAAATCTAAGTTTCTCAACTTATCTATTCGTAAGTTACACGAGTTGGTTACACTACAATTAAGAAAAAATTAAAACAATACTTTTAGAAAGATTAAAAATGGAGGAAAGTACCTTATTTGCTAAGATCATTTCTTGGGGCAGGAAACACAAAGATTTGAGCAAGTTTGAGAAGAACTTACCTCATCACTTACATGTGGACACATTGGACCAGAAACACACTACCTCCGCCTACTAGAATTCTAGTAGGTGGAGGTAGTGTGATGGCTTGGGCAATATTCTTCTGGGAAATATGGGATCCAACAATCTGTGTAGATGTGACTTTGGCATGTACCACCTACCTAAGAAATGTTGGGGATCAATTACAAGGCCTTAGCAGAATAACCCATCCTGCTACCAAAATGGTTCTGCAATGACTTGGGATGCATGACAAAAAGTTTGAGTTGACTTGAATTCCAAATGTTACAGAGCTAATTCAAGTTGAATATATGGGATATACTGAACCACGAACAAGTCTGATCCATGGACTTAAAGTATCTTACATATGGTTCTAACATCCAGCTTCTATGTACCACATCATATCTTCAGGGACCTGGTAGAGTCCATTCCTGGCTACGTTTTGGCACAAAGATGGAGGATTTATCCACTATCCGGCTGGTCATAATGTTGTACCTGATAAGTGTCTTACAGACATCGTGATGGCGCTTCCTCTTATCTAGAGATGACCTTGTTTAAACTCAGATGGAGGAGAGTGTAACCTCCAAGAAACTTAACTTGAGCTCACTTTTCCCGATTAAAAGTAACGTCCAGAGTAATTTGGTGGTTTAACCAGCTGATCTATCATCTCTTTGTGTGTCTCTCTTTCTTATAGCTCATAGTCTGTTTGGAGTTCATTGTATGATTGCTTGTCTGCTTTGATGTCTTCTCTTGCTCAGTGTCTTTTGTCAATGCCTTCAGAGTCCGTCAGCTTAATTCTCCTCTTCATTTCTTGAGTCTTTAATGTTTCTTAATACTTTAATAAAGATCACCTGTAACAGAGAATATTCGCTATTCCTCCACTTTGATTTTACACTTTAACCCTTTTACGCCGGAGTTTCAAGCGTCTGCCTAAATAAACTTTCCTTATTTTAACTGTAAGTAGTTCTTTAAATGTCCTGTGAGATGATATACTTACCCATGTATCGATAACACCTGGAACTTTCAATATCCAGCAAGTTATTTTCGCAATATGCCGTCTATAAAACGAGTGCCCCCCGGATTAATTACCTCTTCAGCTGCAGCTGTGAAGTTGCCGTATTAACCCGATACTTGCTGGAAAGGTTAACGCCTCCCCTTTCAGAAACCGTTGGAATTTTTCAGATAGCGGAATTACGGTACTGCAAATTTGGATGTGTCGCCGCCGACACATCCCGCCTAGAAGGGTTAAGCCATTATGTGTCACTGGATAGTATCTGGTTATTGGTGATATAAAAAAATGAAGGGATAGAAACTGGGCTGAGTCTTGATCTAATGGTATCACTGTCGTAGACGTCTCACTGCGCCATCACTTCATCAGCCTGGACACATGACCTCATAGCCACATAGCCTCATTCCTGAAAATGAGCCCCAGTTCTCTGCAGATAGATCTCTGTAACACTTTACAAATGATGATTAATCTACAGAGAAGTATGATTACAGCTATGGAAATAAATGATTACTCACTGCCTGTCACTCCCTCCACTCTATTAGCAGGCGCAGCATTAAAGATTGGACTTGTTGCTGGAGGGGTGTAGTGGACTAGTGTTGATCATCAATTGATACCTCATTCATTACATTAGAAAGTGTTCTATGGGTTAGACATGGGTTAGTATAATTAACTAATTTAAAATGCCACAGAAATCAAGAACATGGTCTATTAGCTTTGATAGTAGTAGTATTTCTTTTAATATCTGCCCTGCAGAATAATATCCCATATTTTAATGTTCTGCTCATAAAATAGTCACAAAGGTACGTATATCAATCCTATATTATCTAGTTTATTAGTCTTTATATCTCCTTGGGTAGAATCTGCCATTGGCTGCTTTACAGATATGTTTCTATTTTACCAGCTGTGGTATGAAATTGGAGAGACAGCAGGCGCAAATCGTGACACCGCACCTACTACTGGCACTTCCGGTGGCAGGTGTGACAGCTGCCACAAGTGCCACTGCGTTCGGGACTAGCTGCCAGTGCTGCCGCTGCGTTCGGCTGACTTCGGCTGACCTCGGCACCTCTTACTGGCACTTCCGCTGACACCTGCCACAAGTGCCACTGCTTTCTGGACTAGCTGCCAGAGTTGCCACTGCGTTCGGCTGACTTCGGCTGACCTCGGCACCTGGTACTGGCACTTCCGCTGACACCTGCCACAAGTGCCACTGCTTTCGGGACTAGCTGCCAGAGTTGCCACTGCGTTCGGCTGACTTCGGCTGACCTCGGCACCTCGTACTGGCACTTCCGCTGACACCTGCCATTAGTGCCACTGTTTTCGGGTCTAGCTGTCAGTGTTGCTACTGACTTCGGCTGACCTCGGCACCTCGTACTGGCACTTCCGCTGACACCTGCCATTAGTGCCACTGTTTTCGGGTCTAGCTGTCAGTGTTGCTACTGACTTCGGCTGACTTCGGCACCTTCCAAGGGTTGCCACGACCTCATACTGGCACCTCCCACGCCTCACGGACCGCTCTCGCCTATTTTTGCTGACGAGATTTAGGGCGGCCATCTTATAGCGTTCGACCGCTCCACTCAGCGTTATATGTTTAACAGGCACAATGACGTATTTGAACATTTAATCTTTCATAATACGCTGTTTTGTTACTGGAAACCTTATACATGCAGCCATATTTATAAACAGTTGTATTTTTAAAGTATTTTAAATTGTATTATACATACTTCAGCATATTTAAATATGCTTAGTGGGGAAAACAATAGAATAGGAATAGAATATTCTTTGGTGACAGCTTCTGTGTCAGATTTAATATGAATGAATTTATAATTAATGAAAATAATGGTGGATCTGTCACAAAGTATTGCATTTCCTCTTAAGTATTCTGTTCCCTTAAAAAAGCAAATATGCCCTGGTCTATTTTTTATACAGTCTCAAATTTCAGTTTCCAATAAACAGCCTCAGTGAAAACATGTTGACAGTTGCCATAAGCTGTCACTTGTGCCACGGGCTTCTGGGTAAGGTGCCACTTGTGCCACCTTACCACTGGGTAAGGTGGCACAAGTAAGGTGGCCATGAGTGCCACAGGCTGCTAACCTCATTCTCTATCTGTTTCAGACAGAATGTAGCATATGAATAACTTTAGTTCAAACAAATAGAAATAAAATATATCTTAATTACAACATAATTCTCATACATATTTAAATATACAGCCGGTGTTCAGACTTAAACAGAGAAAGACAACTCCTGCACTGTCAGATGGGACCTCTTCTGCAACAGCTGATAATAGCTACCACTAGGTACCTACCACTACAACTGACACTCGGTTGCCATGGTATGTCAGTGCTGACAAGCTCCTGTCAATTCCGGATTATAATTATTTTCATACAATGACCTTAATATAATGCTATTGATTATTAAACCGGGTAAGTTCACTAATATTGACTTATTAGTTAATATTTGTGACAGTGGCAACATGAGATATTGACAATTCCAGAGTGACATTATGTTCAGCATGGTTCCATGACGGTGCACAGGATGTCATAAGTTATAGTGGCTGCCTGGTCTATTATCTAATAGACCAGGCAGCCACTATAACTTTCATTGTTTTTTGTTAAGATAATGCAATTTAAAAAAAAAGAAATATGTTATCATAATTTTCCAAAAATGCCTGTTAACCATTTTTAAATAGTTATTACTTGTTTTTATTTATTAAATTTAATCCCCACTATTTTTCATTATTTGTCAAGTTTATTACAGATTTGTGTGGCATAAATGAAGGTTGCTTCTCTGTGTTTGTTTCTGGTTCTGTTCATTGTCTTCAAAGTTTTCTTATTCAAAGATGAGAAAATGACTAAAATCTGAGCTACAAAATGCATTTCAACAGCATTTTCAAGGCAGCAGGAGGACTTTCACTTTCAAGTTAAACCACCTTCAAATTTTTTTTACACCAATATTGAATATTGATAAGTCAAAACACAAAGTATTTACACCTCAAAAAATTTGACAATGTGTGAATCCTAAGCAGCATTAAGAACAAGATTGTTACATATTTTTGGAAATAAAAATTACTTTGGGTTATACTTAAGATGAAAATGCTTTTTTCAAAGAAAATTGTGCTGCTTACATATTATTTTATTTGGCAGATATGTTTCAACATTTTTTCAAGTTTATGTCACAAAGTATATGCATAGTAATTGATTTGTCAATATTTATTAGCCATTGTATGTAAATACTTTAAACAGCAATTTGAAGTCTACTGTAAAATTCATGTTTAGTCAACGTGTGAATTTACTACATCAGGATCAAATAACTTATTATTCCTCCATGAGAAATTATGATCATTAAGCTTAAATTTATTTTTCAAACTTTATTAATTTCTACAATATACGTTATACAGAGTCTGATTATTATTACTATTATCCAGTTGCAACATTTGGCTTCCTGTTGCACTATGTCAGCCACTGTTCTGCGATATAAACATGGGCAAGGGTTGAATGTCATTTTGATTAAGTAAAAAGTCCTATTAACTATCAGTGATGTGTGATTAACCAGATGTGTCCTTGAACATAGTGACAGGTTCCACTGTAATAGTGACACTTTATAGTATATTCAATTGGCCATCTTGCTTGAATTAAACTCAGTCAAAAATATTCAAAGTGTTAAATGGATAAATAACCAATTACCATTGAATCTTTTTTTATAAATACGCATTATAAGTAACACGTTTTCAAAAAACTGTTATTGCCATCCCCCAAAACATCGGCACCAGTTGTGACAGCTCTGAAACATCCTGGACACCTAACGGTAGCTCTAGTGGAAGCCAGACTCAGCTGTTACAAAGGTGCCGAAACCAATGGCATCCCTTATACCTGCTGTGTATTTAATTAATACAAAGACGAAAGGAGTCGGCTGGATTATTCAGATGAACTTTAGTGAATAAATAGGATGAACGAATCATACATGATATACAAAACGTGTAGGAATTCAGCTAACATAAGTATTTCTGCGAAAAAAACCTCTTATTAAATTCTGTCTTCTTCGTCTGTCTTTAAGTTCTTCTTCTACTAGTAATAAAGCATCATGGGATATGTAGTCCATTTGCCTAAGTCAGCGGCAACACTGACAGCTAGACCCGAAAACAGTGGCACTTGTGGCAGGTGTCAGAGGAAGTGCCAGTACGAGGTGCCGAGGTCAGCCGAAGTCAGCCGAACGCAGCGGCAGCACTGGCAGCTAGTCCCGAACGCAGTGGCACTTGTGGCAGGTGTCACACCTGCCACCGGAAGTGCCAGTAGTAGGTGCGGTGTCACGATTTGCGCTCGGCCCTGCTGTGAAATTGTCCATCCTTTGTCAGTACCTGCAGGATCATTGGAGTGGGGTGCTGGTGAATCTCTACAGAGGTCATTGTGAGAGATCACATTGCTCAATCCATCACATGGCAACACAGAGACACAGGACAACCATCCACACACACAATCATACCTAAAGGCAATTTGGAGGGACTAGTTCAGCTAACCGTTTGAAGAAGCTGTAGTATCTGGAGAGAACCCACCAGGAGAACCAGCAAAGAGTATGCAGAATAATCTAGAATTACCAACTGCACCACTCCATCACCCAGGCTGTAATTCAGTACTACTTCATAAGATTGGTAGGTGATGCTCCTCATGTTTTACACCATGACTGACCCTGGAGAGACCACTATTTTCCTTAGTGATAATGGTGTGTTTGGGCTGATGTGTAGCATTCTCTTTTCTCCACAAATATAATTTTGCACAAAAGCCATGGTTGCTTTATGCGTTACATGGTGTGTGGAAAATTCTAAATGTGAATATGTCTTTTGTTTAACTGCTTCCTAATACCACTTTTCCATAAAGGGCACCATTAAATAATTCAACCTAATCTCTGAGTAACGCTCACCTTACTAACCCGTGTCTTGGTAGGCTGGCAGCTTTGCAATGGTCTTTCCATTTCTGAATGACAGATTGAACTGTGCTCTGTGAGATGTTCAAAGCATAAAGTATTACTTTATAACCTAGTCCTGCTTTGAGCTTTCTTCATGACTTGTTTCTTTTCTTTATGATGCTGTTTGTTCACTAAATCTCTGGGGAAAAATAATTACAATATTAATCTACAGAGTTGTACTGGATTTTATTTATGGGTGTCAGAGTAAAGACTGAGTGCCTTTCATGCCTTTAACTTCCACTTGAACATTGTTTGCTACTTTGTGTCTTTCACATAAAGCTAAATATATTTAGCTTTGTTTAACATTTAACATGATATAAAAAATGTTAAAGGGTATGAATACTTTTTGACTCTGCATAGTGAGTGAACTTCACTCTGAATGGAAACTCATTACTGCAGTTTGTGAGTTTTCTTTCTGACATTTAAGTCAGAGAATCTTTAGTTCCTCAGTTATATTCCAAATTTGCCTCTTGGTGTCTATCCTCTTATTATTATTTGCTGACTTTCAAACATATTTATTCATTACAAATATTCTAGTTTGTGTTTTTTATTTGGAAGGATCTCATCTTCAATCAATTTAATGCTGTAATCCTTCAACAGTGTCAGAATGGGAATACTGTTAATTTGTGATCTGTTGATAAAAATGTGACCCTTTATGAAAACACACTATAGTTAGCAAACAAAAACAAGAATCTTTCCTGATGATTTGTGTCAATAATCGTGTCTAATTTTAACAGCACAGATCGAGAAAGAAAGCCTCCATTTCTTAATAACAAGTTGTACTTCTTTTCTTTATTACCTTATAACTCGTATCATGTGATAAGTAAAATATTATACTATATAAAAGTATGTTATCTGTTTTGTTTTTTTTGCATATTTGAAAACACAGTGACCCAAATGAGATTCAGTAGTGAAATTTAAGATTACAAATCAAAAATGAAAGAACATAAACATCAATATATCTAGAAAACATACCTGATGGAATTAAGCCAACATTTTTTTTTTGTTCTGATCATCTAGTAGATGTAATCTGAGCTGAATATTAATTTTCTAGATAATTTTTCAGCCTAAACATTCCCACACAGAAAAACACTGTCCATATGCTCTTCAAGATACTTTTGGAACTTGAGTGATTGGATGGTCTTGTATAATCAGTATAATTATGTACAAAAACATAATTGTATAATTGTGCAATAAACCTGTTATGTTTCTGTGAGGGTCAAATTACTTTGTGTCCTAGAATGAAAAACTTGGAAAATCAGTCACATTAGTTTACTCCCTGTAAATTAATTTAATTTTATATTGACTCTGATATTGAAATGCCTGCAGGTCTGGATTTTTCTCCAGCTGAGATTCACAGGTGATTTAATGCCAGTTACAATCAACATTCACAATCTGTTTTCCACAATCCCTCTTTGTTTGCCGTGGAGCGCTAAAAACTGGAAATTGCACATTTGGATGGAAAATTTGTGAGACATTTCTAAATACAACAAATGTGTGAATACCAGATTGCAAATATCACTCCTTTAAAAAAGCAGGACTGCTAATATAGAAGGCATTAGAACTATTAAATGTTTTAATATTGGAGGAAATGCTATATGATATCATCCAAAACTCAGCAACCAGATATTGAATTGGTAAAATATACTAACAGATAGAGAGAACTTTGAGGTAATGGCAGCATCACCCCTGGATATTGAAAAATCAAAATCATCTGAAGTGGTTTTAAGATCACCGTATTACAGAAGTGAAAAAAAACAAAAAAACAAAACAGCTTAATGTGAACGAGTCTCTCATTACAAACTTCTAGTCACTCTCACATACATACGTGATGAACACGTGATACAAATATTACACAGTAAGCTAAAAAGTTTTTTTTTTTTTCTCTAAAATGGGATGGTGTGGAGTACATGTCAGTAGATGTGTTTCCTAAGACAATTTAGTTGCACAATTTAACATTTCAAAAATAAATTGCTTAATGCAACACGGCAATTTTGGAAAAACTAATTTTTGGTTTAAAAAAGCGAGGATAAGATGTTCTTTTTGGGCACATTGAAAATGATTTATTTCGCAAAACTGCAGTGGAAACACTTTTTTCACATCACACAAGTCATGTGATCAAAAAATTGGATGTTGCCTTTGGTGCAAACTACGAACAAGATGTCAAGAAGTGGATTGAGGATCATGGTGCAGCAGGGTCATTATTGATCTATCACATTAACAAACTTATTCACATGCGATTTTAATTGAGTTTCTTTTTAAATGGACTTCGCGAATGTAAAATTGTGTTTTATTGAGAAAGCTATAGTAAGTTTTCAGTAACCAGTGTTGACAAATTTGGACATGGGTTTTACAGAAGATGGGTATCCCTTCAACTCAAATAATACTTAATGTCAGAGTTTGTGATTACCCTGAATGGATTTAAACTTTCCTTCCAAGGAGACAGATTTTGCAGTGATTCTTTGAACAATAGTTGTCAGTGTTTCTCAAGATCTTAGGAATGTTTTCTTTACACTTTGACTGCCATTCTTTTAACCTAGAAAAGGATTTAGAACAAACTTAGGTAACACTTTATTTGAAGGAGGGTGAATAAGACTGACATGACACTGTCATTAACATGACATAACATCTGTCATGAACATGAATAAGCCTTCATGAATATTTATGACTGTTGTCATAAAGCGTCATTCGGTAAATGATGACACTTTTAATACAAAGTTGACATTATTCAAAATGCCGTTGTTATGACAACTTGACATTAACCAAGAAATCATTACTGATATAAATTTGTTATAAAAGTATTACTGATTGCACTTTAAAAATTAGGTAACGTTATGTTATTAAAGGTAAAGTTTAAACAGTAATGATTTCTTCAAATAAAGTGTTACCCAAACTTAGAACTGTGGAGTACTCACTTTAACCCAGAAAAGGAATTAGATCACTCTTTAGCATATTTTATCAGAAACTGTAGAGTACTCACTATTTAGAAATGGAATTAGATACTTAGCAACCCTGAACAGGAGCACTTAGTTTACATATTTTAGAACAACATTAGATTAGTTTTCTTTCCTCTTTTTTTTCTTTCTTTCCTTTGGTTTGTTATTTTGTTTGTATTTCCTTTTAACTCATGTAAAGCACTTTGAATTGCCTTGTTGCTGAAAATGTGCTATATAAATAAAATTGCCTTACCTTACCTTACCATTCTGTCCATTAACAGTTTCTCTGCCTGACAGTGCAGGCTTTATGTTTGGAAAACGAGGAAAGTGCCAGACAGTAGGCCACTGGTTTCAAAAGGAAGGTCTCCTCTCAGACATCATTCTGTTCATGTTGTCCTGTTTTCTCATTTAGTCAGCCCTCCTTACCTCTGGGGCTGTAAGTGGTCTCTCTCTTCTCTATGCCATCTGGACTGTTTCCCATTTCCATGATGACACAGGAGGTTGATATAAACTATTGGCTGTGTGTTGAGACTTATACACTGCACCACTCTTCCTCCATAGTTCTGTATGACCCCTTGCAGTTCATAGTGATTATGGGTTTGAGACTCAAGGTGGATCAGAGGCGTAATATTGATTGGCTGACAGTTGATAGCAAGGTATAACAAACACATGCAGACCATGACGTTAAGATTTATCTAGAAGGAGCTAGAGAAACTTAACACAGAGACATCTAGACATCCATTAAATTAACAAAGCTTTAACCATTCCAGTGGTTAAAGATTTAATTAATTAATCCATCTAATAGTTATTAGATGGATTAATTACTTGCCAACGTGCAGACAGAGCACCTGCAAAGCGTAGCATGAGGTTAATTTTTGTGTATGTGTAATTTTTGGAATGCATGTCCACCCAGCCAACAGACAAAATATTCCAATTGATGACATCATGTTTCATCATGTTTCCCGAGTCCAGAACTGACAAAATGCTTAGCGATAAGGCAGCTAGAGTTCCAGGAGTCGCTCGGTGCCAATCGGTAGCTTTGATAGTTTTGCCGTCGTTGGTAACGTCCGTGGAACCGGTACACGGAGCCGTAGCTCTCCTACAAAGCGACACCGCTTATTTTTCACGCGTGGATTTACGTTTTCATCAGCCGTGGATCGTTTTGGGAGTGGACACCTGCCGCCGGAGCAGAGAAAAATAGATTTTTCGAGAGGGAAGCGGCGGTTGGCGACACAGAGCCGTTAATTATTAATGGTTGCACCTCCCTCTGCAATAAAAAAAGGCTGAGGACAATTTAACAGCAATAAAAACATCGTACTGAACTGAGAGACCAATATAAGAAGGCAAGGCTGTAGCTTGGGCGCAGCGGCGGATGTGAATCTGTTACAATTGTTGCTAAGATTACGGCGGGGAAATTCCGGAAGAAATCGGCGGTAGAAGATACTTTGTAACAAAGCCCGGCTGAGAACGGTGATGTAGGTAAAAACCTAAACATATAGTGGCACATAACTAGAGATTCAGCCGGGGGCGAGAGGCAAAGTGGCGGTGAGAAGATAGACACCTACCGGAGCTTTCTCCCAGACTTTTTTAGAAAATTGGCTTTTATAGAAATGCCAACCAATCCCTCGACAAAGAGAGAGAGTGACAACCCCCCATCTCTTACCCTTACAAAATCCACTAACATCAAAAAAGGTAAAATGGAGCAAGAAATGGCAGACAATATCGTGAAGGAGCTAACGCTGGCTATTAGCAAGCAAGGACGTTCCCTTGAAAAATCTATGGATGATCTGAAGAGGTCAGTTGAATTCATCTCTGCTGATTCGCAAGACATCAAAGAAACATTGAAGACCACAGGAAAGAGAGTTCATAAGGCTGAAGAAAAAAATCAAAATTCTAGAGAATCAAGTTGTCGAGCTGGCGTGTTATAAACGCCACTGGAACTTATATTTGCGGGGTTTGCCGGAGGTTGAAGGGGAAGAGCTCCGGATGACACTGATTGACATCTGTCAAAATATAGTTCCAAGCCACAAAGAAAAATTCTCGGATGTAATCGACTCAGTGCACAGACTCGGAAGATCAAATATGGCCAGGGCTCAACCCCAACCGAGGGATGTCATGATCCAGTTCGCTATGAGGCATTACCGGGATGCTGTGTGGAAGATGTCTAAAAAGGCGGACTACCTGACTCAGAGGAAACTGCGCTTCATGGAAGACCTGACCCCAGAGGATCGTGACAAAAGAAAACGGCTGTGGCCCATCATCCAAAAGGCAAGGGAGGAGAAAAAGATGGCATATTTCGTCGGAGGGAGAGCATTTGTTGAAAACAAAGAAATATTCTAATGGATATGTTATTTTAAAGGGAGAATAGCTCCGCTGTTTCATCCAATTTAAGAGGAGTTAAGTCACTGTTCTGACTTTTTTCTATCATTCCAATAAAACGTTTCTACTTTAAAATTTATTTCAGTTAACACTCGAGGGTTAAGAGACATTACTAAATGAAAGGCAGTTTTTCTTTATACAAAAACTTTGATGCAGACTTTGGTAACACTTTATTTGACGGGGTGTGCATAAGACTGATATGACACTGTCATAAACATGACATAACACCTGTCATGAAGATGGAGTCTTTATGAATGAGGTGTCATTCTGTAAATAACAACACTTTTAATGCAAAGTTGCTCTAAAAGTTGCCTTGGAAGTCCATTAAAAGTAACAACTTTGCTTTAAAATGTAATTTTTTACAAAATAATGCAAAGTTTTTCACTTTTAATGGACTTTCAAGGCTATTTTTAGGGCAACTTTACATTAAAAGTGTTGTTATTTACCGAATGACGCTTCATGACAATAGTCATAAACATTCATGAACACCCCTACATGTTTATAACAGGTGTTATGTCATGTTTATGACAGCCATTCTGCTGGAACTCTAACTCTTAAGCACAAATTTAATGAGAAAGTTATTTTTACTCAATCGGACTCTAATGGTCATTATATGTTGATAGTTTTCTGTTATTGTCACCAACTTTTTCTGTTGGGAAACATTTATGGTTACTCAAGCATGAGAAAACAAAGAATTATTTCAAACACTGAATAATTTGATTGATACTATTGTTGAAAGGTTCTCTGAAGTTAAAATAATACTGGGCGGAGATTTTAATTGTACTATTGACAACAAAATTGAGATAGATGGCCACAAAAAATTACAGGTAGTTCTTTCTTTTCTGATTTCATAAATGAAAGAGGCCTTGTTGATATCTGGAGAGTTAATAATCCAGGAAGAAGAGACTTTACCTGGACAAACATTACGTTCTAGAATTGAGTTTTGGTTAATTTCAGAATCCCTTACTCAACTGAACTGCAAAACAGAAATTATGCCGACACCCACAAAGCAATTGTATTAACTTTAAAATTATCACCAAATCAAACCAATTCAGAGATCTCCAGCCTACTGAAAACTTAATAATTCTCTCTTGCAAAATGAAACTCTAAGGGAAATAAGAAATAAAATTTTAGAATATTTTAGGACTGTTACAGAGCAAGGTATTTATCAAAAACAATGGGAACTTTTAAAATTTGAGCTAAGAAAATATTTTATAGAAAGGGAAAAAAGTAGAGGAAAATACTTTAATAACGAACCTTACTGCTCCATCATCCATTTTGCCAGAAAACCTGTCTAAACCACAGCAAGCAGAACTCCTATCATTACAACTAAAACTAGATCAAGTATACATAAATAAAGCTAAAGGTGTATTTGTTCGATCAAGTGCGAAATGGTGGGAGGAGGGTGAGCAGAATTCCAGTTATTTTTTTAATCTACACTGTAAAAAAAAAACGGCCTCAATTTATGGTAAAAAACTGGCAGTTTTGGTTGCCAGAATTTTACCATCTTTATACGGTAAAATTCTGGCAACCAAAACTGCCTGTCTTTTACAGTGTTTTCAAAATACGGTAAGATACTGGCAACCAAAACTGCCAGTTTTTTACCATATTCTGAAAACATGGTAAAATTCTGGCAACCAAAACTGCCAATTTTTTTTTACCGTATTTTGAAATTGCAGTATTTTACCGTATTTTAGAAATACGGTAATATACTAGCAACCAAAACTGCCAGGTTTTTACCGTGTTTTCAAAATACAGTAAAATACTGGCAACCAAAACTGCCAGTTTTTTACCGTATTCTGAAAACACGGTAAAATTCTGGCAACCAAAACTGCCAGTATTTTACCGTATTTTTAAAATGCAGTATTTTACTGTTTTCTAAGAATACGGTAATATTCTGGCAACCAAAACTGCCAATTTTTTTTTACCTTATTTTGAAATTGCAGTATTTTACCGTATTTTAAAAATACGGTAAAATACTGGCAACCAAAACTGCCAGTATTTTACCGTATTTTTAAAATGCAGTATTTTACTGTTTTCTAAGAATACGGTAATATACTGGCAACCAAAACTGCCAGTTTTTTACCGTATTTTGGAAGTGCAGTATTTTACCGTTTTTTCAGAATACGGTAAAATTCTGGCAACCAAAACTGCCAGTATTTTACCGTATTTTTAAAATACGGTAAAATACCGTATTTCCTAAAATATGGTAAAATAAAAAATTTAAATGTGGTTTTGCCGTAGTAAATAAGGTCATACTGCCTGAGGCATAATATCTACATAAGTGAAAAACATGGCCAGACTGTATGATATATTGACATTTTATTGTAAAAAAACCCCAAAAAACTTTATGGTAAATTACCAGTTGTTGTTCTTACCAGAATTTTACCATAAAAATTACAGTACAACACACAAGGAAGTGTAACTTGTCAGTATTTCTATACAGAAAGTTAAAAAGAAAATGAATTCAAATTAAACAACAATTTATATTTAAAAATTCAGTTAAAAAAAGAACCGATTCTATTTTCTGTCCAGTTTCCTGACGGTATTACTGAGATCTGGAAAACAAAACAAACAAACAAAAAAAACACAGCATGTGTCCATATAAGAGATAACCTATTGTAGAAGAAAAACTGGTGATAAAATGATTCTTGTTCTGGGTTGAGCGGAACAAGTCACTGAGTTCAGACTTTGCTCAGGATGGTTGTAGTCTTCCCAGTCACAGGTTGAAATTGAGACTCACATGTTGTCAATCAGATGTTTCCTCTCCTCTCTACTAGAAAACAAACAAAGCAAAAGTTAGAAAGATGCACTACATGAACATCATAAGCACCATTTGCTTAAATGTTTTTCACCTTTGTTGACTTGCATATGGAGATTGGTGGAGTCAACCAGGCGGTGTGATCATTTCTGACTGAAAAGTCAGTAGTTCTTAAACCTTTGTTTGTTGTCGACAGGTGTGATCCTCTCTGCAACCAGACAAAATACACAAACAAAAAACAAATAAAAACAAGACCTGTTGTTTCATGGAATTTTCTATCTCCATCCTTCTTTTTGGGAGAAACATTTTTCTCTTTACAATTTTTTACTTTTTGATCAATAATTCAGGATAGATGACACAAGAACAACTCAATGCAGAAAGTCAAACAGAAAAAATCCCCCAAAATTCAAAAACAAAGGGTTGATAAATTAAAGTGAACAGCCCTTATTTGGTGTGTATATCACCATCAATTGTTTAGATTTGAGCTTTATATCTTGTTATAATTCCATGTTCATGTGGAGTCATTTCCTGATGAAAACATGTTTGTGACAACCTCGGATCTCCATAGCAACCATTCGGTAGTGCTTCAATGCTTCCTCATGCAACGCGCCACCCGTTTATACAAAGCTCCGTCTTGGAGCAGCAATCCTTTTCTTCTTTTTTCAAATGTATGTCCCCAAACAGAGAGAACCCTTGTAACATGTTAAACAATCTTACGTCCAACTTTCAATACACAAATTGACTTTAAAAGTTACAAATATAACTGTTTTAGGCAATTTATGAAATAGATACTCACCATTTATCTGAGTCTGATGAAGGCCAATAAGTTGTCTTCAACCATTTATGTAAGTTACAATTCCTGCAAGCCAGCAGAAACAAAGCTGTAAATGTGTACACGTTTCATACAGGCAAACACATAGATACACCAGAGACAATTTATGCTATGTTAGATTTTCTCAGTCACCTTTGGTGCATTTCTCAAGTCATTGTTGGCATTTACAAAACAGTAAGCGCATTTCTCAAAACAATTTGTAGAAACAGCAAAAATAGCATTTGTTTGCTTGAAAAATCCTTAGTTCAGCTCTCAAAATTCTGTCAGTTAACATCAGTAACTCAAAATAATAAGTTATAGTTTCTCTATGTGCAGATAAGACAGTCAAATTGATTAGTCATGGGAAGAGACTACAAAATTCACATTTACGCTTTTGCTGTAATTTTTTGATGGACCATGCTATGGTGATTCAGAAAGAAAAAGACAGAAATGCAGAGAACAAAAAAAGTAGAAAAGGAACCATAGGACAATCTCCTCATGAAAAACTGTACAGTGCTGTAGAAATTACATAATTACATTACGTTTTAATTTCCATCGTCATGCTGACAAAGGTTCCTCAGTGGGGTTAAGTAATGAACAGTAGTGTGGGAGGACCTCCATCAGCGTCATGTTGTGGGCTGCAGCCATATCCTGATGTTGGACTGATGGAAACTGGCAGATGTCCTCAGCCTCTTCTGACTCTTCTTCTGCTTTCCTCCCAACTATTTCCTCCTCAGCCTCACTCCTCTTCTTCTCTCTGGATGTTCACTCTGTCCAGATACTTGTTCATCAGTTCTCAGAAATGTAACATTGTGTTGTGTTCTGGCTATATATTGTTGCCAACTGATGGTTCACAAGATGCACCTTCAATCTGTTTTCAGAAAACTGGTTGATCGTTGGTTGAGCTAATGGTTCATACATTGACCTGTTAGAGAAACTCAGGACTCACTTGGGACCAATTTACCAATTCAGGACAGATTTAGAAAATAATCGAATATAAATTAATTAAAATATGATTGACATTATGACAACTTTAAGACTTATGCATGTTAAGACTTACACAATGAACTTAGCTGTTTTGGAAGTTGAGAATTCAACACAGACACGTTTAACATATTTTGATCAACATTATTAAAGCAAATTACAACGGGGGAAAAGCAGAGAAGTGTACATAATCAGTTACATGATGTACAAAAGCAAAACTTGCAAAAGGAATGAGAAACTCATTTGTTGATGTGCAGTAGTGACAGAGTAATTTGAAGATTGAACAGGTAGTTTTAAGAATTTCAATTCTGTTCTGAGAAATGCACCCAAACTGAGAAAAACTGTCAAATATTAATATTTAAATTTCCTTATCTTAAAACCCTTCAACTGTCATGGACCCTGTGTCTTTAGTGCAAGTATTTTGGGGGTGAGAGTCAAGAGGTCAAAGGAAAATATTAAATATTAGCTCTGATGCCAAGCTTTATACTTCCAAGTATTACCAAAGTATTGAAACAAAAGCTAACGTGTTCTTCACAGATTTAACTTGCATGCATGAACATTTCACACTCAAATTCAAATTAATTACTGAACCAAACTTGAAAAAGTTGCTTCTGCCATTAACTATAACTTTAAGCACAGTCTAAAGTAGACCAGAAATATAATCTATGCAGTCGTTCCTACAGAAACATTAATGGAAGTGTTGCGTCTGGGAAAATTAAATGTTCTATATAGTAAAAATATCTAGCTGCAGTGCATGTACATAAACAGCATGGCTCAGAAATTACACATTTCTTTATCAGTTGGTTAAAGTTATCTAACTTCAGTTAAAACCGTGAAAGGGGCTCACCTGTGATGCAGAGATGTGTTGTCCTTCTCCTCCTCCTGAACGCACAAAAATAGCAGAAACTTGATTTCAAAGACAGTAGCCGCATCCTGACAAGGACCAGGCCTACTGGGCTCTCAGCACCCTGAGCTAGCACCTGCTAGTTAGCAGCCTTAGCTAGGGCACTGTGACTTTACTGTGTTGAGTTCAGGACACCACAGTATCCTGAGCCACGCTCAACTACAGGAACAGAGTTAAAAAGAATCTTGCTGCTGATGCTGAAGGATCAAGCAGCAATACAAACTAGATAATTATTTGTTTACATGACAAATAACTGTCTCCATTTATTGTAAACCCTGTTAATTACCACAATAACAAAATAAAAAACTCTCTAGACTATTCTCTACTAATAGCACAATATTTAAAACCAAGTGTGGGATTTGTGAAACTTCAATGAAGGGCGACTTCACAACTTTTATGATTTTGGATAACACTAGAATTGTTTTTTATTGAAGTTTCACAAATCAGATAAAGGTTTCACAAATCCCACACTTGGTTTTAAATATTCTGATATGAGTTGAGAATAATCTAGTCCATATTTGAAGAGTCTAGGTGTTGTAGTTTTTAGCTAGAGTAAATTAAAGATGCTGATGGTAGTGAAAAATTAGGTGGAATTGCCCTTTAGCCATTTCCCAAATTGGAAGCAGCAATTGGAAACCAACTTCAGCTTCATCCAAGCAAGAGGCGCTAACATACAGTTCTCTTAATGTACAAGAAATCTATGGTTGGCATAAAATTGATCTCAAATGCATCAATTAATGAAATACTCTCATAAATGATGGTGGCGTTGGCTGTAGGAGTTTGCTTTGCAATCGTTGGGTTGCCAGATCGATGGCAACCCAACTGCCATTTCAGTTTGGTTGAGATTTCAGTTTGGTGTATTAAAGGCATTGTTAAAAAAGAAACCAAAATATCACACCAGCATTCTGTTCTTTGTAAAAATTACTTTTGCAGTCTCGCTTACGGTTTTACATTGTAGATATAAATATCAGCAAAATTTGTAATTTTGGCTGATTAGTACTGTTCAGTTTAGGGTAATTAATTGCTGGCAATATTACAATATTTTTCTATGAACTTTACAATTACTTATATTTTTACAATATATTTCTGTATTTTCTACATTCATGACTGTCAAAATTACTTATGATATATGTTTATTGAGTTATGTTAATTCCACATATTTTCTACGGTAGAATAATGCTTTGGATATTACAGTCAGTAACTGTTGGTATTTTACAATTTTTCACCATAGATTTACGGATTTCTTTTGCAGTGTGGACTTAAGGTAATTCCATGTATTTTCTACGGTAACAAAATGTTTTGGATATTACGGTTAGTAACTGTTGGTATTTCACAATTTTCTACTGTAAATATACTGACTTTCTTTGTAGTTTCGACTATGTAGTTACATGTAATTTCTACGGTAATGAAATGATGGTTAAAAACTATTGGTCTTTTACCGTTTTTTACCATGAATTTACTGACTTTTTTTTACAGTGCAGAAAAACAAAGACAGAATAAAAATAATATAAATAGACTCTCCTCAAATGGTAATATTGTAGATAATCCAAGAGAGATATCCAAGATCTGTGAAAACTATTATAAAATGTTTTATATCTCAAATATCTCGGGTACCCAAATGAATAATTTCTTTAAGAATCTTGGTGATGTTAAAACCATCAGAGAACTCAAAAGGTCAGTTTGTGATTCACATAACTCTTACAGGAATTTTGGATGTCATTAAAAAACTTAAATTAAACAAATCCCTAGGCACCAATGGGCTAACATCTGAATTTTATACATTATTCTCTACCCAACTTGCTCCCTTTTTATTTAATGTTTTTACAGAAAGTATACTGAAAGAACAACTGCCAACCACACTACGTGAAAGCCTAATTACACTAATTCCTAAACCGCAAAAAGATGCTTTAAGTTTAGTCAATTGGCGCCCTATCACTTTATTAAATAATGATTATAAAATATATGCTCTTTGCTAATAAATTAATATAAATTAAATATTTTAATTTCCATATTTTAATGGATATGGAATATTTTTAATGGATATTAATAAATATTTTAATAAATCGCTAATAAATTAAAATCCGTACTTGATGTTATTGGAGAAACTCACAATGGCTTTATGGCTTGACAATATATAATTGATAACATAAGACTTGTTTTAGATTTATTAGATTACTCTGATTTAATATCAGAAAACAGTTTTATTCTCTTTCTGGAGTTCCATAAAGCCTTTGATTCACTGGAACACAAATTTCTGTTTAAAACACTCGACCTTTTTGGCTTTGGTGAGCAGTTTAAAAAGTCAATACGCACTTTATATGCATTAGGTAACAGTTCAGTTAAACTATCTCATGGATCCACCTGTAGATTTAATGTTGAGCATGGAATTTGTCAAGGTTGTCCAATTTCACCGTTTTTGTTTCTTTTACCTATGCAAATTTTAGTACATTTCATAAAGAACAGCAGCTTAAAGGGTATTCAAATTGCAGAGAGAGAAGTATGCTTGAGTCAACTGGCAGATGATACGACTCTATTTTTAAAAGATTGCTCTCAAGTAAATATTGCTATTAAGCTGGTTAATGAATTTGGTAACACTTTATTTGAAGGGGGTGAATAAGACTGTCATGACACCTTCATAAAGATGACATAACACCTGTCATGAACATGAATAAGCCTTCATGAATATTTATGACTGTTGTCATAAAGTGTCATTCGGTAAATTATGACACTTTCAATACAAAGTTGACATTATTCAAAATGTCTTTGTTATGACAACTTGACATTAACCAAGAAATCATTACTGTTTAAACTTTACCTTTAATAACATAAAGTTACCTAATTTTTAAAGTGCAATCAGTAATACTTTTATAACAAATTTATATCAGTAATGATTTCTTGGTTAATGTCAAGTTGTCATAACAAAGACATTTTGAATAATGTCAACGTTGTATTAAAAGTGTCATAATTTACCGAATGACGCTTTATGACAGCAGTCATAAATATTCATGAAGGCTTATTCATGTTCATGACATGTGTTATGTCATGTTTATGACGGTGTCATGACAGTCTTATTCACCCCCTTCAAATAAAGTGTTACCATGAATTTTCTTCAGCATCTGGCCTCAAACTTAATCTCTCTAAATGTGAATTGCTTCCTATAAAAACCTGCCATGAAACGGAAATCTCAGGAATCCCTGTTAAACTTAAAGTTAAATGTCTTGGTATCTCCATTACGAAAGAAGAAAACCAAAGGTCAAATGAAAATTTTAACCCCCTTGTTACTTTAATCCAAAAGAAATTTAATATGTGGTTACAAAGAGGTTTATCTATCTCTGGTCGGGTCTTACTGTCTAAAGCTGAAGGTCTCTCCAGTTTCGTATATGCTAGTTCAGCACTTGAGGTTTCCAATGAGATCAGTTCAAAAGTAGATAAATATTATTTGATTTTATTTGGAAGAAAAAGGTTAATCTTATTAGGAAAAATGTAATAATAAGTTGTGCTCTGGTGGATTTAATGTTTTAGATTTTCAAACTCTGAATTCTTCCTTTAAAATTAAGTGATTCAAAAGATATCTTCTAAATCCAAACTCTGTGAATTTATGTTCAACACCATACTGATTACTTAACAGAACAATTATTCATTGGTAACTCTGACGCATTTTTAAGTAGTAAGACTAATAACAAATGATCTCTTATTATATGATAATAAGAGATCATATAAGCAAACCAGCTTCTACTTTTTTTGGAACAATATATTTAATGATATTTGCTGGAAAGATGCTTGGTTATTGCTGAAGAAATATTTAATAACTAATAAGATTCGAGAAGTGTCTAAAGATTCTAGATAAATGTTATCCTATTAATAGTAAAATATTTAAATATCACCCTAATGTAGATCCTCTATGTTCATTTTGTCACAATTCTGAGAAAACCATCACTCATCTTTTCTGGGACTGTTCTTATACTCAAATATTTTGGAAAGATATTTTTTTACTCCTAAAAAGAAAATTGAAAATAGATGTACCGTTTAATTTTAAAACTATTTAATGTGGCTTTTTCTGTTTAGACACACCAAATAATAACGTATTTATTATAAATTTAATACTCATTTTAGCAAAATTTAATATCCACAGCTGCAAATTTCTTAAATTGAAACCCAAATGTAATGCTTTTTATGCCTATGTTTTTTCATATTTGTATTCTCTTAAATACTGTACCAATGCTAAAACTTTAAAGACTACTACAATTTGTAAAGAATTTCTCATGTAATCTGCCCTAACTGCTGTATTTAACCTTGTTCTGTTTGTAATCTCTTCCTATTTGTATCCCTTTCCTGTTTATAATCTTTGCTCTGTTACCTTCCTTAAGACTCATTGTTCGTTTAATTACTGTTTACGTAACTTGTTGTACATATTATTGTAAAAAAAAAAACGTTTAGCGCATTGATCTAAAACTGTTGACTGTTGACACATCTGGACATATGTCCAGATGTGTCCAGCTTTTCGTCTCACTTGCATAACTGCTTCTCCAAAAGCATGACTCAGCCTAAAATAAACTTAAAGTGGTCTTCCCCTGGCTGACTTGTCCAGATGTATCCCTCCATCAGCATGACATGTTTACTCTGTTAACTTGTTTTTATTCTCCAAACAATTCCATGAGCCGCACTGAGCCTAAAGTGTTTTACTGCAAAGTGAATTATTTTGTCTTTTCCTTTCTAGGTCATAATTGATGCTTTTTGGACCTCTTTTTTTTGCACTGCTACATGTCACTTTTGTACAGGTTGAGTTTGCTCTCTGCACATAGGAGGGTTATATGCTTTTTCCCTGTTTGTCCTTATGCTCCCGCTCTAATCTACAGACTGGTTCTCTCCTGTCGCCTGTCTCTGCTTGGCCCGTTGTTGCCATGCCACCACATCATACTGTGATTGTATGGAGCTTGATGGCTGCCATGATAAGGTGCACAGGCTGCAGGGAGACCTTGAATATGGCATAGAAGCTTCTGCTTTAACGCTCAGTGAAATGACCTAGTAATAAATGGAGCAACAAGGGAAAGAAGTGTTGCTTCACGCACAGTTCTTTTAAACAAATGCCTTTTACACAGTGCAAAAGCAGGAACAAAATAATTTGTGTTACACAACTTTTTTGTTTGAAAGTCTTGCATTTTTATTACAACTGGAGGTAACAGTTCAATCAATCAAGTGATTGTGTTATGAAATTGCACTATGATCCTGGAAAATACGTAATACTGGCCCTTTAAATAAGACTTAATAGTCAAAATATTTTATTGAGAGAGCTGTTTGTTCTCCATGACAGTAAAAAATGTTCTTAATTTCTTGGAATAAAGTATGCTACAACTATGGTGTGCATTTCCATCCAGTTGTTTTCTACTCTACCTTCTATTCTCATGTGCCTAAGCAAAACCCAGTGGAATATTTTATTATTGAAACCCACAATAGATTCAAGAACAAAAGATCCTATTTATGCTAAAAATAAATAAAAATAAATAAATAACACTTGCTGACCAAAAATTGCAAGATAATAAATGGCAAACAAAATGTCAGCTGTTACTTCATTACATGAGATCTTACAATATAATGATTATTGTTCGTTGACCCACAGCAGATCTTTTTATCAAATTTATTCATCAAACATCGAAAGGATAATTAAAATATTTTTGACCTTCTAACAATACCTCTGAATAAAAAAAGACTTAACGGATAATTTAAATATTTAATCATTAAAATTACACAATTAAGATATTAGAATATCTGGAATACTCTGAATCCCAACAAAAAAAAAAGTTTACACTGGCCTCTTTATTAAGTGCACCTTGCTAGAGATGGGTTGGACTCTATTACTTTCAAAGCCACCTTAATTCTTCTTAGCATAAATTCAAGGAGAGTTTCAGAAACTTTCTTCTACAGGATTTTGACAAAACAGCATCACTTAGTTACATCCCAAAGTTGCTCTGTTGGACTGAGAGATCAGGTGATGGTGAAGTCACTTCAGGACAGTGAATTCAATGACATGTTCAAGGAACATGTCATGTTAGCTTGAGATTATTTGAGTTTTATGACATGGTGCATTAGGGTGTCAGGGGAGCCAAGACAAGAAGGTGCTCTGTGGTCATAAAGTGACAAAGATGGTCAGCAGAAATACTGAGTACTCATCAGACCAGAACAAGGTTATTTTCATATTTTGGTGACTCAGTATAAAATGAGCAAACAGAGTGGGAATCTGGCCAGGATTGACTGAGGAAAAAGCAGTTAAAGTGTGGTTAATATGAATCGACTTCATGGGTAGACCTAATAAAGTGGCCAGTGAGTGTATATACTGTATATACTAGCTGTAACAAACAGATTTCTTCCAAAAAACTCCCAGTTTCTAAATAATAATAATAATAACAATAATAATAATAATAATAACTCGGAGAACAAAGTGTCTGGAAACGCACAGCACATGTCTAAAGTGCTTTAAAAATCAAGCCAGAAGAAAAAAGGAGAAAATAACTACTTCCCTGAAAAATAAAAATTTTCTGATGAAAAGATATTTCTGTACATCTCTTCAGTGTGCTGGTGGATTCTTTTAAAAGTTGCATTTCTTTTTCTATCTGACATGATTGTTTACTAGACTCTAGTGCAGAAACAACTACAAACGCCACACCAGCAAAAGGTAAGTTCGAATTTATTTGTGACCAGCAGCGGGGGGCAGACAGGTGGACGGAGCAGCAGCAGGCGGCAGGTAAGGACCCGTCGGGGGTTTGCTTGTAGGAGGCGAGGGGGGGGATCCTGGGAGGGAGAGCCGGAGCATCCACTGGGGTCGATGGGTGGACAAGCAGGCGAGCGCGTTGAGCGGGGGTGATCCAGCAACGAAGGCGGACGGACAGGAAACGGAGCCAGGCAGGAGACGGGGAACGGCTGTGAGCAGGAGCCGCGTGGAGCCGGACGAGAAGCCAAACCAGACCCTCTTACAGACCAGGAACGAGGATTACTTCAGACCAAGGAACGAGGACTCTTTGACCAGGAACGAGGACTCACTGGAAGCGTAGAACCATCTGGCAGCGCTATCAGGATCCGGCTTCTATTAAACCGCTCCTCCTGATGGATAGATGAGCTCCAGCTGGCCGCTCCTGTCCGACACACCCTGCAGGAGAGAGGGTAGGAGACAACACACACTCACAGCACCGCTTCGTGGACATGACAGTACCCTCCCCCTTAATGGACGCCTCTTGGCGGACAACTAGAGGTAGAAGCAGATGACCTCTCAAATGAAGAGATGAGATCAGGGTCCAAAATAAAGGAACGGGGAATCCAGGACCGATGTTCTGGTCCATACCCCTCCCAGTCCACCAGATATTGACGGCCACGCCCACGAGGGCGGACCGCCAGAATGCGCTGGACAGAAAAGGCAGGATGGCCATCCACTAGCTGGGAGGGCAGAGGGGGGTCCAGTGGAGGGCACAAGGGACTGGAACGAACAGGCTTGATCTGAGAAACATGAAAAACCGGGTGAACCCGGAGGTGAGAAGGGAGTTTGAGGCGCACTATAGAGGGGCTAATGACCGAAATGATGGTAAAAGGGCCAAGGAACCTAGGAGAGAGTTTCTTAGAGGTGGACTTAAGGGGAAAATCCTTTGAAGAGAGCCAAACCTCTTGACCAGGGGTGTACTGGGGAGCTGGCATACGTCGTCTGTCTGCTATCCTTTTATTCTGAAAGGAGGTACGTTGCAGGGCAGCTTTAGTTTGCCCCCACACTCTCTGACACCTTCTGAGGTGGGTTTTAACAGAAAGGGTGGCTGATTCTGGAAAAGAGGACGGTAGGAGAGGTGGCTGGTAGCCAATAGAGGCTTCAAACGGGGAAAAGCCTGTAGCGGCCGAGACATGTGTGTTGTGTGCATACTCCACCCAAGGTAGGTGGGTGCTCCAAGAACCAGGATTAAATGCACAAACACAACGCAGGGTATTCTCCAACTCCTGATTAAGTCTCTCACATTGCCCGTTGGTCTGGGGGTGGAAGCCAGAAGATAGACAGGGCTTGGCCCCTAGCACGGAGCAAAAATCCTTCCACACATGTGAGACAAACTGAGGCTCTCTATCAGAGACAATCTCAGATGGGATGCCGTGAAGGCGGAAGACATGCTGCAAAAGGAGTCTGGCTGTCTCGGGGGCCGGTGGGGGCTTGGCCAATGCCACTAGGTGGCATGCCTTGGAGAACCTGTCAATGATGGTGAGAATGACCATTATGGGAGGGGGGAAGACCAGTGATGAAGTCCAGGGCAATGTGAGACCAGGGTTGTGAAGGGACTTCGAGAGGCTGAAGCAGGCCGGCAGGAGGACGGTAGGACGATTTACCCCTAGCACAGGTGCTGCAGGCCCTGACATATTCCTGCACATCCTGGTTAAGGGATGGCCACCAGAAATAGCGTCGGAGGAGTCCAATAGTGCGGCTAACCCCAGAGTGACAGGAAAACCTTGATGCGTGACCCCAATGGATCACTTGACACCGCACAGAGGTGGGGACAAAGGTTCGATTGGGGAGACCTCCTCCAGGGTCCGGTTCACCTGCATGGGCTGCTTTGAGGGAACTCTCCAGCTCCCATGTGATGGAACCGACCATACAGGTGGGCGGGAGGATACTCTTGGAGGAGTCGTCCAAGCTGTCAGGGGAATGCTGTCTGGAGAGGGCGTCTGGTTTAGAATTTTTGGACCCAGGGCGGTATGCGATTGTCAGGTTGAAACGGGAAAAGAACAGCGTCCAGCAGGCCTGTCTAGGGTTCAGGCGCTTAGCAGACTGCAGGTAGGCTAAGTTTTTATGGTCTGTCCACACCAGGATGGGCTGCTCTGTGCCTTCAAGCCAGTGTCGCCATTCCTCCAAAGCCAATTTGATGGCTAGGAGCTCCTTGTCGCCAATGTTATAATTGCATTCAGGAGGAGTGAAACATTTAGAAAAAAAGGCGCATGGGTGAAGCTTATTATCGAGGTGAGACCGTTGGGACAAAACAGCCCCTACCCCGGTGTCTGATGCATCCACCTCTAATACAAACTGAGTAGATGGGTCTGGGTGAATCAGAATGGGTGCATTAACAAACCTCTTCTTGAGCTCTGAGAAGGCCCGGTCAGCTTCTTGGGTCCAGGAAAAAGGTCTCTTGATAGAGGTAAGAGCCGTGAGGGGGGGCGGCCACAAACTGAAGCCTCTGATGAACCGCCTGTAGAAGTTCGAGAAACCTAGGAAGCGCTGCAGCTGCTTCCTGGAAGTTGGAACTGGCCACTCCTGGACAGCCTGAGTCTTCTCAGGGCTGGGCCTCACCTGTCCTCCCTCAAACACAAAACCCAGAAAGGTCAAGGATGGTTTAAGAAACTCACATTTCTCTGCTTTCACAAACAGGTTGTTCTCCAGTAAACGTTGAAGAACCTTCCTTACGTGGGTCCGGTGTTCGGTGAGACTGTTGGAGAAGATTAGAATGTCATCCAAATAGACAAACACAAAAACATTCAAGTAATCCCGAAGGACATCATTTACTAGGGCCTGGAAAACTGCTGGAGTGTTGCAAAGTCCAAAAGGCATAACCAAGTATTCAAAATGTCCGATGTGGGTCTTGAAAGCAGTTTTCCATTCGTCTCCCTCTCTTATTCGCACTAAGTGGTAAGCATTGCGCAGATCTAATTTGGAGAAAATGGTGGCCCTTTGGACTGACTCAAAGGATGAAGAGATGAGAGGGAGAGAGTATTTGTTCTTGATGGTAATTTGATTAAGCCCCCGATAATCAATGCAGGGACGGAATGACTTGTCTTTCTTTTGAACAAAAAAAACCCCCGCCCCCATGGGGGAAGAGGATGGACGGATTATGCCTGCGGAAACAGACTCAGAAATGTATCTCTCCATGGCTTCATGTTCGGATCTTGACAGATTGTAAAGTCTGCCTGAAGGCAGGGGGGCTCCAGGGAGCAATTCAATGGCACAATCATAAGGGCGGTGTGCAGGGAGAGATAAAGCTAGTGTCTTATTGAAAACTCTCTTAAGATCATGATACTTGGTGGGAACTGATGATAAGTCTGGGGGTTCAGGTTCTGCAGTAGGACTGGGGGGCCCCCTGGGGACGGCAGATTGTAAACAGCAACTATGACAGTGTTCGCTCCACGACTCAATGAGACCAGTGGACCAGTTAATGTGCGGGTTGTGAGTCTGTAACCAAGGGTAACCAAGAACCAGGGGGACGGACTTGGTCGGAAACACAAAAAATGAAATCTATTCATGGTGATTTCCTGAAACCACTAACGAGAGTGGGTCAGTGCGGCAGGTTATGGTAGTTAATGGACCTCCGTCCAACGCCGACACTGGAATGGGGGCAGAGAGAGTGTGGACCGGGATGTCATACTCCTTAACAACCTCTGGACTGATTAGGTTTTGCTCGGCCAATGAATCAATAAATGCTAGTATGGGGTGCGTCTCTCGACGGATACAAAGAAGGGAAGGGATACTCACATGAGGTTTGGTGGTGAGTTTGCCCGCCATTACCCCCACGCTTACTGACGGGTCCCGGCTTTTGGGCGAACGGGGCAGTTGGCGATGAAGTGGGCGGGAACCCCGCAGTACAAGCAGCATCCGGCGTCTCTCCTCTGTTGACGCTCCTCGGGAGTGAGCCGGGCCCGACCAATCTCCATAGGTTCAGGCGGTGGTAATGGGGACGAAGGAGGACTCGGGGTCGGAGATGTGACTCTGGGAACCTCGGCCCTAGACGGGACTGCGGAGGTCCCGGATCATTGTCTGGACCTCTCCTGTATTCGGTTATCAATACGGACTGCTAGATTGATTAGCTCCTCAAGAGTCTTAGATTCGTCACGGTAAGAGAGTTCATCTTTCATCCTCTCGGAGAGAGCGTTGCGGAAAGCTCCTTTAAGAGCCGCACTATTCCACCCCGTCTCAGCAGCCAGAATGCGGAACTCCACTACGAGTTCAGAGACAGGCCGGTTACCCTGTCGTCTCTCCCAAAGTCTCTTACTAGCGTCCTCCCTACTGGCTGCCATATCAAAAACCTGCTTGAAGGACTCAATAAAGTCATCATACGAGTAAAGATGCATACTTGACTCGTTAATTACCGCCTCAGCCCATTTCAGGGCCTTACCTCTTAAAAGACCAATGACATATGAAATCTTACTGGCGTCATCGCAGAAGGATTGAGGCGATCGGCCAAAAACCAGAGCGCACTGGAGCAGGAAACCCCTGCACTTACCCTGCTCCCCGGAAAACGGCTCTGGCGGAGGGGAAACAACCTCGCAGAAGCTGGGTGAAGGGGAGGTAGTGACGGGAGCTGGCGAGGCGGCAGGAGTACCGGTTCCTGCAGCAGACGGCTTGATTTTAGCACTTATCTCCTTCAGCTGCTGCGACAGTTCGGAGAGGCTCTGCATTAGCTCAGACTGCGGCTGCTGCATAGCCTGAAGCGCGTTGTTATGGCGGCCTAACAGAACTCCTTGCTCTGTTAATGCATTTCGTAGTTGCGCTGCAGAGTGAACCTGGCCAGATGATTCTGACATGATTGTTTACTAGACTCTAGTGCAGAAACAACTACAAACGCCACACCAGCAAAAGGTAAGTTCAAATTTATTTGTGACCAGCAGCGGGGGGGCAGACAGGTGGACGGAGCAGCAGCAGGCAGCAGGTAAGGACCCGTTTGCTTGTAGGAGGCGAGGGGGGGGTTCCCGGGAGGGAGAGCCGGAGCATCCACTGGGGTCGATGGGTGGACAGGCAGGCGAGTGCGTTGAGCGGGGGTGATCCAGCAACGAAGGCGGACGGACAGGAAACGGAGCCAGGCAGGAGACGGGGAACGGCTGTGAGCAGGAGCCGCGTGGAGCCGGACGAGAAGCCAAACCAGACCCTCTTACAGACCAGGAACGAGGATTACTTCAGACCAAGGAATGAGGACTCTTTGACCAGGAACGAGGACTCACTGGAAGCGTAGAACCATCTGGCAGCGCTATCAGGATCCGGCTTCTATTAAACCGCTTCTCCTGATGGATAGATGAGCTCCAGCTGGCCGCTCCTGTCCGACACACCCTGCAGGAGAGAGGGTAGGAGACAACACACACTCACAGCACCGCTTCGTGGACATGACACTATCACTGGAAATGAAAGACCACCAGGTCTCCAAAAGAGGGCTGGAAGACAGAGAGATGGAAATCTGTCTACTACAAATTGATCTCTGACTGAAGCCTCATCCATTAGTAGGAGCGATTGTACAAAGCTGTTAATATTTCTTAATCCTGGCTAAGTGACTTAGCTCATCATCATGCATTATTATTGTAACAGAAGAAACTGCTGTTTACAGCCAATTATTGAATGACCAGGAAGCACATAATTACTATTTGTTTAATAATTTTATCAGAGAAAATTGCCTCTTTGTTTGAGACATTTCTAAAAACAAATGATTCACTGGCGGCTTTAGCATAAAATCTGGTATTATATTTGCTGCATGGTGGCAGAATTTCACCAGATTAACAGTGCCAGGTTCAGAGGTCGCTGTTGTGCCTCTTGTCCCACTCTGAACCTTGTCTGACATCACCTCATCAAGCTGGGCAGGGCTTGGCTCTCGTGCTGGGGGTTGCAGATGGTCTTCTGTGTGATGTGGTTGGAGGTCCAGAGCCGTACCCCAGTGGGGACCTTGGCAGCTGACGAGCTTTGCCTGCTCTGGCAACAGGACAGGCCACCCAGGTGTCAGCCAGGCAGACTCTGGCTCAGGTGCCTGGACCTTCTGGTCCAGGCACCTGAGCCGGCTGTTTGGCCTCCTGCTGCCGCACCAGGCCTCCCTCCCCACCGGAACCTGGTATGCAGGAGACCTGGAAAATGGTCTTCAGCTACGACACAAATTGTAATTCTTGATGGAATGTCAAGAACACCTAAACATCAGAATAATCTTGAGAAAATTTGTGTAATGAAGAATCCACAGTTTTCTGTTATTTCTACAAATTTCCTGTTTTATTTATCTGGATTTTTTTTTATGATGGACCATAACAATGTAGTGCATTATTATTAGTGCTGTCAGTCAATTAAAAAACGTAATCAGATTCATCACATCTACCTCTGTGATTAATAACTTTGTAAGCTTGAAATGTACAAAAATCCTAAAAAGGTGTTTCTATGGAAGCATTGACTCATGAGGGCTGTGCTCTAATGTAGAATACACATTTCAGATCTTCCTATTTAAATGAATAATGAAATAATTATATCCATGTTTTATTTATCTTCTATTTATTGTATGCTACATAACTTTGGTCTGTTGCATAACATCCCTGTGAACTAAACTCAAGAGGTAGCAGGACAAAATTCTAAAGTATGTCAGATTAAACTCTGGTGTCATAACATTCACATTAGATATTCAATGTGTCGTCTGATGTAAAATAAATATTGTTTGCATAAAATTAGCCCTTTTTAAATGAGAAAAATGTTTGGTTTTTTGACATAGAGATGGCTAAGAAATGATTATGAGAAAACAACATCAAAATAAATCCTGGTAGGCATGAAGATCTTGAACTGGACTGTATCATCATTCTAAAAACGACTTCACTTGTTTGAGCAAAAAGTCAGATTTTTATGTTCAGAAAAAGGAAAGACTTTGCAAATGTTAAAAGCAGTTAGCATGCGTTTTAGGAGTACATTGTAACTCAGTGGCTTTGGTGTTTCCAGCACAGACGGATCAAGACATGTTGAAGCCAGCATGTTTTTGTTTTTGTTGTTGATCTATTTCATCAAGTCTCAGTTGAACCATCATCATGCTTTCACTGATGAAAAACAATGGAAAGTCTGGGCTGGTTGGTGCCAGCTGTGGCTGGCAATGCAGAATGTTTTTATTTTCACCAATATCCGATACTCTGCCGACGAGACTGATGCACTCCACGGCTAGTCAGCACTCCCACCAGCTTTACCAGCTCAGCTTTTATCCGGTGCCCTGGAAATTGAGTTTTGCTGGTCCTGTAATGTACTCAAAACTACATCTGCAACTGACTGATAAATCTCTGCTTTGTTGCGCCTGACAGATAGATGGCTGAGAAAATGAAAATTTGCTCCAGCATGTTGCTGTGTCATGAGGGAGGTCACTTCAGACTTCCCCCACTCCTCCGCTCGGGGTGAACCCGTAATGACCGCTCCGTCTCTGGAATCTAGTCCTGAATATATATCCGTTTTTTCATATATATATATATATATATATATATATATATATATATATATATATATATATATATATTTATTTTAAAGGTTTGTTGGCTCTAGTGGCCTTTATTTGAAAGTATTTTGACAAAAAAGGGGGTAGTGAGAGAGGGGGAAGACATGTGGCAAAAGTCGCCAGGCCGGGAATCTTAACATGTGACTATCGTCACGAGGACTAAGGCCTCGATATGTGGGTCGTGCTTTGCCTCTGTGCCACCACAACACCCAGTCGTGAACCTTTTAAATATGTTTTTAAGCTTGATGGGCTCTCCAAGCTGACAGGTTTCCAGATTGTTTTGTTCCACCTCTGCATCTCCTGGCTGTGCTGCGAGAGCCGGCTGAAAAAGCACAGGTCTCCTCTGATGTGCTAATATATTTTATTTACTGAGGGAGAAAATCTTTGTATTTGCAGAGCAGCGCTTGTTTGAGCGTGGCTCATTCTCTCGGGGTTACTGTTTGGTTTTTCAGTCAGCTCGATAGAGATGGCACACCTTTATTGCAATAAAGGCAGTGAGGGTCTGTCAGTCTAAACACCAATTTTAGTTGCCTAACAAGGCCTCAAAAAGGAAAACCTCTGAGAAATGTCACCATGCCTCCCTTCCCTTTCTTTTTTTCTTCCCTCTTTCACTGTGGGCTCACTGTGAATTGTATTCCTGCTCTTTCAATTTGCTGACCATGTTAGCAAGCTCCACAATGCTCTGCCTCCGGGGGAACATGGGTAGGCTGGAGCACCGGACCCGGTCAGGCCCAGATAGAGCCGATAACCTTTTCCATGTTGCCTTAGCACGTTGTGTAAAGAACAATCAGCGCTTATCAGCAGTGTTGTGGTACTCGAGATCGGTCTTGGTCTCGAGTCCGGTCTTAAGACCGTTTTCTGATGGTCTCGGTCTCGTCTCGGACTCGACCGTATTTGGTCTCGGTCTTGTCTCGGTCTCGGGCTCTGAGGACTCGGCATTTTATTTCAAGACCAGTCGAGACCGCAACTGTGAAAATATCACTAAACGTGCAGCATACTGTCCAGTTTATTTGTTAACATCTTTGTTTTCAGTGGATGCAAAACTCACCGATTAAAATCCAAGCAACTACGTGTTTCTCCCCCTCCCCCTGCCCTCCCCACCTTTCACTCGCGCGCGGCGCTACTCCCTCCTCCCTCCTCCCCCTCCCCACCTTTCACTCGCACACGGCGCTCCAGGACATGCGCAGTGGTTTTCTCTCAGCGGCAGAAAATGTTTGTCTAATCGTCAGTAATATAATAGCGCTGCATAAATAGTAAGAAATCCGATGGCCAGAGCTAACTCAGCAGCGCTTCGCTTTCAGAGACGATGGGGACAACGTCTAACTATTTTCGTCACTTAGAAAAGTAGCTCAAAGAAGGTAAGCCCCGTTAACGTGATGTTAGCAAAGCTAGCTGTACAGAGACACATAAGAATTTGTGATGAAAAAAAGTCACTCACTGCCTGAATTATTGTGCGGATATGTTGACTGACCTGTCGCATATATAGGACAGCTATGTCCAAAAGTCTGCAATATAGTGATGTGACATTCAGAAACAGTCGATTCTTCTCCACGGCTCTTTATTTATTAGATAGGACTGGAGTGTCACTCACTGAGAGCCGTTGTTCTATCAGATTACCATACACTGTCAGAATAGCATACGTGCAGTGAGTACCATGCCTGCGCATGCGCATTAAGAAGTCCGACCGTCAGAGGAGTTGTCAGTTCACCATATGCAGCAAGTTATGACGAAAATAAGTCATTAAATTGTTTTCAATGATAACTATATAGATATACATGTGTTGTCATGGTTGCAAAGTGTATTTAAAGCAGGTCTGGCTGCAGCTGGAGTCAGCTACAACACACGCCCGTGTAAAACTCACTTAACCGCTAAGTCAGGATGCCATACAACTGTTAATAACAGATCTACGTCATGATTCTATGTTCCTAGCATACATGCAGTGAGTACCATGCCAGCGCATGCGCCTTAAGAAGTCCGACCGTCAGTGGAGTTGTCAGTTCAGCATATGCAACAAGTTATGACGAAAATAAGTCATTAAATTGTTTATAATATGACATAATATGATAACTAGATAGATATACATGCGTTGTCGTGGTTTCAAAGTGTATTTAAAGTAGGTCTGGCTGCAGCTGGATGCCATACAACTGTTAATAACCAAGTGTATGATGATCTACGTCATGATTCTATGTTGCTGATTAAATAAAATCATATGGTAATGACAGCGTATGCATGTCTGAGCTAAGAGTACGACTATCTGGCAACGTATGCTGATCTGACAGAACACCGTGAGTTCGTGTTAAGCGTATGACGATCTGACCTGACAGAACACCCGTTCTTTGTTCTAGTAATGCTCTGAGTACACTGCATCATTATTTAATTATGTACGTTGATATTTAAATGAACAAATAACTAAAACACAAGAACGAAAGAGCACGCAGAGCATGCACATTGCTCTTTGTTTTTGTTCAAAGTGGCAGCTGTAATGTCTGCCATGGTGTCAGACTACCTGGCTTCATGTACTGGGAGAGAGAGTGAAAACAGTCCCGATGAGCGCCTTCTGTTTGGTTACTTCTTGCTTGTTGCTCCTTGGTCAGTGTTCATAGTTGAGTGTTATTTACCATCAGGGCATTGCCTCAATTGCTATGTTTAATGGTGCAACAGTGGTGGATTCTTATATGAGCAATATGGGCAAATTTCCAGGGTGTTATGTTTTTAGGGATGGCACGAGACCATCACACATTGTAACACAGAAATGGAATATTTAATATTGGTAAAATGTATTAAGTATTTAATATCTAGGTGTTTTTATGGGAATATGGATCTTTCAGATTATTCTGAGAAGCAATTTTGATCATATTTTACATTTTATTGTGTCATGTAGCATGGCCGCTGGTCTTGGTCTTGACTCGGTCTCGACTTTCCTCTGTCTTGGTCTTGACTTGGTCTCGGACCCTAAAAGTCTTGGTCTTGTCTCGGTCTCGATACACTCTGGTCTTGGTCTTGTCTTGGTCTCGGGTTAGGTGGTCTTGAACACAACACTGCTTATCAGTATTGACTACAGACGAATGCAAATTCAGTGCTATGTACAGGTAGCCAGAACATCTTGCAGTCTGACAATCTGACGTTTGCTACATACAAGAAGATGAAAGAGAATGGTGAAATGATGTTTATTGCCATTCTGTTCCGAAATCCTCCACCTGTAATCTACTCTCTGGAATTGCATCTTTTATTATAGCTTTACCCTGCAGCTGACATTTGCAGTATTCTAGTGGTATAAAAGTTGGGAGAGGCATTTGTTCTAACTGCATAATAATGAAAATGGATAAATTCAATGTTTGCCTCCCTAATAACCATGGTATGAAAACAAACCAGACTGAGGCTGGTGAGCAAAAAGCATCTCTAGTCATTATGTGATTGCAGGTTGATGGAGGACCCAAATGCAGAACAGCAGAGAAGTGGGGTAAATGATGAAAGAATGCTTTAATAAAAACAATGAACAAAAAATTCAGAAAGAGCCAGGGCAGAATGCAAAGAATAATTCCAAGAAAATGGGCTGGGGTGATGAGGTAATGGTCTGAAAGAGACAGAATACTAGGGACTAGGAAATTAATCTAACAAAAATAACTAAACATAATAAAATGAATCCGAGTTCTCCAGTTTCCTCCCACAGTCCAAAAACATGACTATCAAGTTAACTGGTCTCTCTAAATTCTCCCTAGGTGTGAGTGTGTGTGTGCATGGTTGTTTGTCCTGTCTCTCTCTGTGTTGCCCTGCGACAGACTGGTGACCTGTCCAGGGTGTACCCTGCTTTTCGCCCAAAACGTTCGCTGGAGATAGGCACCAGCAACCCTCCTGACCCCAATAAGGGACAAGGGTGTACAGAAAATGGATGGATGGATAATAAAAACAAGAGTAACTAAGAAAAGGACTAGACCAGGTGTGGGCAATCCTGGTCCTCGAGGGCCGGTGTCCTGCAACTCTTAGATGTCTCCCTGGTCCAACACACCCTAACCCTAACCCTATACCTGACTCACCTCCTAAATGCAGTCAAGTTCTCCAGAGTCCTACTAATGACCTCATTATTTGACTCAGGTGTGTTGTAGTAGAGACACATCTAAAAGTTGCAGGAGACTTCCAGTGGTGCCATGTTCTCAGATGGTTGCTTTGAGTGGAGGCTCCCGTGAGACTGATGAATAGTTGGCAAATTATATAATTTTCTGGATACCCCCTTAAGAGAAACCGCAAATAAGAAGATGATGCCAACAAGAAACACCATTGGTAAACAACAAACTGACCTAAAAGAGTCCAAAGAGAAGAAAGACTCGCAGCAGGCCAGCACCACAGCTAGCGAGAGAAGAAAAGCTAACGAAGCTAATGACACGGTAGCCGAAGTCCTGCATGGACTAAAGGAGTTGAGGAAAGAAAATCAGAGTGCCTTTGCTGAGACAAAAGCTGCTCTAACAAGACTGGAAACATCAGAACGAGATTTGAAAGAGCGCATGGACACGCTAGAGCAGGGGTCCCCAAGCTACGGCCCGCGGGCCGGATCCGGCCCGCCACGTCATTTGGTCCGGCCCCCTGAACAATGCTGGATCCGGCCCGCCTCCTCATACCAGAGAGCATTCAGTGTTTTTTTTCATATATTGTATTTTCCGGTTTATATGTGGATTTTTCTTCAACCACCAGGGGGGCTCTTGAGCAGATGTGAAACTAACTTTCCCTCAATGGAATATATACTAGTCAGTCCCAGTCACCGTTTCACTCACGGTTTTTTCCATTTGTATTCTGGGTAAAAATCTATCTAAAAGCGCAAATGTTATTAGACCACCTATTAGACCCCCCCCCCCCTGACAAGAATTTTCTAAGGTTTCTTTCTCCAAAAACTAAGACCGGCCCCCGACCAGAGAAAGGAACAGCTATGTGGCCCTCGCAGGAAAAAGTTTGGGGACCCCTGCGCTAGAGCAACATCTGGAAGAAGCAGAAAATTGGACAGGCACGACGGAAGAAGTTAGCCAGAGAAACAAGAGAGTGCTTTGGTACTTGCTGAGACATGAGGCTTTACTCACTAACCAATGTGATGACCTACAGAACCGTTTGTGCCGTAACAATCTCAGAATCGACCAAGTTCCAGAGGGAAGCGAGAAACAGGACATGGTTGGCTTCGTAAAGGCTTCTTCTTCTGCAGGAGGATTTAAGCATTGAAAGAGCACACCGAGCGCTAGGACCAAGGCCAGCTGACACGAACCCGCCACGCTCCATCATTGTCCACTTCATGGATTACGCCACAAAAGAAGCAGTGCTACAACTGGCATGGTCACAAAAACAAATCGTCCTCCAAGGGAAAAGAATATACTTTGACCAGGACTTCTCCCTGGAAGTCCAAAAGAGAGTGAGACTGCGGAGCACAATCAAGCAACTTAAAGAAAAAGGAATACAGGCAAAATGTAATTTTCCTGCGCAACTCAGAATCAACTTGGAAAGCGGCACGAAAACCTTCCCCACTCTTCTTGACGCGATACCAACGTTGGAGAGGCTTAATATTTTGGCGCAGATGAGTGAAAGAGAGAGGATGGAAGCGGAGCTCTCCAGAGAGGCCTGGACTCCGAGAGTCAACAACAGGAGACAGGCTACCTGATGTGGATTTAAAAGTTTACATTTAAGACTGTGGTGGGGACAAATGTTTATAAACAGAGGAGTTGTTGAGGACTATGTGGTACGTTATGAGAAAAATTATTAAGGGGGAGAAGAAGATGTTATCGAAATAGCCAAGGTTACTCTATATCAGAGGTTCCCAAACTGTGGGGCGCGCCCCCTAGGAGGGGTGCCGTGCCATTGCAGGGGGGGCGTGGGAAGCCGTCTGGATGAAAAAAAAAACCTGAACGCTGTATGTGCTGGGTTTTTACCTTAGAATGGCCAACTCTCTGTTATTCCTATGTCAATTTGATACAGTAGGGGATTCCACACTTCCCATATCTGTGTCCTCTGTCACTTTTATCAGCAGTTAAAACTGTTTAATCCGTGGTTAACATGTGATAAACTGTTTTTCCGAGCCGCCTTTAAACGCAACATGAGAGCTACGACGCTCGCGCTGGTTTACACCTGTGTGGCAGCGAAGGAGACCTGCTGCTGCTGTGCGGAGCTATGCAGGTGTGTGTTAGAATCAAAGAACTTGTAAAGTAACTGAATATCCACACACGTGTTCAGCTTTTTACCAGAACTCTCTTACTTTTAATGCTAGCTCAGAACCAACACAACATCACATGAGGAGCAGGACCCGACAACATAGATCACGACGTTACCATGACAACCCGCCTTACAGACGGCACAGTGACTACTGTCGTAACTAACTACTGAAATATCAGTCCATATATGACATCTCCTCTTTTTAAACTTTTGTTTTCTCTGTTCTTCCTTAACACTTCGTAACAAGTTTATATATATATATATATATATATATATATATATATATATTTGTACTGTTTGTCTCCCTGGTTATGTATATATCCAGGGAGACAAACAGTACAAATTATAACATCAAAATTACAAATTATAACATCAAAATTGGTGCATTCGCACTTCTACTTCTCGCTCTTTTTTTTTTTTTAATGTAGGTTTACAATGTAAGCCTGACCACAGGTTTACTAAGCCTACTGGACCGCGTAAACAACCGTCCGTCTTGTGCAGGAGGTGGACAGGCCTGCACAACTAGCGATGCAGTGTCTGTAGAGATGGCAGGGTCAGCCTGTGGCACAGTAGGCTCAGGCAGTGGACGTTATAGAGCAGGTGGAGAAGTATCTCCAGACGAAGCAGGCATGCCCATCAGGTGGCGACGGTGCGCCTCAAAGTTGCCCCCTGTTGTGTCTCAACGATGTAGGATCTGGGAGTAATACTGTCACCAGCAACTACAGCAGGGGTTCCCCAGGTGTTCTGGTGATCTAACTTGGAGAGAATGGCGTCGCCTGGTTTCAGTGGAGGTAAGGGCTTCGTGCCGTGACGCCGATTGTAGTAGAATGCTTGTCTCCGTTTTTCGTTTGCATCCTTACTCCTAACTGCTCGTAGATCAGGCCAGCGGGTTTGGAGATTTGACTCAAGCATGGGGAGTGTCATTTTGATCTTTCTTCCCATGAGTAATTCGGCAGGGCTGACACCTGTGGTGGCGCACGGAGTAGAACGGTAGCACATGAGTGCGATTAGAGGGCCTTTCTGTTTCAAGATTCTCTTTGCGATTTGCACCCCTCTCTCAGCGTGTCCATTTCCTTGAGGGCTATGTGGGCTCGAAGTGATGTGCTGAAAATCAAACTCATGAGCAAACTCCTGAAATTCTGCACAGGCAAACTGTGGCCTATTATCCAAAACAACTTGGTCTGGGCAGCCGAAGCGAGCAAAGAGTGTCTTTAGTTTAAGCACCATTTGTGACACAGTTGTCATCAGCATGTGGAGTATCTCAAGGAACCTGGAGAAGTAATCTGACACTACCAGGTAAGTGTGTTTGTTAAAGTCACACAGATCGATTGCAAGTTTTTCCCAGGGTCTGCTGGGTAGTGGGGTAGAAATGAAGGGCTCCCTACGCTGAGAATGCTTCATCTCTCGGCAAGTTTGACAGGATTCCACTTTCAGTTTAATGTCAGAAGAGATGTCAGGCCACCACACGGAAGTATTAGCCTGCTCTCTGCATTTGGTCAGACCCTGATGTCTATCATGGATCCGATCTAGTATGTCAGCTCTTAAAGTGGAAGGGACTAACATGCGACAGCCTCTTGTGATGACCCCATTGTATTCTGACAGTTCACTTTTGATTGTGTAATAGTCTCTGATGGCAACGGGGACATTTCCTATATATCCCGGCCAACCAGACCTGATATACTGCAGTACCGTCTGTAAGTTACTGACGGCTGCTGTAGCCAAACGTATAGACTCTAGCTTTTGTGGGGTGGCTGGCATGCTACAGATAATGGCTGCAATGTAATACTCTACATCAGAATGGGTATCGTTCACCTCCGATGTGCACTGTAATGGGCTGCGGGAGAGTGTATCTGCCACAATGAGTCTTTCCTGGTGTATACTCTGGTGTAGGTTTAAACCTCATGAGTTTCATCAAGAGTCTTTGGCAGCGTATGGGGACATTGTCTAAGTCCTTTTTATTCATCAGTGGCACCAAGGGCTTGTGGTCGGTGACCAGTTTGAAGCTCTCCAGCCCAACCAGATACTTTTCAAATCTCTCGCATGCCCAAACACAAGCCAGACATTCCTTTTCTATCTGGGCATATCTGATTTCAGCGTCAGACAAGCGGCGTGAACAGTAAGCAACTGGCTTCCAGTCCCCCTCATGTTGCTGCAGCAGCATGCCTCCGATGCCATAGCTGCTGCCGTCTGCTGATACTGCTGTAGGTCAATTCACGTCATAGAACTTTAGTACAGGAGACGTGGATTTGATTTGCTGAAACGCCTCCTTCTGTGGGTGGTCCCACGTCCATGTAGAAGATTTAAGAAGATCTCAACAGTTCATACAGTGGCTGACCCACTGTTGACAGGTGTGGAATATACTTCCCTAAGTATGTGAACATGCCGAGAACACATGTTAAATCTTGGACATTTTGTGGTTCTGGTAGCTCTCGAATAACTTTTACTTAGTTGGGATCGGGTTTCACACCTGACTTGTCGATCACCTGGCCCGGGAAGTGAAGTTGGTTCTGTCTGAACATGCACTTGTCTTTATTCAGCTGACTCGATTCTCTTCAATACTTTGTTTAGCCGCTGATCATGCTGTTCTGCAGTGTTGCCGTATACCAGTATATCATCCATGTAGATGGCGACTCCTTCGAGATCGCTTAAGGTCTCTGCCATTTTCCTGTTCATTGGAGGAATGTTTGACTGAATCAGTTTTTGCTCAGGGATTAATGTGTTAAATGTCTCCCTGTCCATGATGTTTAAATCTGCCCCTGTATCTATTTTAAAGGTAACAGGTGTTGCATCAATCAGAATTTGTACAGACCATTGATCGCTCTCTCTATTAGTGTCTGTGACTGCCCCAAGGAAGTATGGTGTTTGTGAAACTGTATCTGTCTCTGTCTCTTCTCTGATTGATTTACTGTGGCACATTCTTTCCCAGTGACCCACCTTTTTGCATTTGTTGCAGGTCGATCTCTTAGCTGGGCATTTATCTAGGTCTTTATGCTTTATTTTGCCACATCATCCACATTTTGGTTCTGTTGTTTGATCCCCACTTTCCTTCTTTTTGTTTTTCCATTGTGGACGTCCCCTGTATGATTTAGCTTGCGAGATCTCCTGTACTGCTGCACACGCCTCACTCTGCTGGGACACCTGCCTGGACACCTCCTCAGACTGGTGCACTGCTTGAATAGTTTGGGCTAACGTGAGCTCTAGCTCCAGTTTACGTGACAGCTCTTTATCATTAATGCCCACTACTATGTGGTCTCTAATGTGCTAATGTGCTCCTCTCTGTGTCCCAAAGTCACAATGTTTGGATAGGTCATACAAGGATCTGATAAACGTTCCGACATTCTCACTGGGCTGCTGCACTCTCTGGTGGAAACATGTGCGCTCATGAATTACGTTCCTTTTGGGGTAGAAGTACTCGTCGTATTTCCCTAACACAACGTCAAATTTCTTTTGATCGTCCTCCTCCGTAAAAGTGAAAGCCTTAAAAATGTTTTCAGCCTCCGGGCTCATGGCGTATATTAGAGAACTAACCTGGACTTCGCCGTCCTCTTTATTCAGTTTGGTAGCCAACCGAAAGCGTTTGAAACGTTGCTTCCAATCTTCCCATTCTGTCTGGCGGTCAAATGGAAAACTCTCTGGTGGGTTAAACTTGGCCATCCCACTTCTGACACCATGTAAAGTAACTGAAAGTCCACACACGTGTTCAGCTTTTTACCAGAACTCTCTTACTTTTAATGCTAGCTCAGAACCAACACAACATCACATGAGGAGCAGGACCCGACAACATAGATAACTCCGGCGGCGTTACCATGACAACCTGCCTTACAGACGGCATGGTGACTACTGTCGTAAGTAACTACTGAAATATCAGTCCATATATGACAGAACTTTTCACAGTTTTTCCCCCAAACTAACCGACTGAGTTGAGTAAAGCTGTTGGATGCAGGTAATATTTGCCAAATGATGACTAGCTAATATCAATACATCACCTTATGCTTAACAAGTAGCCTGTCGGCTACCGATGTTGTTGTCTATGTTAAGCTACGTGCATTCATTTTGCCCCCCAAAAAAGTTGACCTTCCACTCCCCCGCTCGCACAACGCACAAGTCATTCAACTAGAAAGCTATTTGTAATCCATAGGGGGGGCCCAGAAAATGTTTGGAAACCAGTGGGGGGGCCCAGGAGAAAAAGTTTGGGAACCACTGCTCTATATAGTGATTTTGTATCTCAAATGTTTAATATCTCACAGATAGTCAATATCACCGTGCGTTACTATCGTTATTCCAATTGGGTGGAGATCTCACCATACCATACCATGCCATACCAACTTTATTTATAAAGCACTTTAAAACAACCACAGTTGATACAAAGTGCTGTACAATTTAAAAACACAACATAATAAAAAGTAATTAAAAACAGTTTAAAAATAAAAGCATACAATTTAAAACTAGATCCCACTGGTGTTGAAAGCCAAGTAAAATAGATGGGTTTTAAGACGAGCTTTAAAAGTGGACAGAGAAGGGGCCTCTCTGACCTGCAAAGGTAAGTCATTCCATAATTTGGGGCCCATAACAGAGAAAGCCCTGTCCCCTCTGAGCTTCCTTTTTGTTCTCGGTACCTCCAAGAGCAGCTGATATGCTGACTTGAGAGACTGATAGGGTACGTAGGGATGAAGAAGCTCAGTGAGGTAAGCCGGGGCAAGATTATGCAATGATTTAAAAACAAACATAAGAATTTTAAAATGAATCCTAAAATATACAGGCAGCCAGTGAAGTGAGGCCAGGACAGGGGTCACATGCTCCCTCTTTCGAGTTCCTGTCAAAAGTCGTGCAGCAGCATTTTGTACTAGCTGCAGACGTGAGAGCAGCGCCTGACTGACTCCCAGATAAAGTGCATTACAATAGTCCAATCGAGTTGAAATAAAAGCGTGGATCACTGTTTCAAAATGCTGCCTGGAAAGAAAAGATTTCACTGACGCCAATCGCCTTAAATGATAAAAGCTGGACTTAACCACGGCTCTAATTTGGCTGTCCAATTTAAAATCATTGTCCACCTTAAAACCAAGATCTGTAATAACAGGTTTAAAATATTCCTCCAAAGGTCCCAGGTCAACAGAGGAGGACTCACAGGAGCCACTGGGTCCAAACACCATCACCTCTGTTTTGTTTTCATTAAAGTTTAAAAAGTTCAAGGCCAACCAAGCTTTAATATCTCCTAGACATGCCAGGAGATGTTTGATGGAGTGGACATCCTTCTGCTTTATGGGCAGATAAATCTGACAATCATCAGCGGTCTCAGGTTTGTCACCAAAACCTGAGACCGCTGTGCCGGGTTTCCCGACCTGTCGAAGCTCAGGATGAAGTTCCCGTTAGGATTGGCCTGGTAAACGCCAGGTCGCTTGTGAATAAAACTTTTATTCTTCGGGACTTTTTTAGTCACCAAAACCTGGATTTTCTGTGTGTGACTGAGACGTGGCTGAGTGTTGGTGAGTCCAGTGCTCTATCTGAGCTTTTACCAGCGGATTGTTCTTATTTTAACTCACCACGGGCTTCGGGGAGAGGCGGAGGCACAGCAACTGTTTACAAACAGGACTACAGATGTAAGCAGTGTTTTCTACAGACATCATTCCCCAGCTTTGAGTTTACGTCTTTTGAGATGAGACACGTAAACCCAGTTTTCTGTGCTGTCGTCTACCGGCCCCCCAAATATAATAAGGATTTTATAAGCGACTTTTCTGATTTTTTTATCTGGGATTTTAACTAACTATGAACATGTTCTTATTGTTGGAGACTTCAATATACACGTGTGCTGTCCTAATAAGCCTCTGGTAAAGGACTTTTTAAGCCTTCTGGACTCTTTTAACCTGGTACAGGCCGTATCCGGCCCTACACATGAACATGGACACACACTGGACCTGGTCATTTCCTGCGGTCTGCCTGTGACTAACCTGGAAATCTGTGACTCTGTGTTTTCGGATCACCTGCCTGTTTTATTCACTGTTACTTTGACACCTACCGCAGTTAAAACTCGCGCTGCTGTTCGGCGCTGTCGGATTATTAACCCTTCCACTGCCACTCATTTCTCTACTGCTTTTCTTCAACTCTGTGGATCATCTGACTTCCTCCACTCTGATACAGAAGAGCTCTGCTCCTGGTTCTATTCTTCCTGTCAAACCATCCTGGACTCGGTTGCTCCATTAAAAACCAGGCAGCCCAGGATTAAACCTGAGCCTTGGTTTAATGACAGAACTCGTGCTGCAAGGAAGGAATGTCGTCGTGTTGAACGCAGGTGGAAAAAGGATAAACTGCAGGTTACTCTTCAGATTTTAAAAGACTGTTGGCGTCTCTACCAGAGCACAGTTAAAGAGGCAAAAAGGGAATATTTGGCAAATATCATTTCCTCAAACAGTCATAACCCACGTGTTTTATTTAACACCATTGACTTTGTGCTTAATATTTCACAGAATGCCTGTTTGGAAGCTTCTCCTGATGTGTGTGATGATTTTATGCGTTTCTTTATTGAAAAGGTTGGTAGTAACAGGGCTCTTATCACAGCTCCTGACTCTGACCCTTCAATTTCAGTCCCTTGCTCAGCTGCTTTCAATCAGTTTGAGCCTGTGACTGTCTCACTGTTAGAGGATGTGGTTGGCCACATTAAGCCATCAGGTTCCCCCCGGGATCCTATGCCTCCACGATTTTTTAAAGATATTTTATCTAGCATAGGGCAGCCTGTTCTTGCAATTATAAATAGCAGTCTGTCCTCAGGTGTGGTCCCTGCTAGTTTTAAACATGCAGTAGTGCAGCCACTGCTTAAAAAACCTGGCCTTGATCCGACTGTTCTGGCTAATTATCGGCCTATTTCGAAGCTGCCTTTTTTTTCTAAGGTTTTAGAGAAAATTGTGTACTGTCAGCTGACACAGTTTTTAGATGACAATGGCATTCTGGAGGTTTTTCAGTCAGGTTTTAAAACTCTTCATAGTACAGAATCTGCTTTGATTAGAGTTTTTAATGACGTCCTTCTTGCATGTGATTCTGGTCACCATGTTGTTCTGATGTTACTTGACCTAACTGCTGCCTTTGATACAGTAGACCACAACATTTTAATATCGCGATTACACCACATTGTTGGTATTGATGGCACTGTTCTTAAATGGTTCAGGTCTTACCTGGAGGAGAGAACATTTTCAGTGAATATTAGTGGCTCTAAATCATCTGTTGCTTCAATGTCTTATGGTGTCCCACAGGGCTCAATTCTTGGCCCACTGCTTTTCTCTCTTTATATACTGCCTCTGGGTTCTATCCTTAGGAAACATGGGATTTCTTTTCATTTCTTTTCATTTCTTTTCAGGGAATTATTGCTTTTCTTTGGTTTGTGATCTGGGTTGCACTTAGTGCTTTTTCCCCAGAGCGACTATGGGTACACAGCGCTCTGCCTTGGTTACATCGGGGGCTAATCAGGAGGCCACTACAGATTATATGCGGTCTTAATATAATCAGTTGGGTTTATGGGAGTCTTTGGGGCTTAATTTGTTCAAACTGCTTTTGTGTTACTATGTTCTTGTTCCTTTTTATGTTCATGCCCACTCTGAGTGACCAACAGGAGGCAAAAACAGATAAGATGCAACATCTAGAATTAAGTTTGAAGGGTCAAAAAGTAGTGGAGGAGGTCGACATTGTTAAAACAACTATATGTTATGAGTGATTTAAATATTGTGAGTTATAATGTGAGAGGGCTGGGTCATCCGATAAAGAGGAAAAAAATATTAGCTCAATTAAAATCACTTCAATAGCTCTATTGCAAGAGACTCATCTTAATGACTTGGAACACAAGAAATTAAAAAGAGAATGGGTGGATCAAGTGTTTTTTTGCCAGCTGTCCAAAAAGTAGAGGGAGGGGGGTGGCAATTTTATTAAGCCGAACAACCTACTTCTCGGTGCAGAAGGAGGTGAAAGATGTGCAGGGGAGATATGTGATGGTGGTGGGATCAGTAGAAGGGATGGTCATAACAATAATAAATATATATGCCCCAAATGAAGATGATCCAAACTTTTTTATAGAAGTAGCCTCTGTCTTAGCAAAAGATTCAGAAGCCGTAATAATTTTAGCAGGAGACTTCAACTGTGTGTTGGATCCAAAACAAGATAAATTGCCGCCAGAACAGGGCCCTCTGGGCAAAAAATCAAAAGCCCTGAAATATCTGCTAGAGGAGTTGGGACTGACAGATTCTTGGAGAGCATGTAACCCACAGGGCAGGGATTTTATATTCTTCTCAAACGTGCATGGTTCATACTCGAGATTGGATATGACATTTATATCAAAACGAGACCTTCATAGGGTGGTACATAATGGTATTGAACCTATAACTTTGTCAGACCATGGACCAGTCGGAATAACATTAAGGGTGAAAAAGGAAAAACATTTTAAATACTGGAGATTGAATATCTCCATGCTGAACGATCCACATGTCCAAAAGCAAATGAAGACAACAATAGATGAATACTTCCGCTTGAATGATAATGGGGCAGTGTCCCGGGCGATATTGTGGGATGGACCTATGGCAGTAATTAGGGGTAAATGTATAAAAGCAAACAATGGGTACAGAAAGCAAATGACCTTGAAAATGAAGTGAAAAGATTAGAACAAACCCATTAAAGGGACAGAAAAGAGGAGACACCGAAAAAACTTAAAAGAAGCAGGAAAGCACTGGACAAAATACTTACTTATAAGGCAGAAGGTGCTATGAGATATACAGGTCAAAAATACTATAAAGTGGGGAACCGTGCGAGTCGCTTATTAGCTTTCCAATTGAGAAAAATACATGCCAGTCGAGTGGTTCCAAACATATGTCACCAGGGAAACGGAAAATAACTAGTCCAACCGGAGAAAATTGCGGAGGCGTTCCAAGAATTTTAACTATATGACTCCGAAAGTCTGCCCCAGAAAAGGGAGGAAATAGAAGACCACTTCAAAACGCTTAATTTACCTAAACTGACACAGGAAGAAGCGGACGATCTGAATAACCGAATTATGGAAACTGAGGTTGAGGAAGTAATTAAATTATTAAAAAGCAATAAAAGTCCAGGGACAGATGGTCTAAGTGGAGAATTTTATAAAGTTTTCATTAAAGAACTTACCCCTAAATTATGTGCAATATACAACTACGCCCTAAAGGAAAATGATCCTCCAAAAAGTTTGTCAGAAGTAATAAGAGTCATACTTAAAGAAGGGAAAAACCCTAAAGAATGTGCCTCCTATCGTCCCACAAGTCTTTTAGGGAACGATTTAAAAACAATTTTAGCAAATAGGATGCAAAGGTACTTAAAAAAATTAATAAAACCTGATCAAACTGGATTTATAACGAAACAACAAGGATCAAACAACATTAGAAGAGCGCTAAATATTCAGTCAACTGCTAAGAAAGACAGCCAACCTTCAATGCTCCTGGCATTAGACGTGGAGAAAGCATTTGATAGGATGGACTGGGATTATTTAAATTACACATTGAATAAGATGGGATTTAACATCACCTTCATAAGATGGATCACAACTCTTAACCAAAATCAAATCTCGAGGGTCCAGGTAAACATCTACTGCTCTGAATTTTTCAACATAAAAATGGAGGTGAGACAGGGAAGTCTGGTCTCCCCTATTCTTTTCGCTATAAGTATTGAGCCATTAGCAGAATTGATTGGAATAAACAAACACATAGAAGGAATAATGGATAAGGGAGGTATAGAACATAAGATTTTTTTATTCGCAGATGATATCCTCCTGTACATAAAAAACCCTGTACATAAAGTATGATCCCCCCTCTTATGAAATGCTTACACACATTTGGTCATGTCTCAGGCTATAAAGTCAACAAAATTAAATTGGAAGCAATGATGATGTCAGGACTCTGGTCAGAGCACCTGGAGAAAGAAGTGAAATTTAAATGGCCAAAAGCGGGCCTTAAATACTTGGGAGTCAGTCTGACCAATAATTTTTCCCAGTTATACAATGCTAATTGCAACACATACAATGCTAATTACAACACACTTATATATCAAATCAAAAAAGATTTGGATAGATGGCAGATTCTCCCACTATCTTTAGTTGGCAGGGTGGAAACGATTAGGATGAATGTGCTACCATGGCTTCTTTTCCTCTTTAACTCCCTCCAGGTCATGGTTCCCAATGCCACCTTCAAGCTATTGGACAGACTTATATCGAGATTCATCTGGCAAAACAAATGTCCAAGAGTGAGACTTAAGTTTGTGTGTTCTTCAAAGAGCATGGGAGGCCTGGCTCTTCCACATCTGGAAAGGTTTTTCTGGGCAGCACAACTAAAGGCACTTGTTGCATAGATCAGGCTGGATTTGGATACAAAATGGGTACAGCTGGAACAGGGTTCGGTTGCAGGGAGTATCTCGGTAGCAGACTTACCTTTTTTAAGTAGAAATCAATGGTGAAAACTTAAGATCCAAAATGAGTGGGTGGTGTTTACTTTGAGAGTGTGCGATGAAGTTCGGAGGAAATTAAAGCTACCACTCTCCTTATCATGAGCAGCTAGAATAAATGGCATGGTCGACTTTAAACCTATCAAAATGGATAGGGGATTTGGTGAGTGGGCAGACAAAGGTTTAATAACAATAAACCAACTACTTACAGGAACAACATTGAAAGCCTTTTCGCAACTTCGAAATGAATATAACATTGCTAACACTGATCTTTTCAGATTCTTTCAGATTAGACACTACCTTCAAAAAATCAAGGAAATAGACAAATTAAAAGAGAGACCAACAGATGTTGAACAATACTGGATTGATGTGGTGGAGAACCAAAGAGATCTTCAAAAGATTGTGATCACTGTGAACTGGCTGAAACTAGATTCGCCTACCTTGGAACAATGGGTCCAGAGGCTGAAGACTGTCAACCTGATGGAAGATTTAACAGCAACCCTGAGGTTGCGGAAAGACATTTATAATAAAAGATGGACTTCTGTAAATCTATATCTGGAACAACGGGCCTGATTTTCTGTGATACTGTAAGGAGAGAGGGGGAAGGTGGAGCTCTGGACGATCTACGTTTGAAAGTTATAGTTGTAATTGTGTTGCAATGTAAAAATGCATAAGTGTGAACTATGTCAAGGAATTGTTTGAATAAAAGTAAAAAATAAAAATAAAAAATAAAAGTTGCAGGAGACCGGCCCTCAAGGCCTGGAGTTGCCCACCCCTGGACTAGACACTAGAAATAAAAATAACTAGAATCAGTAAGAAGGAACTGAAGTAAAAATAGAAACAATGCAGAACTAATAGAACTAAGAAACACAAATAATAACAAATCCCAAAACAAACTAAAACAAGCCATGATCCTGACATCTCTTATGAAATCACTGCATATTTAAGTGAGTATGTAAACAGGTATTGGGAATAGAGCTGTTATTTACGGAAGCGCATTGCTATCACGCAGGAAAAAAATTTTTCGAGCGCTATCACGTTATAACGTGATACGTATCTCATTAAAACGTGATAGTATCTCGTTAAAACGTGATACGTATCTCGTTAAAACGTGATACGTATCTCGTTAAAACGTGTTATGTATCTTGTTAAAACATGATAATTTTATGTCCAGGAAGTGGCGGTATTATGCTAGGCTAGTACAGTGGCTAACATGAATTGGTCAGGTTTCCTTTCATGTTTGGTCTACAACATGCTGCTGCACTGTGGTTAAAACCATTAATAGCATGCGTACTCTGAGCAGGATCCTAAACAGAACGGGACTGCACAGAAGGAAACGTCAGTCCGATCCTCTAGCTGTAGCGGCGTTCCTGACTGTCTGGATCGAAGCTCAAGTTGGCTTCCGATTGTAGCTTCTGATTTGGGAAATGGCTAAAGGGAGATTATAACGGAGGCTCAGACGTATTTGCTGAACAGTTTCTGTTCAGATTTTTTTTATCAGTACACTTGATGAACAAGGCAACGGCTGTTCGTAACCAAGCAACCGAAATCAACAGAAGGCTGGATAGTGGCAAAAGACAAAACTAGATCCTGTTAAGCATTCTTCAAAATAAAAGACTTCCTCTATCCAAAATAAATCATACATAAAGCTTTGAATTTAATTATTTTTTCACGTCACCTTTTGGAATTGTGTACAATCAAGTTAAATTCGGTGAATAATAATAATCATGTAAATTATACTTAACATATGACTTGACATATGACTGTAAATAAGTAACTAATCATGGAAATTATATTTAACATATAAATGTTAAGAAATCATTTGTTCTGCTTTAAAAACGAACATACATCGACACTTCAAATCTGGAGTAGATTATTCTAATCTACGCTAATGGCAGAATATTTCAAACCTAGTTTGTGATTTGTGAAATCTTTATCTGAATTGAAACCTCAGTAATGAGAGATTTAAAAATATTTTTGTATCTGGAATACATTAGAAATGAACTCCTATCACATTTACAATATTTATTATTTTAACCTTCTGTTTTCTTTCACTTTTTTGTCCTAGAGCACCTGCCTTTTTGTGTGGCTTACAAGGATCCATCAGCTGGGATAATAATGCCAACAACTTTTCAGATTCCGATTTATAGTGATGCAACATAGCATCAGAGATGAATAATCTATTCCAGGTCGGAAGTGTCTAAGTATGTTAGCTTTAAAAGTTTAATAGATAAAGATGCTACCCATCTCCTTAATTGGTCACATCAATATTATAAAAATTACAATATTGCCAAAATTCTTACATGTTTTCCAATCAGTTTCAATTTCCTCACTCCCCTTCTTCTTTAAGGAGCTAAATATAATTTTTTCCAACTTCACTTAAATGGTAAATGCCCGAGAATGAAACTGTCTCTCTTATATCTGCCATATGACAGAGGGTGTTAACAATTATCAAACCTATTATGTTATTTCAACCCAGATCAGGGCAGCAATGTTTTACTTTACTGCCAGACAGCCCCCAGCATGGATTACTATTGTGCCCCACTGGATCTCTATTGCTATAGACTTGTACATGTACTCATCAGGCAGGAAAAGGTTAATTAAGCAAACAAAATACCCATTTCTGAAAAATACAATGATTATCTGGCAAAAAACACTTGATTATTTGGGAGGAATGCAACAACTATCCAATGTAATGTTCATCCATGTAGAGCAGGATTTAAACTGCTAAGGATATAGCTAAAGTGTCTGATCTTTTTCCAGGGAAGGTATTTATGTAACTTGAAGAAATTAAAAACAAACATGATATTCCTACAAAATATTTCTATAACTATCTTCAAGTTCAGAGTTTTATTTTATCAAAACAACACAATAATCTTTATCTACCCTCTTTGTCTTCATTAGAAGACATTATTTTAAGTCACCTATATGGTAAAGGAGAGGTGTCTCTTCTTTGCTCCTTGTTTGTCGACAAATATTAAAAATCTTTGACCAATATTTGACAAATATTATTTTATTTTTTATTTTATATCTGTTATTTTATCAGGTAAACCCCGTTGAGATACACATCTTATCTTATTTTCAAGAGGGACCTAGGTAGAAGTCTGCAACACACAGCAACCTGGTTACAAAATAAAATTAATTAATACATATGCAGAAGTGTAAAACAGTAGACAAGAATTTAAAAACAGTGACACTGTTTAATAGACTCTCGTCTGTTTTTAAGAATCGCTCGAAATAAGTCCAGTGGAACCAGTTTTGACATCTTTATTTCAGACTGGAGCTGATTCCAGGCTGTAGGAGCAATCACACTAAAGCTTGCTTCCCTTTTTCAGTTCAGAAAAGTGGAACATGCAAAAGAAAAATATTGTTAAAACGTAAAGAATGGGAATTAACAGATCTATGTAAAAGAAAGTTTAAGTATGCTGGAGCCAAGCCGAGTAGAGATTTATGAATCAGGATCATTAGGTGATTGTTTCTCAGGACGCTTAAAGGAGGCCGTTCAGCTTTTGCTGATTTATGATTTATTTTGGAGAGAGGAAGTCTTTTATTTTGAAGAATGCTTAACAGGATCTAGTTTTGTCTTTTGCCACTATCGAGCCTTCTGTTGATTTCGGTTGCTTGGTTACGAACAGCCGTTGCTGTTGTTCAGCAAGTGTACTGTTAAAAAAAATCTGAACAGAAACTGTTCAGCAAATACGAGCCTCCGTTATAATCTCCCTTTAGCCATTTCCCAAATCAGAAGCTACAATCGGAAGCCAACTTGAGCTTCGATCCAGACAGTGAGGAACGCCGCTACAGCTAGAGGACCGGACTGACGTTTCCTTCTGTGCAGTCCCGTTCTGTTTAGGATCCTGCTCAGAATATGCATGCTATTAATGGTTTTAACCACAGTGCAAAGCAGCATCCGTATCTCTACATGTTGTAGACCAAACATGAAAGGAAACCTGACCAATTCATGTTAGCCGCTGTACTAGCCTAGCATAATACCGCCACTTCCTGGACATAAAATTATCATGTTTTAACAAGATACATAACACGTTTTAACGAGATATGTATCACGTTTTAACGAGATAACTATCACGTTTTAACGAGATACTATCACGTTTTAACGAGATACATATCACATTTCAACAAGATACTATCACGTTTTAACAAGATACGTATCACGTTATAACGTGATAGCGCTCAATTTTTTTTTTTTTCCTGCGTGATAGCAATGCGCTTCCGTAGTTATTTAGGAAGAAGTAGTTTGAAGTGATAAATATTCATCAATGAAACACACAGGCTGTGTTTCATTGACCATCCATCCATCCATCCATCCATCCATCCATCCATCCATCCATCCATCCATCCATCCATCCATCCATCCATCCATCCATTTTCTTCCGCTTCATCTGGGGTCGGGTCACAGGGGCAGCAGCTTCAGAAGGGAGGCCCAGACTTCCCTCTCCCCAGCCACTTGTTCCATCTCCTCTGGGGCAACCCCAAGGCGTTCCCAGGCCAGCTGAGAGACATAGTCCCTCCAGCGTGTCCTGAGTCTTCCCCGAGGCCTCCTCCCGGTGGGACGTGCCCGGAGCACATCACCAGAGAGGCGTCCAGGAGGCATCCTTACCAGATGCCCGAACCACCTCAACTGGCTCCTCTCGTCGTGGAGGAGCAGCGGCTCTACTATGAGTCCCTCCCTTCACCACGACGGACTGGTAAAGCGCCCGCTTCACGGCAGATGCTGCACCAATCCGCCTGTCGATCTCCCAGTCCCTTCTTCCCTCATTCGTGAACAAGATCCCGAGATACTTAAACTCCTCCACTTGGGGCAGGACACCCCACTCCCGGGTCTCCTCCCGACCCGAAGAAGGCACTCCACCCTTTTCCGGCTCAAGACCATGGTCTCGGATTTGGAGGCACTGATCCTCATTCCGGCCACTTCACACTTGGCTGTGAACTGCTCCAGTGAGAGCTGCAGATCACGACTTGATGAAGCCAGTAGGACCACATCATCCGCAAACAGCAGAGATGGGATCCTACGGCCAACAAAATGGATCCCCTCAACACCTCGGCTGCACCTAGAAATTCTGTCCATAAAAGTAATGAACAGAATCGGTGACAAAGGGCAGCCCTGGCGGAGTCCAACTCTCACCGGAAACGAGCCCGACTTAGTGCTGGCAATGTGGACCAGACTCTGCATACAGGGACCTGACAGCCCATATCAAAGGGCCCAGTACCCCATACTCCCGGAGAACCTCCCACAGGGCCCCCCAAGGGACATGGTCGAACGCCTTCTTCAATTCCACAAAGCACATGTAGACCAGTTGGGCAAACTCCCATGCACCCTCCAGGACCCTGCTGAGGGTGTAGAGCTGGTCCAGTGTTCCACGACCAGGAAGAAAACCACACTGCTCTTCCTGAATCCGAGGTTCGACTATCCGACGGACCCTCCTCTCCAGCACCCCTGAATAGACGTTACCAGGGAGGCTTGAGAGTGTGACCCCTCTGTAATTGGAGCACACTCTCTGGTCCCTCTTCTTGAACAGGGAGACCACCACCCCAGTCTGCCAATTCAAGGGAACTACCGCCGATGTCCATGCTATATTGCAGAGTCACGTCAGCCAGCACAACCCTGCAACATCCAGAGCCTTAAGGAACTTCGGGCGGATCTCATCCACCCCCGGGGCTCTGCCACCGAGGAGCTTCTTAACCACCTCGGCGACCTCATCCCTAGAGATTGGAGAGCCCAACGCAGAGTCCCCAGGCTCAGCTTCCTCAACGGAAGGCAAGTTGGTGGGATTAAGGAGGTCTTCTAAGTATTCTGTCCACCGGCCCACAATGTCCCGAGTCGAGGTCAGCAGCACGCCATCCCCACGATAAACAGTGTTGGTGCTGCACTGCTTCCCCCTCCTGAGACGCCGGATGGTGGACCAGAATTGCCTCGAAGCAGTGCGAAAGTCTTTCTCCATGGCCTCTCCAAACTCATCCCAAACTCCTCCAACCACTCGAGCCGCATGCCGCTTCGCCTGCCAGTACCCATCAGCTGCTTCTGGAGTCCCACAGGCCAAAAAGGCCCGATAGGACTCCTTCTTCAGCTTAACAGCATCCCTCACTGAAGGTGTCCACCAATGGGTTCGAGGGTTGCCGCCATGACAGGCACCGACAACCTTGTGGCAACAGCTCTGATAAGCCGCCTCAGCAATGGAGGCATGGAACATGGTCCACTCAGACTCAATGTCCCTCACCTCTCCTGGAACGTCTTCGAAGTTCTACCGAATATGGGAGTTAAAGCTCTGTCTCACAGGGGACTCCGCCAGGCGTTCCCAGCAGACCCTCACAACACGTTTGGGCCTGCCAGGTCTGACTGGCTTCCTTCCCCACCTCCGGAGCCAACTCACCACCGGGTAGTGGTCAGTGGACAGCTCCGCACCTCTCATTCACCTGGGTGAATGACCCCAACGTACAGGCGACAAGATGGGGGGCAACAAGTATGCCCACTCCTGCTGTTTTGAACAGCACTACAGGACATTAGTCTGTGAAACAGGTCCTGATCTGTTTCACAGCTGGTTTGCTTCTCGTCAACTGCTGTCAACCCGCGTCTTTTTGAAACATCCTCGACCTGATTCCCCACTGTCCTTAGAAGTAAAACCTCTCGCAAAGATACAGACGTGAGAGGGAAGATGCAAATCCCAGACTGAATAATGTTGGTGAGGATGAATAAGGACAATTTAAAAGAATATGTCCATCGTGGTGTAGGGTGCTGCTGTATGAATGGATCAGGAGAGGAACTGCAGATCCGTAAGAACCTAAAGAACCATAAATCAGCATCTCCTTCCCTCAGTCATCTCCTGAGGCTGATATGGTACAGAACATTTTGCTGAGTAAGTTTCTTATTGTGCTTTTGTGCACTGGTTTGATTATTTGTATTATTTGTATGTATAATAATATCAGCCAAAATAATACTAATGGTCATTTAAAGAACAACTCATTAACATATTAACAGTGAATACATAAATATTTCATACTTTAAAAGGTTCGTTAGGTTTTTCTATATGTTTTATTTTGAAATGTTGATATATTTTAAGAATTCATTGTTCAGGGGTCATTTAATGTACTATTAATGCACCAGACCCAGATCTTCAGTCTCGGGTGGTTCTAGATGGGGGGTCAACGGGGTACCAAAGAAGTTACACTAAATAAATGTCTTCTGTTAATACTCAGTGGTGGATTTTTTAACCTTCACAATTTTACTTTAAAAATGAATTAAAAATTATAGTGCTGCACTTTTAGCTGCTGTACAGGATCACACTTTCCATCTGGATCTGCAACCTGGATCTCTGGAGACCGAAGTGGCTCTTTGGCTCACTTATTATATCGAATGATAAAATATTGCTTTTTTTGTTGTTGTTGTTGTTGTTGTTGTTTCAAAAATCACTGACTACCTTGGCCCTTGTGGTAAATTTTGTCTAGAACCAGTCTCCAAACCTAACTCCTTTTTTGTATAAATTATTCTGGTAATATTAATACTTTTGGCTGAGGATACATTTTGAATATTTAATCAGGTATTATGATCAGTTGCTCAGTACTTGAGTAGTTTGCCAAATAATTTTTACACTTGCTTAATTAAACGTATTTAAAGTATACTACTCTGATTGGAGTACAATTTTGGGGTACTCTAAAGCCGTTTTCGCACTGCAAGGAACAGAACGGAATGGTCCTTTCCCACCCATTCTGCAGCCCTGTTGTGTTTGCATATAACTGAGGGCAGCATTGAAACTGTACCTGATATCATTATTTTTGAAACTAAACAATGATTTCGATGTAGCGGCCAAAGCCATTTCCTCAGATACAGCGGAAAACTTTCTCATTCCTTGTTGACCGATCTTGTTCATTCTGTACATCAGGGAGTAAGCACAGGAAAAAAATTACCTCATCATGGGACGAGGTATCAGCAGAATATTGAGAAGAATTCATTGCAAATTAAAAATAATAATAATAAAAATATTAAAAAGAGCACTCTTTACAAAATACAGTAAGAACAGTTTAGTGAGAGCCAGCTAAACCCGATCAATGGCTGACTCTAAACCAATCAGCTGCTGAATTCAAAACAGCCCTGCTTGGCCGGCCCGATTGGAACCACAGCTCTTGTGGTTCCAAGGAGCCGGGTGGAACCGGGTCGGAAGTTCTAATGCAAAAACGGTCGGCCCTACTTTGAACCCGTGCCGTGCTGTTCCGTTCCTTGCAGTGCAAAAAGGGCTTAACCGACCTCTATGTATGAATGATTGCTCCATGGATCACTTTCTAAAGACAATAAACACTGCCATAAAATAATGTCTATCACTGCAGCGGACATCCCACCACATTAGTAGAGCGCCACGCGCCGTGGTGGGCGTCCCTTATTTTTATTTCAGAAAGGTGGCCACCCTATCCATTGTTGAGTTGTCGTAGTAGTAAGTGGCCTTCTTCTTCTTCTTCTTTATTATATTGGCAGTTGACAAACAACCAAAGGTTGTGGACCACATTGCTTAGTTTCAAAAATAATGACGTCAAGTACAGATTTGATGCCACGCTCAGTATATGCAAACACAACAGGGCTGCAGTACGGGTGGGATCGGACCGAAGCATGCTGGGCTGGGCTGGGCCTTGCAGAGCAAAAGGGGCTTAATTGACCTAACTCTGCTTTTGGACCCAGGACCTTTTGGACGCTACGTCTACATGCAAACTCCATGTAGAAAGGCCCTCAGGATTTGAACCCAGGACCTTTTCCCTATATGGCTTAACTACTTGCCACCATAATGCATAGCACACATCTAGAAATAAAGGTAAATTGGTTCATTTTCCTAAAAAAATTACCAGTTTGACTACAACACCCCACTCCTCCTAGGGTAAGCATTTGTCTTATCATTTATCGTGATAAATTTCTTATTATGATAAGACTTTGACTCAATGTTGTCATGATAAATTCCTATTAGTTTTTTTAAAAACCCCTAAAACTATATTGTCAAGCTTATTTTTTCTCCATTGTTTGTTCAAGAAATGTGTACCAATAAATTTGAAAATATGATTAAATTGAGTTGCTCTCTTCATTTTAGAGATACAAATCACACTTCTTATTTGAGTGTTGTCATAAAAAAAGCATATTGCACGTGTAAATGTTTTTCAGGAGTTTTTTTGTGGGTCAATGATTGGTATGTCATGCAGCCAGAGCTAATTATTCAAAAAAAGAAGTAATAAATAGTTCTCATCCTCACTTTTATTATCACAATATTACCACAAAATATTGTGATAAAACCTTTAAGTCCATATCGCCCAGCCCTAACTCCTGCTTACTAATATACAAAGGCATTTTATTGGATAATCCATGTGATGAAAACAATATACGTTAGTATATTTCAAACATTCTTACATTTACGTGAGCACATTTTAAGTATTAGGTGTACCACATATAAATACAAAGTATTCTAAAGGCATGCTTGTACCAATTTTGACATAACTTTAAGCACACCTAAATATAATTGTACCAAAATACAATTTTAAGAAATATATTAAATAAAATTATACTTTAAGTAAGCAAAATATGTATTTCCTCAAGTGTTCCAATGAAACAATATGATTTAAAAAAATATTTTGTGTATATTTTAAAATATATGCTTACTTTAAAAGTAAACTATTAAATATGCTGAAATTTCAGTATATTTTAAATTACACCTACTTTAGGCTAATGAAGGATGCCTTTTGAGGTGCCTTAATAATCTTTCATTACTTTATTAAAATGGCAAATAATAAAATAAATTAACAATCCTTATAGTGGAATTTGATGTAAGGATGTTTAACAAAGTAATAATGTTCATTCCTGAAAACATCAAACACAACAAAAACAATATTTGTCCTTAACACTAAATGTAGCAGGTATCTTCAGTTTTACATCTCTCTGAATATGATCTGTTTTCAGTTTTTTTTAACTAAAACACAGAAGCTATTCTTACCCAATCCATTTTCATATAAATGATGTAAGATCTATCTATTACTGAATGCCTTTAGCTCCAGTTCACACTCCAGAGCAGATGGTGCAGGTAATGCACACTTTCAGTTTTTTTGAAAAGTGCCATAAAAAGAACAATCTTGAAGCGAGGACTGCTGTTCAAATTCGCCATTTTTACTCCTACAATATTGCCTTAAAAGTAGAGAGAGCCTTGATAATAGTAGTTTTGGTAAATTCAAACTGGTGAGCTCATAGTCCGAGTTGGACGATAACACAACAGGACAAGAACCTGCGATAAGTGAAATCCGCAAAGTAGTTACCTTTAGTTTTTACAATTATTATACAGCATAATTAAATACTCTACACTGAAACCAAAGAACAAAACCTGTTTTCAGATCAGCGGATGTGCGTGTTCATCAATCGGGCCTTAATGTGATCCGGAGTCATGGCATTAAAGCGTCTCCTCCAACCTGCCCCGCGAGATTCACAGCTGTGTTGATGGCAGAGCGATGGATCTCGTCAAGCGAGCCTCCGGTCGGGTTTTGCGCCGATTCTGGCCACAGTTTTTTCCAGCAGGCATTCAAAGTTTTCAGTTTTCATCTCCTGAATGGCCAAACTGTATTACTTATATTTAAATGCTGTAACGTTATTGGCACACAGGTGGAGAAGAAGCTCGGAGACTGATTAGCCAGTCAGGACACAGAACACAATGCACTGTGAAAAAAACTGCACAAAAAAATCCGCAAAGCAGTGAAACCGCGAAAGGTGAACCGTGTTATAGCGAGGGATCACTGTACTGTAAAATTCACAAAATATTTTTTGTCTCTTTTTAATATTAAAATACATGGGCAATGAACCACCATGATCTATGAAAATAACCAAAAATGTATTAGCATTTATAACACTTATAAATTTATAAGTGTTATAAGGTTATAACACTTATAACACTTGGTGCTATAAGTGTTATAAAAACTGTGCTGAACATCTTGGAAGTGTTCCTCACACAGGGTGGGAGGATTTGAGAAACTGCATGTTCAGAAAACAGAGTGTACAGTTCAGCCTCATAGAAAAATCACCATGATGCACTATAAAATACAAAAAATTCATAGTTTGAACCAGAAAGATATTTCAAGGGTAATTACTTCCACAAAATGTCAAAAGGGGGAAAAAACCATTTCAGTGTAGCTGTAACGAAAGCTAGCATTAACAACAGAGTAATTTATGGACTGCCATCTGCTCTGTAAAGGTTATTACCACAGGCAATTCAGACATGCAAGTACTACTGGAACCTAATTAAAATACAACAGGATTTGAAACACATCCACTTCCATGGAAACTTTTCAGTCTTCTCAGTTCAGAAAACACAGCTTGGCTTGTTCCAGGAAAAGTTGACGTTTGAACATCTTTTTCCAGCTTCATCAGTCTGTCTAACATGCCTCTTTGGCTTCTTGCCTTTTTTGCCCTCCCAGCACGAATTGTGCGGAGCCGTCAGTGGTGTGAGATGGCTCCCTGCATGGAGGGGGAGGTCTGCAGCCTCCTGTTCAACAGATCCGGCTGGACCTGCACCAGGGGCAGTGGTCGCATCAAGACCGTCACGGTAATTCACACGACGTGACATTAATACACGCCATATGCACTTACAGCAACATGCCTTCATGTTCAGTATGAGGCAGCCCAATGAGGTCAGGTGTAAGGCATCTTATATAGGGAACATTGAATGCAAAAGGATTTATCATTCAAAACATTCCTATTTGCCAAGTTCTACTAAAATATGAGGCTGGTAGCAGTAGAAAGAGTCTGCAAATCTGCAGATGATTTTACTAGAGATACACAAAAAATAGAAGTACTATGTAAGAAATGTGGATGTGCTGTAATGTGTTGTAAACAGACGTACAGGAAAGCTTTATACAAGAATCTAAGATAGACACTAGCTAAATTTAGCTTTGAATTTAGCCATAATCATGGCCAGCTGGTAGCATGTCTACAGTATGTTGTTTTGGCATCACATGGCATATTTTAGGTTGTTAAAAATAGTTTTGTTTGTTTCCCTTTAAAACGGACGATTAGAGCTCCTGTGGTGGCAAAGGTTTGGTTCAAATTAAAGAATAAACAATTTCATTTTTTTCTTTTCCCGCCATAATATACAGCTGATTGACAGTTTGCCCCAGCATGTGGGTAGGAAGTAAGAACAACTTTTTCATATATAAACAAATAAAACCACTTGAAAAAATCCAAAAATTTGACCAGAAAAGTCTTTATTTCAGATTTAATCAGAGAAGTTAAAGTGAAAAAGTATAAGCAGTCAAGCTTTTTGTAGATCTGCAACTGTACTGGGAGGACTGGGAGTGAGGAAAAAAGGCTCCGCTCATTGAAGTAAAAGTAGTGATGGTAACACTTTATTTGAAGGGGGTTGAATAAGACTGTCATGACACTGTCATAAACAAGACATAACACCTGTCATGAACATCAATTAAGTCTTCATGAATAGTTATGACTGTTGTCATAAAGCGTCATTCGGTAAATAATGACACTTTTAATACAAAGTTGACATTATTCAAAATGTCTTCGTTATGACAGCTTGACATTATTCTAGGCAAAATGTCTTCGTTATGACAACTTGTCATTAACCTCGCCAAAAATGTCTTTGTTATGACATCTTGTCATTAACCAAGAAATCATGATCTGACATAAATTTGTTATAAAAGTATTACCGATTAAACTTTAAAAATTAGCTTTATGTAGTAATATTACAAAGCTCTGCCATGTTGTTTAGTCTTAATTTTCTTAATTTAATCGATCCTAAAGTTTTACAGCAAGATGTCTACAAAGCACTTATGAACTTAGCATTTGAAACATTATTTAAGGCTGTTTTAACCCTTGTGCGTGCGAGGACTGAGGCAAACGTAGAGAACTGTGGCAAATGATAAAGGTTTTACGTGTGTGGGGTCGGTTGGTATGGACCCCATTTCTAAACACAAGGGCTAAGAAGTGCAATACACCATCTCCACCAGTGAGAGGCAGCAGTGCACGAACAGGCGTGCAGTGTGTTGGTGAAGAAGAAATCTTCCATATTGTGGCGCAAACCTAACACAAGTTATAACGGCCAGACCTTCTGTTTAAAAAGAAGCCGAAGCTTGATACCTAATACATATGAGGTATGTGTCTTATTAACTTTACATTTTCTTTGAGAAAATAACACTGACTATGTTCTCTTTCTCTGTAATGTTAGCTATAAGCAATTCAAGCCAATCCTACCTTGCTGTAAGTTAATGTTAGCTAAAGTTATTAAACACAATTACTGTAACGTTAGCCCTTAATATTAAATATATTTTAAAGACAGGCAAATTGTTTTTTCCCCCTCCAATTTTAATCTAGCAAATTAAAAGCTAATATATTAGACAAAGTTATCCTTCATGTGCATTATTTAGCGACTTGGCTGATGTGACACAGTGCTTGTGTTCTTTGCTTTGGCAAGTTTAGCCACATGAAGACCCAGGCTAGCCTAAGGACACATGGTGGGGAGGACAAAGTTGGCTAATGAAGACATGCTATGAGTGTGGAGGATGATAATAAGGACCAACCACCAGAGAAAGAAGTTCCTATTTGACCAAAGAGAAAGAAGTAGATTAAATATTCCCCAAGAAAATTAGGTAAGTCGTTTTTGTGTTAATATTTTCACCATGTGAAGTGGGGTGGGACAGCCAGGTAAGTGGGGAATGGGGAGCAGGAATCAACATTCACCAGCTGAGTTAAGTTACGTTTTAGACAACTAAAACTGATGTTAAATCTATTTATTTATTAATAAGCTTCTTGCAAACAACCCTAAGTTAGAGTATCTGGTTAGAAATAATTTAGAATGCTCATTAAGTAAAAAGATGCATTCATATGCCTAAAACTATATGTTAAATGATGCATTCGAATAACAGTGGCAGTCTGTCTGAATTTCTGCCAGACAAATATTTGATCAGAATAATTTTGTTCAGCTCCAGTTATTACTCCACTTGTATTAAGAAATAATTGTATTGCACTTTATAACAACCAGTCATGTTAACTAGGCATTTGTCTGCCAGTCTACCATTCTGACAGTGTGCAGCAAGGGACATTTTTGAAATGGTATTTAAATAAATGCTGGAATATGATGACATTGTTTTTTGTTTTTGTTCTTTTTTTAAGTGACCACAATGAATTGAGTCATCACCGACTATGAGAATGTTCAGAAGAGATTCACCAAGTTTGAATTCATGAAAAGGCTGTCGCCATGATTAACTATTGGAAGAACAGCTGTAATTTCTGAGCATTTCTGGACACCTTCAAAGAACTGCTTCCAGGAAATGAAGACAAGAAGAAGATCTCCTGTTTTCAGAGCATTACAGGAAGACTATTACGAAGGAGATGGCTGACATAATCAAAGCAAAAAATGTTACTGTTGAAAGAACCTATTTTCTTAAGTTAATTCTGTTTTAGTTTTTCAATCAGCATTTCAGAGTAACAATATACTGACCAGATGTTAAACCCTCTGTTATCTTAGAACAAGTTATCTTTTGTTTTATTCCAATGTACAAAGGGTTTGTTCTACAGTTATGATGGTAGTTATAAGTAGTCCAGTGTGTTTCACTTCATTTGAGGTAAGACTTAATATCAATAACTCTGTTAGCATTGCATTTGACACTGTAATGCTAAATTACATATTTATAATTGTTGCTACTAGTTTCACTTTACTTGAGTTTAGGGCTGTTGTAAACGAATATTTTAGTAATCGAGTAATCTATCGATTATTCTTACGATTAATCGAGTAATCGGATAAAAAAAAATTATAAAATGAAATATTGGTAAATCTGGCATAATACCGGTGTTACTATCAGATATCAATATCAGTCCAATTTTTCATATTTGAGCATCCCTAACAGTTGCTTTTTTGTAGTTTAGAAAACTAACCTGTAACAATAATAGCTCACTTTCTAAGTTAACCAGAAGAAAAGTTATAGAAAAATCTGAAATTATATTGAATTTAATAACAAAGAGGCAGGCTCACAAATATGCTTATAGAAAATGTCTACAATCCAGCTTTTAGTTTATGTATTCATCTTCAGTGAGTTTAATAGATTAATTAAGCTCACCTTGCCACCTAACCTGTCACGCTTTGGGTTTGAAAATACGGGAAATGCCGCCTGGAGTGGGAGGAGAGGGCGAATGAACGAACGTAAGATGGGGTGGAGGGGAGGAAATAGACCAGCGGACTGACGAACCGTTAGACCGGGGGACGAACACGGGGGGAAGCAATACGGGATATTTACGACACCTTCACTGGTCACACTCAGAAACTCATCTACCAGCCATGTACGATGCGCTCCGCCACCCGTTTCTTCAGACCGGGATATGAAATTTATTGTGCGGTTCGTCGGTAAAGCTACATTTACACGGTAAGCATCAGCTACTCAGCCGCCCGCCCTGTTCAGTCTATCCGCTCACCTCAGCGCTCTTCCCGCCGTTCGCTTTCAACCAGCAGCCCCGGAGGAGAAATGCTGCCGTACTCCAGGCATTCCCCCAGTCATTTTAAGGATGCTTATTGGTTCCCCAAAAACGATAAAAAGTCGGGCATTATCATCAATCTATAAAATCCCCACGGGCCAATCTTGAAGATTGGACTTTATGCCACTGAGACTTAGCTTTTGTCAACAACTCAGAGGCGGAAGTGAGAGCTCCGCGCAACGCAAATGAAGTCCCGGCCGGAACACGGTGCGCTAACTAATAAAACATAAATTAACGAAGCTTCGAGGCAGGTAAATTTTCCTTGAGGAATTTTAGTAATCGAGGTACTCGAATCATTCGAGGAATCGTTTCAGCCCTACTTGAGTTAATAGTTAATATTAATGACACTGTAATGACACTTAATGACTTTGTCATAACTGTTGTAACTTGTTTCACTTTACTTGAGGTAATAGTTAATATTAATGACATTGTAATGACAGTTAATGAGTTTTTCATAACTGTTGTTACTTGTTTCACTTTACTTGAGTTAATAGTTAATATTAATGACACTGTAATGACACTTAATGACTTTGTCATAACTGTTGTAACTTGTTTCACTTTACTTGAGGTAATAGTTAATATTAATGACATTGTAATGACAGTTAATGAGTTTTTCATAACTGTTGTTACTTGTTTCACTTTACTTGAGTTAATAGTTAATATTAATGACACTGTAATGACACTTAATGACTTTGTCATAACTGTTGTAACTTGTTTCACTTTACTTGAGGTAATAGTTAATATTAATGACATTGTAATGACACTTAACGACGTCTTCATACCTGTTGTTACTTGTTTCACTTTACTTGAGGTAACAGTTAATATTAAGGACACTGTAGTGACACTTAATGACTTTGTCATAAGTGTTGTTACTTGTTTCACTTTACTTGAGGTAATAGTTAATATTAATGGCATTGTAATGACACTTAACGACGTCTTCATACCTGTTGTTACTTGTTTCACTTTACTTGAGGTAACAGTTAATATTAAGGACACTGTAGTGACACTTAATGACTTTGTCATAAGTGTTGTTACTTGTTTCACTTTACTTCAGGTAACATAATGACTTTGTCATAAGTGTTGTTACTTGTTTCACTTTACTTGAGGTAATATTTAATATTAATGGCATTGTAATGACACTTAATGACGTCTTCATACCTGTTGTTACTTGTTTCACTTTACTTGAGGTAACAGTTAATATTAAGGACACTGTAATGACACTTAATGACCTTGTCATAACTGTTGTTACTTGTTTCACTTTACTTGAGGTAATAGTTAATATTAATGACATTGTAATGACACTTAATGACGTTGTCATAACTGTTGTAACTTGTTTCACTTTACTTGAGTTAATAGTTAATATTAAGGACGCTGTAATGACACTTAATGACTTTGTCATAACTGTTGTTACTTGTTTCACTTTACTTGAGGTAATAGTTAATATTAAGGGCACTGTAATGACACTTAATGACTTTGTCATAACTGTTGTTACTTGTTTCACTTTACTTGAGGTAACAGTTAATATTAATGACACTGTAATAAGACTTAATGACATATCCATAACTGGTTCTACTTGTTGCACTTTAGTTGATGTAAAATAAATTGTTAATGAGTCTGTTATTAAATCATTTGACCGTGTAATAAAGCTTAGTGAAATCTTTATTGCTTGTCCTACTTGTTTTGCTTTATTTCAGGGAGTGGAAATATTAATCATCGTTTTGTTAAAGCTTTGCTAGTGTAATAATTAAATCATTATGACTACTATTATGACAAATTTATGTTAGATCATGATTTCTTGGTTAATGACAAGTTGTCATAACGGAGACAATTTTGTCTAGGTTAATGACAAGTTGTCATAACGAAGACATTTTGTCTAGAATAATGTCAAGCCGTCATAACAACAACATTTTGAATAATGTCAACTTTGTATTAACAGTGTCATTATTTACCGAGTGACGCTTTATGACAACAGTCATAACTATTCATGAAGACTTATTGATGTTCGTGACAGGTGTTATGTCATGTTTATGACAGTGTCATGACAGTCTTATTCAACCCCCTTCAAATAAAGTGTTATCGTAGTGATGAGTAATTCCCAGCTTCTTCATTCTAAAGCACAGATGTCAAACTCCAGTCTTGGAGGGCCACTGCCTTGCAACTTTTAAATGTGACTCTGCTGCACCACACCTGAATAGAATAATTAGGTCATTAGCAAGGCTCTGGAGAACTTATCTACACAAGAAGGAGGTAATTAAGCCATTTCATTCCAGTGTTTTGTACCTGTGGCACATCTAAAAACTGCAGGACAGCGGCCCTTGAGGACTGAAGTTTGACACCCCTGCAAAACAACACTAAATTTGCGTCAGGGGGCAATTTCAATGAGCTTTAAATACATTTTACAGGCAGACTTCCAAATCCATCTACATTTGTGACAGTAGGGAAATGTCAACCAGGATAAAATCCAAGTTTTTGAAAGCAATAACTTTGTATTTTTTGACAGTGGTTACTATGAGACAAAGAGTAAAAAAAATCTTTCTAAACTCATGTAACGTTGACATATGTTGTCCTAATTCTGATTGGGTTATTTTCTGTTTTTTTATTATGGGCTATGTATGTTCAATTTTTACTCTATCAGTTCCTTCTGGTGGGTCTGTTTTATAAATTATTCTGTTGTTTCCCTTCCCTGAATACTTTCTTTAGGTTGTTTCTGTTGGTGTGTTAGTTTAAGTCTTTTCATTTTCTGTCAGTTTCTTTTACTCTTTGCTCATCGGGTTTTGTCATGCTGGTTCACGTCTAGATTCATAGTTTATTCTTTCTCCCTGGTTTTTGTTTTTCCCTTTTGAATTATTCCTGTTCTTCTATCAGGATTGTGGCTTTCTTTTTATTTTCATCCTCATTAGTTTCATTTGTGCTATTTAGGTTTGCTGTTCATTTCTTTGTCCAGTAAGGGTTGCTGTGTTATTTTTTATTTATTTATTGTTTATTTGTGTTATTAGCTGAATGGCAGCAGACACCCTGCCCCCTCCAGGTATTATGAATGAAGGAGGAAGACCAAAGTGAAATAACTTATATCACAGCATAACGCAGCAAAACGCAGCAAAACACAGCAGGGGATGCAGCGGTGGACGGGGTGACATGACAGACAGAGCCTGAGAGACCTGTACCGTTCTCGTCATCAGGTACAGAGAGGTCAGCCTGCAACCTGGTCTGTGAATTTCCAGTCTCTCTGTTTGATGTTTCATTTTCTCTGCTCCTCTGCCCCATCCGTCTATCAGACCCCCCTGATACCCCAGCACACTCATTTTAGTGCTTTGGCCTCGGTATAGACATTAACAAAATGCAAATAATTTGTCTTGCTGCATATTTTTAATGAACTGTTGCTGAGCAGCATTACTACTGCTGAAGTAATCACAAGTGATGTTTGTGAGTCTTCTCTCTTTTTTCTACTGAGGATTTAGCTGGAAAGCAGCAGATATCCTGAAGTATTTGTAGTAAGACCTGAAATTTGAGCAGAGGATGAATGAAAATGAGAGATCTGTGAAAGAGGATTGATCAGGTCAGTTTCCTCTTGTGAGCTGCTAGTGTCTTCCAGATGGTGCAAGCATCTGGAAGACACTTGCAGATGCTTGGGCATCTGATGCTTACTTAAACTTAAAGGGCTGGACTCACATGATTAGTAATTTCATTCACCATTTCACGCAGTGCCATGCAGTGTCTGAGAAGGTCTCTGAGATATGATAATGGCTGCGCTCATTTTTTCATGCTGAGGTGGACAATGTTTGCTGGAGGTGAACTTAGCAGATAAAACAAAGTGACAAATGTGCATGATGGTGCTATATTATCCATAAAGCCGTGAATTTCATAAACAATTTACTATAAAATCAATGGTTGTGTTTTCATTCTGATTTAACTCATCTAAATTAATTATTAAAATCTTTTTGAATAGTTTTTAATGCTTTTAAATCAGCACTGAAATTTTTTTATCAGCTAATCCAAAAATGTTTTACATCAGATTTCTCTTTTGTTCCCCCCTTTTTCTATTGTCTCTGTTGTTTTGTTGCTAGTTTTTCTCGGAGTTCTGCTCAAAGTAATCAAAGCACATTGTACAACGCACATTCACTGAAGCCTGATGTCAATCTGTTTATGCGTCTCTTTCATCCAGAAGAAAATGTCTAAATTTCCGCTGGACAGATTATGGAGTAATTAACTTTAATCCCCAGACGTGACTTTCTACAACCCTATCTTTTTAATACCACTCCAACCATACTGAGGAATTTCTCTGTGAACTACAAATGGAATTTTTTTTTTTTTTTTTTTTTTTTTAGAATATTTTATTTTGTATTACATCACAGGTATTAACTGACAGGACAAAACTGGTACACAGTGAAGCACAGTTCAAACAATGAGACATATTGAAAGTAAAATAAATTTACAATATAACACAACAACCAAATAACAAGAAGGACTGGATGGGGGTGGGTAAGGTGGGTTATCTATAGGGATGAAAAAAATGTATATGAATCGGAAATAGATTGAAAGACAGATGGTATCAGATTCGCTCATAAATCCTGTCGAGTCCAGCTCGATTACAGGATCATCAATCAATCCAATGTGTTGGAAGATTTTGCATATAACTTAAAAAAGGGTGCCATATTTTACTTCTATTCTGCATCCAATAGGTTATTTACTAATGGAATTTTTTTTCAGAGAATTCTCATCATTACCACATTTGAGGATAAGGTATGTCGTGTTTTGGGAAGCTGATGCTTACTTAAACTTAAAGGGCAGACAAGAAAAGTATTTTTGCCCAGAGGAGAGACCCTTTAAATTCTTGCAACTTCTTTAATCAGAAGGAAAGGCAACGCTAACAGTGTCGCTGCCACTTGTTTAAAGGTACCATTAATTTTTTTTAGAGACACAAAGATTTCAAATGGTTACACAATAGTTTGCTGGAGTTTTGGTCCACTCCTCCTAACCTGATGAAACTCAGTCAGGTTAGTAGATGCAAGACAAAAATCCACTTTTTTGAACTTTACATCATGTTACGATGTCCTTTACTCATTAGAAACAAACCTGGAGTTTTGCTTTGATTCTTTCATGCATTTTTGTGAAATCCTTTAATCTCCATGACAACCATTCAGCTGTTTAAACGCTTGGATGGACCTAGTTCCACCTTCGAGGACAAAGCTCCTCCTCAGAGCTGCAGTTTCCAAGCTACTAAGCTTCAGCCTCACAAAACAGCTCCTTCAGACTAGCCAGCAGCAATTAGCGAACAGCTGGTGAAACTGCTGAGCTCATTATACGAGCTACTGCTCAGAGCTGCTGGTAAAAACGTTGTGAAACGGTTAATAGAGGAGTCATGTTGGGATGACTGTCTGGAGGTGGAGCTTCAGAAACAGGAGTTTCTTAAAGAGACATAGGCCCAATTTCAAAGTGTTAGATCAGAAAGTAAAATTTCTCTTAAATAATATTTGATAAATAAAGCATGAAGGTAACATGCTGATAGGTGAAGGTAAAAGCATGTATATTAACTTGTTTTTCAAATTCACTCAATGGTGTTATAATCCTCAACCATTGAGCCCCTGCGAAGTTGAGAGGAGGGAGGCATCTCAGCGTTTCCTATGTTTTCCCCGAATTGCACCGCTCTCAAATTGTTTCTTTCCTTCGTCCTCCCTCTGGGATTTCAACATCTACGCCTCGTTGGTCACAGGCCTGCAACGTTGGGTTTTCTCCGGGTTTTTTGAAGGTCGTGAGTAGAACTGACTGTTCAGGACGATATACTATCTTGGACATTGCTTGTGAACATTAATCGTTTAGTTGGCCTGCCTTATGTGCTGCCTTATGTGAAAAGTATATGTTGTTTTTTTGTTGTTTTTTTGTTTTGTTTTCCCTAAATCTTAAAAGTGTTCACAGCTTACAGTTCAACTGGTGATTAACAGTGAGGGTTCCCTGTCACCGTAGTTAATAAAGTGAAGCTGAGTAATTTTGCCTGAATTTCCATTTCTCTGGGTCATATTTGTTACAAACCAGGTCAGTGGTATTGCCTACATAATGGTGTACCTCATTGATGTCGAACCCAAGCACCCACCATTTTAGTTTTTCTCATAGAGTGGTTTAAGGTGCTACATATATATATATATATATATATATATATATATATATATATATAATTATTTTTTTTACAGTACTTTTTGTCATAGAACCCCCAAGTATTTAAAACTACTTTCACCTCTGAGCGTGAACAACATGGACAGAAGTTTCCTTCACTTCGTGCACTGCCATTGCCAAACTACAGACTACAGTTTTAAAACAGTGCAGAAAATTGACATCATTTTTGACTTTTCTTTTTGTTCACTAATTGGCCCGATTGTAACTCTATTGGAGGAATCCATTTCAATGGGAGAAATCCCAGGTGGATCAGTGAAGAGAGATGAGAATCGAGTGTAGGAAGGATGGCCAGAGTGCATTGGAGCCCTGGACAGTAGTTGATGTTTTAGAATGACTGTAGGTTTTGCTTCACTGTACTGTATACAATGGGAAACATTAACGGCTAATGCTACTTACCTAATGTTAAATATGATCTCCCACAGCTCTCAAAAAATACAAAGTGGGTGATGAAGACTATAGGACAGCTTTAGTTCAAGCTTATGTAACATTCATTTCAGTCTAAAGGCCAAGAGTTGTTTTTAGCATTGATAGGCTATAATTGTAATCCTTTTGATAGAGATTTAGTGCTGCACCTTCATCATACAGAATTATATTACACACAAAACCGACACCTGAAACTCCTACTAAATATCCTCCTCCTCCTTGTCAGCCGACTTTTCTTGTTTGTGCAGCTTATGGTGGCACTACCAGGTCACTTCAGCCTAAACTATTAATGGAGTTTGTATATGCACCATGGACTCCACTGCCAGCTAGCCATTAGTATGAATTACTCTCCAGGGGCCCGCAATCCCTTCCTCCTCCCCCCACATCCCATCCCTCCCACCCGTTTTCGGAAACAACCCGGCAATTTGTCTTCACTTGTGAGCCAATGAAAGGTCCACATATAATATTCTCTGAGGTGGATAGTGCAGCTCAGGAGGGCTGGGAAATAATGTTATGTGTTAGGATTTCACACACTTGACAGCAGGAAGTGGAAGTGACAAAAGCAGTGTTGCTTTTGTCACTGCACACAACAATAGAGTATCCACATGATTGTCGGTTGGAAATATGAGAGGATCAACAAATTTTAGGATGAGAAAATGTTTTTTCCTTCTTTTTTGGCAAATCCAAAGGTAGTGGTGTTGCTTTGACTGGTGAGAGCTCTGATACAAGCTCTTATTGACAACCACAGTCTGAAACCATTCATATCAGAATAAACTCTGGCCCACTGACTTTAGTTATGGAATGTTAGTGTCTGAAAGCTTGATTTGATGATTTTCAGACTATTTTTGGTGCATTTAATCCCCATTCAGAATTGACGTTGTCTTAGGAAAAAAAAAAAAAAATACAACCACACAACAAATGCTACACTGTGAGCACTGAAGGGAAGTAGCGCCGTTGTGTAGTTGGGCTTTTTTTCCCAAACACAAGAGGAAACTGTAAAATCTAGAGCTTCCACACTGAAATACACAAACCAAGTGACCCACCAGGTCAAAGAGGCTTGCATCCATTTTTTTCTTTTTTTGCAGTTTCCTTTTTTTCCTGGGTTCTGGCGGCTCTCCTCCAGCTATGCCCTCTTTGTTTCACCATAACCCGAAGCAAAAGTGGATGGAACGTGTGTGTAGTCCTGCCAGTGTTGCTGTAAACATGAAGGCATCACAGTGAGCTGAACACTCTGGGCTGCTCTGAAAGGATGGCATGTGACAGAAGAGGTCTGGATTCTTCCAGGAAGCAGTGAATCTTCATTGTGCAGGTATTCTGCTGCACGATATTAACATCATACAAATCCGAGTGTAGTTATGAAACAGATTCTTGTAAAGAGAAGTGAGAGAGGGGGATGTGGTGTTATGTAATTCTTTGTAGCACCTCAGTCATAAAAGCCTCAGTGTCTACAACAACCCATCAGCCAAGATGTGAGTCGCCATGGTCACCGTGGTGCTGACAGCCCTTCTGACCGCAAACACATTCTTAATAAGATCATACCTCAAAGGAGCAGCAACAGCACTCCACAGGTCTGCCATCGACACGACTGCCTTTCTGCATCTACTTGGCACTGAGCTGTTGATTAGTGGCAGATTCTCGAGTGCCGTGGGAATGAGAACAGTTTAATGGCTCGCTCGCTGTTATTATTGTCGGAAGGCAAATTAAAGAATGCTGCGTCCGAGTAGGAATAAATAGAAAAGCAATAAAATGTCCAAGTGAGCCTTGGAGTGCTTTTGCTAAACAATTGGCCCAGCTTGTCTTTTATTTCAAATGGTGTTTTCCCACTGAGCAATAGAAGTAGTTTCAACAGTGAGTCTTGTTGTGGTTCTTATTAAACTTTGAAAATGGGCGACTAAATTTAAACTGCAACAAGTCCAAAGCTGTTTAGTTCTTGCACATTGATTTCTGTGACACACGATCGACTGGAACTAAAAGTTGTTTTACTGATTTATTTCTAAATGCACAGATACATCCATTGGTAACCTTTCACATAAGAAAAGAAACAAGAGAAAAAAACACCTGTCAAAATTCACTTTAAAATTCTTAGATTTCTGTCAATAGTTAACATCCTCCAAGGTTTCATTGAAAGGAGCCCATTATAGTTTAAAATTAAATGTATTGTGTAATTTCAAAGGCTAATTCCTTACTGACCAGCTTTATGTCAGTGTCCTGGGAGGTTGGCTACACGTCTATGAATGTTAAGCCTTTAATTTGTTATTGGGAACTGAGCGCATAGGAACATGAAGCTGTTTGGAGATGACGGTGAAGCTTCAGAGTTTATATCTGCTCTCTGTTCAACGTGCTCCACCCAGCAACACCAAAAGGCCAAGCAGCATGTTTGTCCTCGTTAAAGAGGGGAGATTATGTAAAGTCAACTTTTTTGAGCTTTATATCATTCTTTGAAGTTATTACCTCATTTAAAAGGTACCTTGGATGTTGATTCTTTCATGCATGTTTGAGGAATCCACCTACTTTCACAAAGCTGAGCTTCCTCTTTCAGAGCAGCCCTCTGCCACTCAATTCCTCCAGATTAGTGGCAACAGAAATTAGCAAGCAGCTGGTGGAATTGTGCATCAGTCCAATGCTCCTAACAATGGTTGTTAATGGCATAATGAGAAGCATTGCTGTGATAACTTCCTGAAGGTGGTGTGTCAGAGAGAGCAGGAGCTTCTTAACCCTTTGAAGACGAGGTCTAAATGGCCATCCCAGTCTCTCTTCTCAGTGCGTCAGCGCTCGCTATGAAGCCATGTAGCGATAGCTAGCAAAACTACTACTAACACTACACACACCACGAACTCTAACAACACACTTATAGTCTAAAAAACCTAGTAAAATCCACGGCATGGCTGCGCCCTAGTCTCTTGCCATATCCAAGTCCACTTTTTCCTCCCCAGAATCAAACTTCATAGCTATTTTACAACCATCAAAGAACTTTAAGGTGACTCATTAATTGAATGTCCACAACATCTTTTAGATTTTCTTAATGCTAATTATTTTATTAGTAAGGCAATTTTGCAAGGGTCAGTACAGCCTAATTCAGTAGCAGAAATAATCAAACAAGTAAAATAAATCATCTAGGCTGTCTTTCCCTAATACTGACTCTGAGAACTAAAAAATGAAACTTTGAGAGAGATGGATGGAGTTTGGCATATTGAACCCCAGAACTGACCTGATGATGAAGGAGGTGTTGCAGCAGCAGGAGGCTCATAGCGCTGATCAATGAGGGCAGACGTCCTTGCAGGTCTGATGAGCTTCCATCTCTGCTCTGATGGTGGGTCACACAGGACTTGGGTGCTGGCAGGAAGAGTACTGACTTAGAGCAGCAGGTCTGGATCTTAGGGTGACTTCCTCTTGTGCATAGCGGTCCTCAGCTTTTTGTCTTGGGGCTCTGTAGCTCCCTTCTCCTCATCTCACAATCTTTCTGGTCCATTGAGATGTAGACGAGCTGGTCTCATGGAAGGAACGCACCAGTTCTTCCTCTTTGCCTTTGCCTTTATCTTTGACTTTATCTTCATCTTTGCTTTGGTCTTTGTCTTTGGGGTTTCAAACCCAGCTGGTGAGAGAAGTGCAATTTGAAGCCACATGTTGTGGGGCTAACGGGTTGGTCCCCATGTGCAGAGCAGTCTTCGGCTCTGTGGCTCCGGCTCTTCTTCAGTTGCAGAGTTCTTTGTCCATCTCGATCTTGGCTCGAAGCTGCCTGAAGGATCCAACCAACGATTACTCTTTTGCACTCACCTTATAAAGGATTTGTCCACCCTTTTGGTGCATTTGCATTGGCTAGCTTTGTTGCTGTGCCTGTTTCATTGGCTGACTGCTTGGACCGATGATCTCATATCCATCACCGTCTTGGAGACATGATGTCTGTTCTAATGACCCAGAGTTGCTCAACAGTCCTCTTGCGTCTAACCTTTTCTTAGGAAAGTTGAAGTTCAGCAATAAGGCCTTGGTCACCTCCGCTCTCCTATCAGTTCCTCTTTCTCCCTGACCTTTCACCTACCATCTACCTCCAACAGTGACCTTTAATTACAGTTACACATTTTACACCATTTCAATGTCAAAATCACATTTATAACCCCTTAGTTTCTCTGATTTAGCATTCATTTATAATTTTATAATAACCATTACTTATTAGTTACTCTTATTATAATCATAATGTGAGTTATTACAGACATTTCTGAAAAGAAATCAAGAATAATCCATTATTCTAATTATTTGATACCATGTTACAGTTACTTCTTTCACCTTTAAGTACTTCCATAAGTATAAGATTAAGTGTTAAATATTCTTATAATCAAACCAACATCAACCACTGGTTAAACCAATATTAATTATCGGTTTAATCATAAGTTATCATTATTAATTTAAGTATTTTACTCTGGGTTTTATCCAATTACTCAAAATGTTTAGATTTTATTCTTTAAACCTTTAATGCTTTGAAATGAGCAATCTGAACTATTTTTAAACACATGCAGGCTGGAAATTTCCTCTTTCTTCAGGAAACCTGCTCTTCCTGTTCCATGACTCTCTTTCTGCCTGACTAGGATTTTTTATGATTAAATAGAAAAAAGTAGAAATAAAGCAAAGTTTGCAGGACACAATAACAACACACACAACCAGATTAATTTCATTACCGTCTGAGTCTACTGTTGGGTCTTGATGTCACCTGTGTAATCAGTTTTAAAGATAACTTTATTTATTGTTATTAAACTAAAATCTCCAGCATGGGGAAGTGGGATGAGCTCGACTTTTCTCGACACCCCCTCCTCGAGGTCAGACCTTTCACATGCTGGGAACCCAACACCCTCCTGCAGGTCTGCGTCCTCATCCTCTGGAAAGAGAAGATAGTCCTCTGGGATGTGAAGATCCTCCATCGTGACAAAGGACTCAGCAGTCTGGGATGTGAAGTCGCAGATCCTCAAAACTCCACTGCTCTTCGACGCAGGGCTTTGAACTGCCACTTGTGTTTTACCCAGCATGTCGCTTGTCTCCAGAGTTTTGTCTGGTGTGAAATGGTCTGAGCTATGGGCCACATTTCAACTCTTATTTTTTTAAAATAAACACTGGACACATTCAAGCATGCTTTGCAGCACTCTCTCTGTGTATTATAAATTCCTATGAGCTATTCAGACACTTTGTCGGTGTGTATTTTAATAAGTTGTGCAGAGCCGTTGTCCTGCTATGCACCCACCTAGGAAAGTCTTTGTTTTCTTTGCAGCTGGAGTGATCCTACAATCAAACGTTGATGGCTTGTTGGAAATCCTTGAAAATTATTGAATTTTTGTGAAGTGTTTTGAAAGTTTTTAAAGTGCTTAGATTTTGTTTTAAATCTTTAAAACAGTTGGAAACTGTTTTAAAGGATTTTTATGATTAAATAGAAAAAAGTAGAAATAAAGCAAAGTTTGCAGGACACAATAACAACACACACAACCAGATTAATTTCATTACCGTCTGAGTCTACTGTTGGGTAGACTCAGACGGTAATGAAACATAACATAAACATAACATGTTTAACATAAACATAATATATATGTTTCAGGTTTAACATATATATTAGGTTTGCCTCTTGGATTACAAATATTCCAGTTGTTACCTTTATAGTTGAAGCAGCCCTGCTGAGTGAGTGCTATACTGTATTTGGCCTTCATTCACGTTTTTAAAAACGTCTGAAAATGCTTCTAGATTCCCTTTTAAGCAGACTAATGCATCTCTCATTCATCTTTTAATAATTGTTCAGGAATAAGCGTGGCTCTCTTCTAAGGTGACCTCTGTTGCTCCAAGAAGAGAACATTATTTACTTTTTGTAGTGTTTCCATAAGGATATGAATAACCTTTGTTGAGATTAGTGGAGACGCTGTAGAAGAGGGATTGTTATGAAGAAACAGCTAGAATGCCAGCTGCTGAGGAGGCAGTCCACTAACAGTCAAGACTAGGGTTGCTACCCGTTCCGTAAAATACGGAATTGTCCCGTATTTGGCTGTTAAATGTTGCGTCCCATATTGAACTGATACGGGAAGCGAGTTGTTCTGTATTCTATAAATGTCCGATAGACACGCCTATCACACACATATCAACACTAAGTGTAACAATAATGACCAAAATAAAACACAGGAAATATTAAGGTCAGCTAAATTGCCATGGTGGGAGCTACACAGGACCCCAGAACGGTACGGACCAACTGTTGTCATGGTTGCCTAGACACGGACACTACCCAGTCGCTGTGAGCTGCTGTCAACCCGGGTCTTTTTAAAACATCCCCAACCAGATTCTCCATCGTCCTTAGAAGTAAAACCTCTCACAAAAAGGTGAGAGGGAAGATGCAAATCATAGGCTGAATAATGCCAGTGAGGATGAACACAGGCAATTATTATGACTCCTTCCAGCTGAAGTGCAATAAACAACACCCAGCATAAAGTTAATTAACAATATTTACTGTTACACAAACAGGAGGATTTCCCATTAACTTTATCAATTCGTTGTCAATGTTCGACCCGAATTTAAACACCACTTCAGGCAGACAAACCCGCATACATAAACCAATACAATGTTCACTGCAAACTGAAGATGCATTCGATTCACTGCCAAAATGATCATGCAATTCAAACTCAAGATTACACCACACAGGATCGGGTCTCAGATATTCAAGATTAACAGCGACATGGTAGTGTGCATTTCTGGGAAGTGACCCAAGGACAAGACAAGACAAAACAAACAAAATAAAAGGAAAGTTGTTAGCCCGCCCTCACAAGTACAAGTGGAGATAAACAATCCAAAACTGGGCGGATTAAAAAAAAGAAAATGCAACTCTAAAAGGACAGCAGGAAGCAGTGATATAACTGTAAAAAACAAAAATTCAAAAATTACTCAATGCTTATTAAATCACTGTAATCAAATCAATCTAAAAGACATTAAAAACACTGCATACCTGCATCGCATAAACCAGCGCTCTCTGGTTTACCACACCAATTCTAAAGTCAAACTTGTTTACAGATATGGTGCAGACCTACCAAATAAAAACAATATAAAAAACAAAAACATACAATCCAATCTGGTTAAAAGAGAAATGTACAAAGCCTACCTGCGGCATTGAATAACCACACGCCCAGGTAACGCTACCACCTATTAAGAGAGGAAAAATTCTTGAACTATAAAAACATTTTGACTCGTTAAATCCTCTCTATGCCCGGATTCAGAAAATGCTGTGCGCAAGGACTGAGATCACACAGAGATAACAGCGTCACAATAATCAGCATTTATTCAAGAGAGATGCATACTATCACCAGAAAAGCACATCACAAATCAGAAACCTCAGAGCACAAACAACACATGAATTTACCTGAGAGAGAAAAAGACAAAAGATGGAAACGACAATCAAAAAGCAAAGACATCTTTGGAGAAGCTGCAAGAGCAAAATCTGATTTTGTTACTCTATGTGGAAAGTTTTATCTTCTTTTCTTTAAATTATTCAAATAAGGCGTAGCTTTGCTCATCCAACCAGGAGTTATCTCTGACCCTTTTTCTGAGGCCAGGAACTCCTGCTGTGTTTACGGCTTTTCACAGATGAGTGCGAAAAGCTACAACTTCTACTGTATTGTTTTCCCAGAGACAAAAGGCAGTTCAAATGCGCAAGGACTGAGATCACACAGAGATCTGTGTAACTACAGGTAAAGGTCAAAAAGTCAGAATACATTACTGATTTCAAAACCACAACTAGGCTATTTGAATCAAGACATGTTAAGTTTTAAAACTAGCTTATTTTAAATTTATTTTCTTAGTACACCGGAACATCAATAATAATAATATGGCCCTGTATAAAAACACCATGTCAGCACTGACTTATTTAAGAGGATCAATTTAAAACAGTTTTCCTCCAAACCTTACCACAGACAGCAAACAGCGGAACGTGTGGGCCCAACACACACCTGGTCACCCACACAGGAAATTGACACTTGGCCACCACCCTTCCAACTTCCCTTTTATGGAAGCTCGGGCTGTGGAGGGAGCGACACCTGGTGGTTCCACTTGTTACACAATTTAAAAAAATGTATCCATCGTGGCGCAGTGTGTACTGTATGAATGGATCAGGGGAGGAACACTGCAGACCCGTCAGAACCTATGAACATGAAGGATGAAGAGAAGCTCTATGATATCATCACCTGAGGCTGATATGGTTACAGAACATTTTGCTATGAGTAAGTTTCTTATTGTGCTTTTACTGGTTTGATCATTTATTTATTTAATGTAAAATAATATCAGCCAAAATAATACAAATGATCATTTAAAGAACAAATCATACAAATAGATTAACACTAAATCATAAATATTTCCTACTTTAAAAGGTTTGTTAGGGTTTTCTGTAGATTTTAATTTGAAATGTTGATATATTTTATGAATTCATTGTTCAGTGGTCATTTAATGTATTATTAATGCACCAGACCCAGACCTGCAGCCTTGGGCGGTTCTAGATGGGGGCCAACGGGGAACCAAAGAAGTTATACAAAATAAAGGTCTTATGGTAATACTCAGTGGTGGATCACTTTATTTTTTAACCTTCACAATTTTACTTTAACAATGAATTAAAAATTATAGTGCTGCACTTTTAGCTGCTGTTAGGATCATGCTTTCCATCTGCCAGGGATCTGCAACCTGGATCCAAAACCAAAAGTGGCTCTTTGGCTCACTTATTATATCAAATAATGAAATATTTCTCTGTTTATTTTGTTTGTTTGTTTGTTTTATTTCATTCTTTTTTAAGTGTCACCATGGAAAAACACTGACTATCCTGGCCCCTGTGGTAAATTTGGTCTAGAATCTGCCTCCAAACCTCACTCCATATTTCTATAAATATTTTAGTAATATTCTTTACAGAATGTTCACATAACTTTTATACTTTTGGCTGTCTGAGGACACATTTTGAATATTAAATCAGGTGTTATGATCAGTTACTCAGAACTTGAGTAGTTTACCAAATACTTTTTACACCTTCTTAATTAAATGTGTTTTTAAGGTATGCTACTCTGATTGGAGTACAATTTTGGGGTACTCTAACCAACTATGCATGAATGATTGCTCTACGGATCACTTTTTAAAAACAAAAAACACCGCCATAAAATGTCTATCACTGCAGTGGACTTCTCACCCCATGAGAGTAGAGCGACGTGCCGTGGGGAGCGTCCCTTACTTTGATTTCTGAAAGGTGGCAACTGTTGAAGAAGATATTAGGTTATAATATATCTTAAGAAAGAAACTCTCTGGCTCGATCTACTTCTGGATCCCAGGTTCTCCCGGTGGACCGCGTGTAGCCACACAGAAAACAACAATGAGTGTAGACGTCACAGAATTACAGTTTAATCCAATAGAAGACAACGCATGAAATTACAACAGAAACTGCAGAACAACAGAGACATACATTCATTTACCTGAGACAAATGGAAAAGAAGGAAGAAAGAAAGAAAGAAAGAAAGAAAGAAAGAAAGAAAGAAAGAAAGAAAGAAAAGCAAAGACATGCAAAAACGTCTTTGGAGATGTGTTACTCCTGTGTACAAAGTTTTATAGTAAAGGCGTATTCTTGTCTTTAATTTATTCAAATAAGGCGTACCTTTGCTCATCCAAGCAGAAGCTGTCTCTGACCCTTTTTTAAAACTCCCTGCAAGTCACGAGCTAAGACCATTTGTCCCCATTGTCTAAACAAGTGAAAGCAGAGACTCTCCTGAACTGCTGTTTTATGGCTTTTCACGGATCTGTGTGAAAAGCTGGAACTTCTCCTGATTGTTTTCCCACACAGATAAAGGCCAGTTCAAAAGATCTTAGCAAACCATCTGCTGTAACTACAGGTAGCATAAAGGTCAATACGGGAGAATAAGTTACTAATTTTAAAACTATAATTAGGCCATTTCAATCAAGACATGTTAAGTTTTAAAACTAGCATATTTTAAATTTATTTTCTTAACACAACCCTAGTCAGGACACAGAATGTGCTTAAAGATGACAGGTTAGTCATCATTACATGGAGATATGTACAGTTTTCAATATCAAAATCTTAAGGACTGAGTCTGAAGCATGAGCAAGACAAATTTTCTAACAAATTAACAGACTGCAAAGCTGTTAGCATGTCAGTCTGTTAGTTAACAGCTAGCTAGTTCTCAATAACAATAACTTAGCCTGAGCTTTGCTTCTTTTTCTTTGGTGCTTGTACCATAAGGGCTTGTCTCTCACATGTTGAGACAGTCTGCTAGCTATGTTATCATAAAACATGGTGCCGCAAAGAACTAGATTCTTTTCCAAACTAACCACATACACTGTTATTATTCAAAAAAAAATTTAGGCACACCTTCTTTTTACATGCAGTTTTCATGTAAAAAAAAAAAAAAAAAAGTGTCTGCCCATTTAAGGGTTAAAGAGACAGCTGTCCAATTTCAAGGCGCTAAATTTTAAAGTAAAATTTTGTTTAAGTTATATTTCATATATACAGCATTTATTTAATAATTGGAAATAACATATTTAATGATTAAATGGCACTACGTGGCTGGAAAACACATTTAAATGTCATAGCAACTTTGGCAATTAGCAGAGCGCAGTTCTCAATTCTTATCTGCGAATCTCCCTCATCCATCGTGCTGACGGGAGATAAATGCATCTTTGGATGTCCTTGGATTCTCTGTCTTGTAAACACTAAAGGCAATGAGTGCTGTTTACCGGTGAGGACTGCGCACAAACAGCGTGCTTCATCTCTCACGCCAGTTGGTTCCATGGGGCCAACTCACCTTGTTACCCTTTTAATTAGGGGTAGCAGTTAATAGTCCCAGTTGGCTGTGCTGCCTCAGCACTCCTGCCCTGACTTTAAGAATTCTCTCCAGTCAATAGCAAACACTTGGACTGAGACAGGGAGACAAAGGAGAAGCAGGAACTTACACTGTGGGGGCACAGGTCTGATCATTTATTTACAAGAAAATCAAATGGAATATTGCTTTATGGCAACTGATGGGAGCATTAGCTTTTATCCCACCTTCTTGTGCCTTTAAAGCAGGGGCGATTCTATGATCTGACCTTTAGAGGTGCTTAGCCCCCAGCAGGGCTAAGACCCATGAGAAGATATTCATTCAGTTTTCTAAATCTGCTTATTTACATACATTCACAAACAAAATTAAGAGACATGTTGTCAGTAATTCATAGAATAAAAGAACAATGTTAATTTTACTCAAACATATACTTATAAAGAATAAAATCAGAGAAACTGATAATTTTTTCCAGAGGTGTATACATTCAGTATGAAACAGAATCTCAAGATTACATAATCTGTCAACATCTGCTAACATTAATGAAACAAATGCAGCTGTGGAGTGACACAGTCCTAGTGTGGTCTGCTCCCCCAGAAATTAAAATAAAATCTACTCAAAACTATGCATTTCCACACATTTGAAGAACATTTTACTAAATTTAGAGGATTAATAAACCTAAAACCAGTTTATTATCAAGTTAGAAGTTCAGGTTAATGACTAGTGAAAATGAGTCATTAACCTGAACTATATTTGAAAATCATACTAAGAACCCTTATTTTTATTTGAACGTTATGTGGCTGTTGGCCTTTTTTGATGAATGAACGTCCATCTATAGAAAAACAGACTTTATGAGTCAGAGTTTTACTATTTCAATTCATATTTCATGAAGTGGACCTGTCATAGTTTCAGTATGTGAACAGAAAGGTGTTTGATACACCTTTCTGTATCAAACACCTGTTCACAGAAAGGTGTTTGATACACCTTTCTGTGAACAGGTGTATAATCTATCTGATCCCATATAGCTGGTTAAAAAAATCTAGAAAGGTCTTTACTATTTTCTTTGGAGGCTGGTTTCTAGACATTCTACAGTGTTCTTTAGTTTGACCTTATTTAAGTGGCTCCAGAGAGGTTGGGAAATTAATTACAAAACAAGAACAGTCACTAACCAAACTTCAAAACAGAGGAACAAGAGAAATTAACAAGGCTAAGGACCAGGATCATTATTGATCCAAATATTATCCACATATATATAATTTTGTACTGAACTAAATAAGCCAGTGCTGTACACAATTTCCATTCATAAATATAAAAATAACTTAAAATTGCCCATTGCAAAAACTCACTAAGCATATATTTTGCATTGCAAATTGCCATCTGAATAAAGGTGCTGATGATACAAGTCTACTCCCTTATAGCTGGTTAAAATATATATATAATGGTCTTCACTGTTTTCTTTAGAGGCTGGTTCTAGACCATATTTAGAGGGGCCTGGGTAGTCAGTGTTTTTTATGAGACACTAAAAAAACAAAAACATTTAATATTGTGAACCAAAGAGCCACTTGTGTCTCCAGTGATTCAGATCCTGATCCAGCAGATGGAAAGTGTGATCCTATCTCGATACACCAGCTAAAAGTGCAGCACTATGATTTTTAATTCATTAAATTATTTTTTATTAAAAATAATTTTAATGTATTTTTAATAGTACATTAAAAATAAAATTGTGACGGTTTAAAAAATATCTACCACTGAATATTTAAAAAAGACATTTATTCAGTATAATTTCTTCAGAACCCCTCCTGGCCCCCCATCTAGAACCGCCCCTGGGCTGCAGGTCTGGCGCATTTTTGCTTAGCATGATTTTTCTTCATTAAAAGGAAGTCAGATTATCCAAACTGGTAAACCACATTAATAAAATATTAGTGAAATAATACATTAAATGACCACTGAATTCATAAAATATATCAGCATTTCTGAATAAAATACACAGAAAGTCCTAACAAATGTTTTTAATGTAGGAAATATTTATGTATTTACTGTTAATCTATTTGTATGATTTGGTCTTTAAATGGCCACTTACTTTGGCTAATGCTATTATTTATGTATCATCCAAACTCAACATCCTAAGCATATAATCAAACCACAATAGTCAACTAAAATCACAATAAGAAGCTGAATCAATCATAAAATGTTCTGTACCATATCAGCCTCAGGAGATGATTGAGGATGAAGAGATGCTGATATCTGGTTCCTTAGGTTCTGACGGGTCTGCAGTTCCTCTCCTATCTGCAGTTCCTCCATTCTCTCATCATACAGCAGCACACTGCGCCACGACGGACACATATTTTTTTTACCAATCTATGTAAACAGTATCCATCCTCACTGAAATTGTTCAGCTTATAATACACGTCTTTTCACTCACGTCTGTATTTTTTAAAGCGTTTTTGCTTCTAAGGACATGGAATCGAGTAAAGGACGTTTTAAAAAGACGCAGGTTAATAGCAGCTCGCCGCGGCTGCGTAGTGTCCGTCTCTAGGCAACCGTGACGGCAGCATCGGTCCGCAGCGTTCTGGGGTCCTTTAGCTCCTGCCACCAGAATTTAGCTAACCTTAATATTTCCTGTGTTTTATTTTGGTCATTATTGTTAAACTTAGTGTTGATGTGTGTGTGATAAGCATGTCTATTGGACAGTTTTGTATTGGTTCAATATGGGACGCATATTTAACTGCCAAATATGGGACGACTCTGTATTTTATGGGATGGGTGGGAACCCTATTCAGGTTGCTGAGATACAGTTTTAGCCCTAAAACAGGGCTAGAAACGCCACTGCTTTAAAGAGATAAGACCTGTGGGTTTTTCAGGACCCACAGAGTCCCTCTTACTCACTTTCTCCTTTCCCCCACTTCTTCGAAAATTAATGTAATCAAAGAAACAGAGGGTCTGACCAGCTGATTCTATTGTGCCCTTATAAGCTTTTATCCCTTCCAACCACTCACTTCCTGTGCTCATTTCTTTTCTTGTTTTGATGTAAAGATGCAGTGGAAGTACTTGGCATTTAGATGGCATGCTGCGAGAGAGGTGTGATGGATCAGCACCTCTTCAGAGATCTGAATTTCTTTAAAGGCGGCAGGGCCAGTCCGCCAGGCGGGATCGACAGAGCAACTGATCGCAGAGTGACAGGCGGGGGTGGCGGCGGAAGACCAAGTCGGAATGCCGTGGGGGAAAAGTGGGAGCGACTGCTGGGATGCCAATTCTCCTCCTAGACAGCTTGTTTCGCTGAGGTTCCTCTGATCAAAAGCTAGTTTTGAGAAGGTATAGAAGCTGTTTTCATCTTGTGGTCAGAGGAAAACAGTTATGAGAGGACTGTAGTTATTGTGTTCACAATGAAACATTGCCAAATCTGATGAAAGAATAGTAGGTTCTAATCAAAGAAAAAGTTTTCTCGAAAACTTGAGGTGGTTATTATATGTGTGGTGATCCTGGGTGCTTGGGTTGTTTTGCTGCTGCTTCTCGCTCCTTCCACCAGGGGCCGCCTGGTGGATGATCTCTGGTGGGCGTGACCGGCGACGCTGGGATCCTCACACCTGTCGGAGATTGTCTCATCTCCGCAGAGGCTTAAGAGTGGAGTCAGCCAACACATCGATGCCAGAGTGTTAACCAGTAATGGTACTCCAGGCCATCATATAGCGTTTGTTGACTCTTTGTGAACCTCCTAGCTGGAGAAACGACTCGCAGTCTTTTATCAACTACAAAAGTGAAAGTCTCCAACTGCTAAAACCTGACACCACTCTGTTTTTGTTTGTCTTTTTTAAAAGAAGGAAGCTGCACTCAGTGTCTTCTTCAGAGGTTTTGTGTTGTTCCTTCAGTGTTTCTCGGTTCAGCACCACCACAGGTGACGAGGGGAACAGGTTGGTCAAAGAATTTGGTTTGTTTGACACAGTGCTGTGTGAAAGAAAACCACAGCAGCTGAAAATGTAACCAAGTCTCCCGGGCTATCAAGTCTCAAAACATCCTTAAAAATTTAGCTTGAAGACTGGTACTTTCAAATGAAATGATCATGTTGTGTGTAATTCATATACAAATGAAGAAATGAAATGTTTGTGTCAGCACTATTCACTTGATTCTGACCCTCTACACAGCAAATTTGGAAGTGTTCCATCAACTCCTACAGAGTTAAATTCAACACTTTGAAAGTGTCTATATTGGTCCACTCTGGATGGTGTAGAAGTTACACTTTTGAAAGTGTTATTTGTGATATAGTTGAATCAACACTCACAGTAGTTGAAATCAAACACACTTCAGTGTTAATCTACCCAACACTAGTGTATATTGTCAAAAGTTAACACTATGAACATGTTAATCTAACACATAGGTTCCCAAACTGTGGGGCGTGCCAGGGGGTGCGGCCCGTCTGGATGGAAAAAAAAACAACAAAAAAAAACATGAACGCTGTATGTGCTGGGTTTTTACCTTAGAATGGCCAACTCTCTGTTATTCCTCTGTCAATTTGATACAGTAGGGTCTTCCGCACTTCCCATATCTGTGTCCTCTGTCACTTTTATCAGCAGTTAAAACTGTTTAATCCGTTAACATGTCGTAACCTGTTTTTCCGAGCCGCCTTTAAACGCAACATGAGCGCTAAGACACTCGCGCTAAGACACTCGCGCTGGGTTTACACCTGTGCGGCAGTGAAGGAGACCTGCTGCTGCTGTACGGAGCTACGCAGGTGTGTAAGAATCATGGCAGCCAGCAAACCAGCAAAACACAAAAAACTTTTCAGAGTTTTTCCCCCAAACTATCCAACTGAGTTGAGCAAAGCTGTTGGATGCAGGTAATGTTAGCTAAAAGATGACTAGCTAATATCATAATATCAATACATCACTTTAAGCTTAACAAGTAGCCTCTAGGCTACTGATGTTGTCTATGTTCGGCTACGTACATTCATTTTGGTCCCAAAAAAGTTGATTCCCCCCCACAAACGTCGTTCAACCAGACAGCTATTTGTAATCCATGGGGGGGGGGGCAGAAAATGTTTGGAAACCACTGGGGGGGCCCAGGAGAAAAAGTTTGGGAACCACTGATCTAACAGAACAGTGTAAAGTATATATTGACATAGAAATCTGAGTTTTGAAATACTACTAGCAGGGTTACTGTGGTGGTGCAGGGGTTAAGCACAACCCACATATGAAGGCTCTAGTTTTCAGTATGGCTGTTGTGGGTTTGCTTCCCAGTCTTCTCCTTCTCTCATTACTCTTTTTTTAGTCAATTTACTACCAAATAAAAGCCACTAGAGCAATTAAAACCTTTTTTTTTTTTTTTTAGAAACTATTGGCCCTCAATAATCCCCAAATTAATTTTAAAAGACATTAGATGCCACATTAGATGCTACAAAAACACCAGCACCAGTTGCAGTATATAATCTACTTTTATTTCAAAACAAACAACACTGACCGCAATATACAACAAAGGTCATTCATGGTACTTTGCACTGAAGGTGAAGTGTGCTTTGAAAGTTCATTGGAAGCGGCAATGGATGGTCTTGTGATCACTGATGGTCAAATGTCTTTGGTGCTGCTCTTGTTTTTACCAACATGAAGGAGGAAGACTTTCAGCCTGGAAGGAAAACAGGAAATATAGCAGAAACATTAGGATAATAAATATATATTTTAAAAAGTAGTGTGAGCAAAACTAATCAGACTCACCTGTGTGTGTCACCGTCATATTCATTCAAATTACTCTGCCCACTTGGTTTACAAAATAAAGCATAAAAAAATCAGAAATAATTACTAAAGAAATTAGTCAGCTTATAGAAAAAAAATTTGGACAGCATTAAAAGTCGTGCCAGCCTGTCGGAAGAAATGTGTTGGAATCATCATAACAGGCTTCAGTCACTAACATGACACACTGACAAAGAAAAAACATTTAGGCAGTTTTTAGATGTGCCACAGGTACAAAACACCAGAGTCAAATGGCTTAATTGCCTCCTCATTGTGTAGATATGTTCTCCAGAGTCCTGCTAATCACCTAATTATTGTATTCAGGTATGGTGCAGCAGAGGCACATCTAACGGTTGCAGGGCAGTGGCCCTCCAGGACTGGAGTTTGAAACCTGTGGCATTGATCAAGCCAATGGTCCAGCACAGCCACTCCCCCGTTTTGCAGTCTACAGCCAAAACCTTAAAGAAAACGACCTCCGCAGCTAAATAATGTTAACTCAAATGGCCTCCAGATTTTCCTGACAATTTCAATGTTCAGTTAAGATAATAAACAGTCGTATATACCGTGATATCCAAACAAATAAACGTACGGTAAGCAAACTATGTATATGAATCGATACTCTTGTGTAACGGAAAAATAATGCCTCCATAAAAAATGGTCAAAAACATGATCATTTTAACATGGAACTTACCTTGTTATAATAAGGTCCAGACAAGACGCCATACTGCTGCCTCCGCTCCTCAGGCAAACATGTGACGCATTAGCGGAACAAGACGGGGGCGGGGCTAATGACCGGGCCCAAATAATAAAGCTCATGATAATTTAACTTTACAACATGAATATGCCCGCAGCAGCCGAGCTAACAAGTTTCATCACCACAGAGAGCGACTATGTCATTTTGAAGTCCATCTGACATGAAGTACAACAAACCAAGAGAAGAACAGAAACATCAGGCTACTGGTCACTAATGATGAAACAACACAAATTCAAAACATGTTAACGTAATCCGTAGAAATGCTCTAGCTAGTTTGCCATTTGTTGCCAAGTGACTGATGATGACGTTGGTGACAAGCTTTACCCAGAATGCACCTGGAGACAATAAGGACGATTCATTTGTAGTTTTGTGTGTCATAAAGTTAAAATATAAGACTGAAAATAAAGCCAGTCATGTGGCACAACATTTTATTCAACATTTTACACTCACTATGTCACTAAAATCAGTCAGTCTGGTAAAGTTTTTAGCAACCATGAGTCAACAATGGGGCTCCCTACTATATAACCTACTTGGGTAGCTTATTTCAACAGGGGAGATCTATTATCAGATGTTATGAAGAAAATTTGCATCTCTGAATGCATTTTCTACCTGTAGGTCCAGGCTGGGGGGGGTCCTGCTGCACCCCTACCCTATCTATTAATCCTTCCCTGATATGTCACAAATATATTACAATTGTGTGAGGAATTGTCTGATGTTGATTTCTAAATCAGCACCAGACTGAGTTAATTTAGAAATCAACACTGGACTGGATTGTTTTTTGTATAACACATGTTGTTGAATTAACACTGTATTTTTAACATGCAACATTTGCACTGGAAATCTGACACTTCCGAATTTGCTGTGTACTTTTCTTTTTCAGCCTTTGCCCAAGGAGCCATCGTAGGACAAAGGGGAAAACAGCAAGTATGAATTTTGGATAACAAGCTAATTTATGCTGATTTGTATGCTGATAATCTGATCTTGGTTTGAGGCATTTTGTGCTATGTATTTCCACTGTTATGATAACTTTAAGCAAAAATACCATATTGGAGTCGTAATTTTAAAAAAAGCAAAACAAAAAAAGCAGAAAGTTAATTAATTAGGCTATTTTAATTTTTTATATACAGGAGGGCAGAAGTCAGGAAGCCATATTTTAAATTCAAAAAGTTACAAAATGTCTAGAGGTTCATTAAGCAAATCAGCATTTGGTCATGTGTTTTCTACTAACACATTTATGATAAGCTGAACCTGTCTTAAGCCCTGGGCTATATTTGAAACCTCCATTACATAAACACTCATATTTAGTCAGCAACAGCCCCACAAATGTGAGGTGAAGCTGCGCTCTGCAGCCCTTTGGCTCTGAGGACCCGAGATGATCGGGGAATTTGTGAAATGCAGCAAGTCTCTTTATCTCATTGCCAGGTCAGAGATACATTTCAAGAAAATTCTGTTATTTTTTTAATGTCTTCGTAATTACAACTGTTTGGCAACTTTGTCACAACAGAAATGAAAGATCAACATTTTTTTTAGTCGCATAGTTTTGTTGCACATTCTGTTTGGGAAATAAGTCAGGCTTCAGAACATTATTTTTGTAAACACAGTCAGAACCTGGAGTTGGGCCTCTTAAAAGTATAGGACGGTAGAAACAGTTAATCGTGGATGAAGTAAAACAACAAAGGAATTTTCAGTTTGCCAGGATGTAGGCACTTTGATGATTTGTTGAGGTAAAGAAATGTGAAATGGGTAGTTTTATGATACATAACGACAAAAACAGCTCCCCTGGGTTTACATAAAAGGCAAAAGCTTCTTCAAAAGTCCAAGCTTTCTTTCAAAACAAAGGAGAAGAGAATGTAAGAGAGATATATATATACCCTTCTGTCAAATTTTAATCGGATGATTGATTGATGGCCTTAATTAATTGATATTAATTGATATCAAACCCCCTCCCCCAATGGGAACTATGTGACCTCCTGACCTCCTCCCTCCCCCTCCTATGGGAACTATGTGACCTCTTGACCTCTCCCCTCCCCCCTCCTATGGAAACTATGTGACCTTGTGACTCCCCCCCCCCAAAAAAAAAAAAAAAATTAAATAAATAAAAGTGAATATTGAATTAATAAATATATTCTAAACAATGTTGAATTAGATTAGGCTTTGTTTTTTTTTGTTTCTTGGCCCTAATGATTCTTTTACTCCATCCGTTATCTTACATGCTTAAGTGCACTAACAAAATATAGTTCACCTGTAGTTGTTAAGGTTCCATTACTAAAAAATTATAAATGATCAATGTGAACCATCAGTCTTAAAATATTTAGTACGATTTCTATTTATTTAGATTTGATGTTTTGATGTGAGCACTTGGATTTCTATCGATTTATTGAATGATGCTCTATGTAAATATTTATCAAACTGAATGATCATTCAGGTTTTATATAGTTTTTTTCTTTTCATTCAATGTTTGTTGCAGAAATTCAAACATATGCTGGCTATCGACCACCAATTCAATCAGTGAATCTTTGCTTTTTTTTCTCAAATAGCCCCTCTCACGGAGACTTACTTACATCTTCTGACACCTGGCCCAACTTATAATAACATTAGCCAAGTTTGCTGTTGGTACACTTACCTAAAGAATAAAACTTGCTCGCTACACAACCAGGCTCCATGAGTTGGTCACAACATGTTAAATTGTTTTGTTACCTTTAAAATTATCTACAACTTTATTTTTTCCTTTGTCCTAATGATGCTACCTGTTCATTAATGTTCACTAACAGACAGTACACCTCTTGTAACTGATAAGTGTATAAATGTGAAGCATCAGGATGCGTTCAAGAAGATCATATCAGTCAGATTTCGTAAAATATCATGAAACTCAAAGGAATCAAAATTATAGTTCACAGAAAGGTAATCTATCCTTTTTAGGGAGCTTAGACTGTGAAAGGAATGAATAAAATATACTATGAAAAAATTCAATTTGCAGAATCCTGATGATAAAACTTCAATTGTGAACTGAATGATCAGATTGTATCTAGACACAAAAGAATCGACTGTTAATTAGTAATAATACTGTGGAAATGACCACCAAGATCTGAACAAACAAGAAACTTGACTACCTCAAGAGATTTCACTCGTTGGAGAATGAACCGTCTGACTTTCTTTAGTCGACTAAATTTAATCTTACCAAATTTTTGCTGTAGAGCAAACAGGTACTGAGTTTGAAGTGGATCAGATGCCTCCAGCCGTCTGCTAAAGCTAGACTCCGGCCTTCCTCACTGTAAAATAAAACATTCTGCTTAATTAAAGAGTTCAAGTGAACATCACTTCATTCTCAACAACTTGTTGTTTGTACTCATCTTAAACAAGCGGCAGGAACTTTTGGATTTAAAAAAGAAAAAATAAAGATGCTTTATAAGTTAATCCATTTAAGTTGAGTCTGCAACAACTAGAATAAAATAAAAAGTGAACTATTTGAAAGTAGTGAGGATTTTGGGTGGTAAATGTTTAACATTTTAACATACACAGACACTACTCCATTTCTACTCAAGCAAACCAAAAGGTTTGGAACAGTACCACTATGTCAAGTAACGACATGCAGTAAACACATGCTGCTGCTGGCAGAAAGTAAAATTAATTTTGCAATGAATAATATTTTGGATGAGTTTAAGAATATTGTTTGCCAAAATTGCACAATGTAACTACACTTGTCTTTTACACGTTGCAGTAATTGAATCTTTTGGGGCATTTGGTTTGCATAAATTTAAGTAACTACAACCTATTTTCCTGCTCCACATACTTGGCTAGCAATTTTCCAGTTAGCTTCCCAGTCTGAACTTCTGCACAACGTCTCGATTCAGTCAAATCTTCTATCCTGTATCTCCTGTACTCTGATATTCTACTACATCCACTCTGTGAATGCTTTGCTTGCTGGTCTTCTTCATGCTTTGAATGCAGCATCAGGTTTCGCTTACTTTAACCCGCCCAACATGCAGCTGATTGGCTTGTTAGCCTTTCCATTCCCTCCCAGTGAGGCGGTTCTTCACAAAGCAAACTGTTTGTCAAACTGTCGATCTCCCTCAGAAGATGAGAAGACATGGTGACTGAGTTTTAGACACTAGCAGCCAGGTCATACGGCTTTTTTTTTTTACTAAACGGCAGTCCTAAAAGTATATATCTTTATTTATGAATAAATACGTACAATTTCATAATTATTCGATCCAGCGGTTATAGAAGTTTGGTAATAATGCAATACAGGGATTGTTGTTTCTTAATGTCAGTGTTTCTGCTACTGGAGTGAGACAGTAAGAAGACAAGGAACAGGGTTAAACGAGGATTTAGAAATAAAACTACAAAGATGATAGTTGTATTTACTGGTAGAAAGACTATGACTAGTTATCAGGACAGAATGAGACCCGTAAAACTGTTGGGTCCAAATGATCCAATGCACGAACCGATCATCTTCTCCAACAATTTATTACCCTTTCGGAACTATGTTTGGACACCAGGAGCAGGAACATCACAACATCCTTATATCAAACATTTTTCATCCTTATATCAGTGATTTAAAACCATTTCTAATTTCTGATACCATACGGCAGGCTGCAAAGTTGTGCATGAATGTAAAAGTAATTTATTTTCTTCACTGATAGAAAAGTGTAACGTGTTTATTATGAGTAGGATTAACTGAGCTGAAGGAAAACAAAGAAAAAGGAGAAATATTCATTGATACAGAACCGAATCAGCAAATATGAACTTAGGAAACTATTGAAACCTTCAAGAACCTTATGTTGTGTAAGATATTTAAGAAAATAATAGTGAAACCGTCCCCATGAGTTACTTTATTTGGCTGTTATCTCTAAAATATGTTACTTTTTATGTTGAACACCAGACACATCTCACCTCTTTCCCACAGTTTTTCACTTAGTTCCACGACTGCAGTGGATTTTATAGTCAGTGTTAAAAGCAGCACAGAGTCTGAAGCGATGGAGGAAATTTACGTCAACATGGAACCTGTTGGACAAACTGCATCTAACCACACAGGTAAGAATAAAGTTACAGAGAAATCTAGTATGTATTTAAATAGATTTTGCTAAGGTTCAGGTTTTCGTTAAGGTTCGAACAGCTCCAAACAGAAGCTCTGCCTCTGTGTGGCTTTGGGAATCCTGAATGTTTTACTTTTGGCTGAACTCATCGCCATCAGTGTACACAGTGAGTCTTCTTCAAGATGAGTAAATTTTAATACAGTAAATTTTATGTTTCTGTGATAAAAATGTCATCGGCTCTTCTGAAATCAAACTGACCAAATAACAAGGGTTTGGAAAGTATAAAGCTTGGTGTCTCAAAGTGTTGCAGAGAGGTGAATCTGTGTTACATGAGTTTGATTCTTTTTCAGCAACGGTTGCATTTGCAGCCATTTAGGTTAGCATGTCTTTAATATCTCCTCTTTTTCCACTATTTACCCAACAATTTATTGTTCAGTGTTACCTCAGTTTAAATTCTACAGCCATAACCAAAATCATAAAACTATTTTATAAGTCTTAAGTGAAAATTCGATGCGACTTTTATTTTTGCAAACATGCTTGTTGATTTTTTTTCCAGCTCATGACATGACAGCAGATTTTTCTGACATTAGTAACTTTCTGACTGAGCAGAACAGTGACAGCAAGTTTCCCTCCACAAACGATAACGTCACTGAAACGACTCCACGAGATGAAGAGACTTCAAGGTTTGTCAAAACTTTGAAAAAATTTGGATCTCATTAAAATGTCTAAAACCTTTTCCCCTCTGAATTGTAGAGTAGAACTAATAACTTTCCTTTTGTGGCTAAATGAATATAATGTAAATGAACAACTTTTATTTTAATTTATTAAGTACTGTATCATTTGTGTGCTCTAAAAACAACAATGTAAAAGAAACAAAACTTTTTTTTTCTTACAGAACGAACAAACATCAGTTGTTCCTGTTAATCCAGGGGCTGCAGAAGAAAAAAGGAGCAGATCCAGTAGAGATTTATGATTAGGATTTGTGTTCGGTGTGATATTATTTACCAACAATCATGTAGCTTATTATTAGTATGGTGTTACATAAAACCTAGAGATAAAATGTACACTTGTTGTGACTTATAAAGCAACAATTTTACCGGTTGTACTCTTTCTTGTTAAAAACTCTGACTTGATAAACAAACGTTGGAGGATGGTTGGTTGTGGGGAGAATCGGTTCAGCATGAGGCTTTCTGATTGTGTCTTAATGTGACTTTTACTACGAGACTTTATGGAACTCCATTGGTGCCCAGTAATAAAGAAACAAAGAAAGAAGGTAGCATACGTACATGTTGGTTCCCCTGAAAATATGGATAAAATCAGTCATTACAGGGTAAAAGTAATTTGAAGAGGGGGGAAGCATATAAACAAGTCAAGTCAATAACAAGTCAATAACATGATGCAATCCACATTTTTAACTCGGATAACTTAACTTTTTTTTTTACTGTCTTAAATAATACATTTAAATTGCTGCACTGATAAGTAGAATGGAAATGACTTTTTTGTAAATTGTCTTAAGATTACCTATTGTAAATTAGTGTTATATAAATCAATTTGTATTATGAAAGGTTTTAATTTGCCCAACGGACTGGACTGAAGAAAAATGATGAGCAATGGTTGATGAAAGCAAAAATTGGTATTTTTTGGTAACATCAAAAGTTCATTTTTGAGGTGAAACTAAAAATATGTACATTACTTTCCAATACATTTTTCCACATACCATGGCCTGGTGTCTGAGCAGATGAAGGTCATCCCTATTGTCAGAAACCGTGATGTTAAGTTTGACTTACGAACCAATTTTCAAAGACACTAGTCATAATATCCTGTTCGGCATAATTCACAGTACACAAAGTCTAAACAGTCTAAAAACAAACATAAGAATCACCATAAAGTCATGACCTAAAAACGCTTGTGAAAACATTCTTGCTCCTGAATCTGGCTCAGGAAAATTAAATCAACTGTCTGCCCCGTGTTCTTTGTTGGATCATTTTTGTAGCTTGATGTACTAGTAGTAGTAATATCATGTAGTCCAATAGTGACAGAGAGCAACATCAAAGTTTGCAATAAGTTTTGCATTAAATCAATGGCAGGAAACTGAGTTGTCATTATGGTACTTTTATTTGAAGAACTTTTATTCCTTAGATAATAGTGCTGCAGGAGGAGGTTCTATATTTAGAACCTTGTAAATATATAATGTTGTATTTACCCCCATATTCCACCCTCATTTGTTTATTTTACATCAATGAGATGTTAAATGGGCAGGCTGTACACTGTGATGGAGATATTTGTGTCTTTAAAGACCTGTTCCAGGATTTTTGACACCTCTGACCACTGCAGCTTGTCCAGGCCACAGCCGATTCTGAGGGGTAGACACGAGACAAACAATTATTTCCAATATAGAAGAAGATTTAAGGATATATGTCACAGTCACAGTTGTTCCTACAAACCGGGGTATTGATATCCTATTGACACCATTTTGTAAGCACTGAGACTTCGTGTCTTCCAGACTCTGTCTCAGGCTGACATATGTGGGTTTCTGGCTGGCTTTTTTCTTTGTGATCTGAGACACATAATAGGAAAGATACAGTTACCAGATTGAACCAACTCTGGTCCTATGCAGTGTATAATTAACCGTGGTATGTTTACCAGATAGTAGATGAAACGTTGATCATGTGCCAGTACAGCACACTGCCCTGGCAGCTTCTCTGTTAGGACATATATAATAAAAAAAAATTTTTTAATAAAATAAAAAAAAGGATATGATTTAATACCTACTGTTGAAATCAGACATTTCAACGAAGTGCATAAACATGAAACACTTTTTTCCCAAACAAAGACTTGAGTAACTAGTCTGACTCACTCTGATCCTTTAACTCTGAGACTCGGCCAAACTTCTTCTTGAACATCACCGCTATGCCTACTCCCATGCGACAGTCTTCACTGATGCAGTGGGCCAAGGATTCATCCCGAGGGCAGGAGAACAAATCTCCAGTGATATACTTCAATGTCCAGCTGGTTGATCGATAGAGTTTCTCAGTTTTGCACATGTTGATACTCTCTTCAAGCAGGACTTGGAGAAAACTATAACAATAAAGTACCGAGTTCATAACAGCGCTTACTAAAGCCTTGGTTAACTCCTCTCCATCTACCCCAACACTTGGCTGTGTCACTCTGTACCTTAAAGCACCACCCACTTTAGCCGATTTTTTTTTTCCCCACATTTTAATTTTCCTGAGCCAGATTCAGATGGCGATGAGTTCAGCCAAAAGTAAAACATTCAGGATTCTGTTAAGGAAGAATATTATCTAAAATAGTTTAAACTTAGAAAACAGTTTGGCTCTCTCTTCCTTTAGATCCCAGGTCCTCTCGGCAGGCCACGTGTAGGCACAAGGAAACAACAATGCGTGTTGACATCACAGAATTACAGAATTTAATCCAATATAAGACAATGCATAAACTTAGAAGTAAGACAATGCACAAACTTACACCAGAAACTGCAGAACAACGGAGACATACATTCATTTACCTCACATAAATGTAAAAAAGAAGAAAAGGAAAGACGTGCAAAGACATCTTTGGAGAATTGCAAGGGCAAATCTAATTTGTTACTTCTGTGTAGAAAGTTTTATCCTCTTGTATTTAATTTATTCAAATAAGGCGTACCTTTGCTCCTCCAACCAGGAGCTATCTCTGACCCTCTATCTCAAGCCAGAAACCCCTGCCGTGTTTACGGCTTTTCACAGATGAGTGTGAAAAGCTACAACTTCCACTGTATTGTTTTCCCACAGACAAAAGGCAGTTCAAACGATCCTAACAAACCATCTGCTGTAACTACAGTTAAATTAAGGTCAATAGGCCAGAATAAGTCACTGATTTAAAACCACAATTTAGGCCATTTGAATCAAGACATGTTAAGTTTTAAAACTAGCTTATTTTAAATTTATTTTCTCAACAGTTCCCTCTTTTAATCTCTTAATAGAGATTACACTCTAAAATATAAATTTAAAATATACTATGTGATAGTATAAGCCTAAATTCAGAAAGACCATATTATAGCTGATAAATTACGCCCCTCTTTTTGCATGCAACCTTCTACATAACATTTGTTGTTAAAATGTTGGGATATTCATTGCAAATAAAATCAGACAGCAAAATCATATAAAGGATTAAAATCCTAAAATAAATGTTCAAAATGTCTAGCCCATAGTCATATCTTACCAAAAGATGATGCATAAATTTATCAATACTTAACAGAAACTTTACCACAAATCTTAACGTTATACTTAAAATGATATTTTAGAAAAGTCAATCATATTCCTGATGTAAATAGGATGTTACACAAATATTTGTCCAAAATTATCCCTGCAATAAATGAGCAAGTTAGATACAAAATACTGCATATAAAAGACTTACAAACTATCAATAAACCTCCAGTTGAATAGTTTTTGTACAATTTTTTTTTTTTTTTTTAACATATCTTCATTTGTGTCCGTGTTCCTTGATGCTCCTTGAAGTAAGATGAGTTCGTTGGCACGTCGTAGATGAAAGATGAAAACTTGTTAATAGGAAAAACAAAGATGATCCTCTCGTCTCCAGCAGCTCATTTTCCTGATAGTTTTGAACTCAGGGTCGTCAGCTCAGTAACCGATGCTCACCTATTTAGGGATTATTATGCCCAGAATTTGGTGAGTTTAACAAAGAGGCCGTTCCCTCTTTTCCAATTTGATGACATCAAAAGCAGAGTAGAATGAAAGAAATCCTGATGAACATCTAGGTGTGAGGTCGTCCTCCGGTCAGGGAAGAGGATCCTCAGTCACACCAGGTTGTGGTCCTTTGTTATCCAATGAGGTCATCAGCTGGTCACCATACTGGAACAGAGTCTGTCACCTATCTAGAGCTCCTTAATATATTTTAACAAGTAATTCCTTCCGATTTGAATTAATATTTTATTTGCACTGATTTATTAATTGATACTCTAATTATTCTTTATTGTTTCAAGTCATATATTGTTCTTGTTCTCAAATCTTATTTTAATAGTTACTTCATTGTATTATCAGGAAGGAAAAGATTTTGTGGTAGCTTTTAGTTTTATTTATTTCTCTTTAAAACTTCATTTCAAATTATCATTTATTTCCTTATGTTAAGTCTCTTCCAGTAATTTTCCTTTTGTATTATAAATCTGCTCCTTTAGAGCTGCATTTTATCAATCCTTTGACCCTCTTTTTATAAAAAGGCCTACATCAGAGAAATAAATGTTTTCCCATTGTGTTGAACCCAAACCTTAACCATATTTTAGAAGCAGTTCCATAATTGTTCATTTGTAAATCTCCAATTTAGACCAATTTAATTTCAATCATCATATTTTCTACTTTAAAACCTTAAAGAATGATCAGCCTGTTTTACATGAGTAAAGTTAACCGTGTCACTAAATATCAAAATGACTTACTTTATTCCAATCATAGTTTTAAATCCCAAAATTTCAACCATTTTTACTTTTGATCCATTTATTCTTTTGAAAACCTATTTATATTTAATTGGATAATGAATTACCCTTTTTATAGTGTTTATCAATTATCAATGCATTTTCAGTTTTGGGGAGAGATTCGATACAACTAAGTTTATTAAATGATGTAAATATTTAGCTTAGACCTTCCTGGATGTCTTAGTTAAACAACTTATTTTAAATCATATGAATAGAGATTCAACAATCCAACAATCACCTTCCTTGTTTTAAGAAACACTGTTTTATGTAAATAATTTGATAGGTAATATTTAGTTTAGTGTATTCAATTTATAAATTTTAGTTATTCCATATCCAAATAGTTAGCTCATATTTAATGAATTTTGATTTAACTTCAATAACCTCTTTTTCCGAAAAGTAAAGAGAGATCCAAACTAAAAATTTGCTTATTAGATCAATTCCATTCATCTCCCCCTGTTTCTATAACAGAACAAATGTTCTGTCATAGAATACAATAAAAATCCTATACAACTCATTGAGATGAAATCCGCCATCACCACTAACCTTAGCCTCATGTAACACAGTTGGATGCAATTTAAACATGGTGTCCCAGATGCTGTTACAATCTGCACACCTCAAATAAAGAATTTAATGTTTGATTAAATTTATGAAATCAACACAGAACTTGGTGTCATTAGCTCAGTAAGCTCCACAGACACTCATCAATCCACTTTAACACCTGAATTTTAAATTCCATTTAAATTTAAATTTAGTTTTCACTGAATGGTAGCCTGATCCTATGCAAATAAAATTTAGATCATCTTCCTTAGTAGATGAAACGTAACACACAATGAAACTCAGCTATGGTTAAGAAAAACTTTTGTAATTGTAATAGTTCCCTTCCCATTCCTGTTTTAGGAAGGAAGGGAAAAACACATTAGCATTTTGTGAGACAAACAGAGTGAATCATGGAGGAAGTTAATGCATTTCCAAGAAATGCAGAGAGTCGTAACCGCTGGGTCACACGAACCCTCAAACTGCATTGTAAAACCTCTGACACCAGGAGATGGGGTGTCCTCAACACTTAGCATTTCACAGCATGGGTTCAGGACGTGAAGGCAACAGGGCGCATCAGTGCTATAACTAAAGTAAGGAGAGAACAATGGCATCACTCACTACAAAAATTTAAAAAGAACTCATTCACCACTACCAAGTTTTGTTGGCATCCATTTCGTCTCCAACCTGCAGACTGAAGGGAACCCCAGGAGTGGGCCTTGGCGCTCAGGTCACATGATCAGAGGTGAGAATCCAGGATCAAACATGAGAACACACAACAGGACCACTGCTGAGCGACTTGCCATGCCCCAATTCTTTTCTGCTGTATGAGAAGGTGTCCAGAGTAGCAGTCATTCCCGCAGTGCAGAAACATCTGGATACAGTCCCTGTTTGATGAACTTTGGTCAGCCTTTCGTAGTCGACAGAGCAGGACGTAGAAACCAGCAGATCAGTCATCCTCTGAAACCCCGTCTGGGTTTGGACAACAAGCTTTGATCTTTGTGGTCCCGACTCCCTGCTGATTCCAGGCCGTAGAAGACTCTCACAGATAACGCCTGAGTCCCTTTTGTTTTCAGCCAGGTGTGAAAAGCAACACTCAAAGCAGACATCTGTTGCCAGGTCCTGTGAGCAGCACTTTGCCCTCACGTGACAACAGTTCATCTTCACTGACCTTAGTAATCGTTCAACAGTTTTTGGCTTTCATACAGCAGTCCAGCAGAAGATGGGCACAGTTCAGCATCGTCATGTCCTTGTTCAGCAGCAACAACAGCGGCCTGATGCGGTAATCAAGAAGATCCTTTCAAATCACATCGTCCCATGATCTCTGAGCTTGAAAGACCCTGCCCCCAAGATTGCCATCAAGTCAGAAGGAAGGAAAACTGCCAGAGAAAAATAATACAAAGTAATTTAAAAAAAAAAATCAAAACTTATATATGCCACATTTTGTTACTTTCACTATATAAATAAAATTAAATTTTATCTTGTGATGCATCCTCCTTTGTGGCTCTAGATTTGTTGTTACAGCACAAACGGCCAACTGCCTCAAGTCCTGAACTGCAAAAGAATAAACATAGAAATGTATTAAAACATTCCACCATCAGACGTGCCAGAATTAAGAAAATAAAGACACTTACTGTTCAAAATCAATAGACGTCTATACCTCGATGACATTCACTCTGTTTGTGCCAAATATCAACTACAAATTTTAAAATCACAACCTCACAAACTCATTAAAGAACTAGAACAAAATCTAGAATGTCCTAGTACTAACACTTATAAAAGTTGTGATTGAATTGCACTTTGTCAAATAATTATGAATTTCATATTGTTCTACTAAATACTAAACATCCTTATCATTGTCCCACGCTTCAAGACAAAGTCCTATTTTAAAATTTCAGAAGTTATTCACATTTTATTTGAATTTCATAGCAGTTTTAACCAAAATTTTTCTCAAAATTCACAATTTACACCCAACTGTATATAATTAAAGTCAGCAGTGATGCAGAAATCTATCAACAATTTTAAATGAAATAAACATGACATACATGTTGTTTTAAAGCTGTTCAATTCTAGATGATCAAATCTAATTTAGTAGAAGCTTCTATATCATATACACCATATTTTAGTCAAACAGGAAGGCAATATGAAGGCTCTTTACCTAAAGAAATCCATAATTCACTATTGTTGAATGAAAAAGTTAAAATTATTGATTAACTAATTTACAATTAACCATATCCAAAAATTTACCAGGAATTAGGGTCTACTTTTCCTTCTCCCCCTGTTGATATAATAAAATTATCATTTTGAAAACAATATTGAATCTGTTACTGTTATATAATAATTTGCTGAAAAACCAAAATATTATAAGATGTTCCACCATTTCTCCATTTCTCCAAATCTTCCATCTAGTATTCAAACTAGACTGCGATGATGTAAATTTCAAAGTTCTATCAGTAATCTCTTATCTTTATCATATCCCCCTGTGTTTTTCTTATTTCCAAAAAGAAAAACAATCTATAGGTGGAGAACCAAAATCGAAGAACTTTCCCCATATGCTAAAAGTTCAACATGTCCAATCAGTTACCCATGTAACACATAAACCAAGTTAATTTAGTTAGAAGTTAGGTTAGTTTGTTAGTGTTGTTAGTCAAAGTTTATAAGACAGTTTCCTAATAACTACATATATCGTCTTCAAGCCAAGGCTGAATTCCTGTTTCGTATTAATTGTACTGCACACGCAGATGATTCAGCTTCAACCAGATTGTGATACCAAAATATGTAATCATCACCTTTAAGATTGGCCGTAAACCAGTAATACAAGTAATTTTATGAAACAAAACCTTTACTGTCCCTAAATAGTTTCAAAATAAGAAAAATATCACACAGCTACTCACTAAAGTGACGTCATATTTACATAGCGCTTCCTAAAACCCAGCAATGGCCATTTGCATACACATTCATTCTCATTTACACTCAAGCAGACTCTTCAACACCCCATTGTAAGAAAGATGCAGGATGTTACCCCAGATGAAGCTGACCAAACAAAATGAGGTGTGATCTGCCCCCAACACTGCTGTGAGACCAAGAACATGACCCCATTCTCAGTATTTGAAGGCATCTGTATATTAGTTGACCCATAATTTCAAGAAATATACTCCCAATTATCCTCGATGACATTGGGCAAACACATTGAGTAGTGTAATTCACTTACAGCAACTGAAAAGATCCCCATGTTCACCTGTAATTTGTTCGTCACACTCCCACATGTGAAATAAAGAAATTCGTGAACCATAAAGGTAGAACTGCCCAATTTGTACTGAATCCATCTTCCAAACACATATTTACCCAAATTTCAAACCACAAATCGTCCTGTAGAAAGTCTTAAACACAATTATTATAACACCATGGTTGAAAGAAACATAATTATCCAATAGTTCTAATGTTGTTCAGTTTTGAGTGGACCTGTTTCAAAAACTCCATTTTATACACACAACCTTATTTCATGATAGCCCACTGTTATTAAATGGCTACCCAGTAACTAGACCCCCTGTAGGAAAGCCCCAAAAACCGTTCATATGGTCATGAAATAAGAAAAAATGGGCTGCACACGAAGATCATCCTACAAGAAACAAAGTAATTCATTAGTGTTCCAACATGTCCCACATTAACAGTGTAAAAAACACTGTCAAGGAGAAAAACATCACATGTTCTCGTTTTGTTCTCTTGTTCCAATCAGTGAGGGTGTTCCATCCTGTGTCAGAAAACCTAGAAATTGAAGTGATTGTCAATGTTACAATATTATAAAAAGCAATGAAATCATTCCAGTGCTCCAGCCTGGAACTGATGCCACACATTTCTCCCGCTGAGAAAGTAAAAACATCTGTAAATCTGTCATTTTGTACTTTTCATTTCAACATAAAACACAGTTCTAAAAGAAATTCACATCAAATTCCAAGAATCCTGAAAAAGTGAGCTGGAAATGTCAGTTCTAACAGAACTGAAGCACTCCCAAAATGCAAATGGAGTGGTCAATCAGGCCCCCTGCTCTGTGAAACAAAACCTGTAACCAAAATGGAGAAGAAATCTCTGTCCCACAGAAGCATGAGTTAACAGAAACACAGCAACATAACATCCAGCAAAACAGACAAACACATAAGACACAAATCACTTTTGCACAATCTCAGCACAACTCAGACTGAGACAGACAGCAGCGCGTGGTGGAACATATAACGGCGGAAGACAGACACACAATCAGTAATAGATCAACCCGCACACAAACACAGATACACAGACGACGTCGTAGTTCAGCCAAGAAAAGACAGGAAAGAAAATGTCAGGCGCCGGCTCAAAAGAACGTATGATGCATCTTATAATCTTCCAACTTCACTTTTACAAATCTCTTTTATTCTCATTTCAACTTATCAGTCCTTCAAGGTGATTCAACCTGTACCAAATTAAATAACTTATCTCAGTCCTTTATACTCTTTGGCAACTCGATTCAGGGTCCCAGAGAAAGACGATACATCCAGTAACAGACTTCTACTTACGGCGACCCGGTTCAGAGAGCCACAGTAAAGGTGATTCAACCTGCTATCAGTCCTTTTACTCCCAGAGTAGGGTGATTCAACCCAAACCTATCCAATTAATCCCAAACCAGTCCAATTATAAGTCCACTGGAGATGAGTCGTAATCCCCGGGCCGATTCAAGCCCATACTATCTGAATACACAAAGACCCAAATTCTTTTAAAGAGGTACGGGACGACTCTCAGGGCAAAGAATTCAAAAGAAACCCAGCTTTAGCAGAGGTAGCGCAAAGTCCTGCTGCTTGGAACAGCCACGAACCCCCGTTTTATGTGTATTTTCAAATCCTTAAACTATAGACTCTTTTAGGAGGGATTTTATATACCGCTGCAGTTTCCAAATTCTGCGATGCCGCACACACCAAGAACAACCAGCGACAGTCCAACGACACAGCGCTTCAGACAACCAAAAAACAATTAAACAGTGTCTTACCACACCGAAGCGTCGGGCCGAAACGGATCAATCAGGGCCAAACAGCCGCCCGCCGAGACTCCAGAACCGGCACGAGCCCCCAAATGTTAAGGAAGAATATTATCTAAAATAGTTTAAACTTAGAAAACAGTTTGGCTCTCTCTTCCTTTAGATCCCAGGTCCTCTCGGCAGGCCACGTGTAGGCACAAGGAAACAACAATGCGTGTTGACATCACAGAATTACAGAATTTAATCCAATATAAGACAATGCATAAACTTAGAAGTAAGACAATGCACAAACTTACACCAGAAACTGCAGAACAACGGAGACATACATTCATTTACCTCACATAAATGTAAAAAAGAAGAAAAGGAAAGACGTGCAAAGACATCTTTGGAGAATTGCAAGGGCAAATCTAATTTGTTACTTCTGTGTAGAAAGTTTTATCCTCTTGTATTTAATTTATTCAAATAAGGCGTACCTTTGCTCCTCCAACCAGGAGCTATCTCTGACCCTCTATCTCAAGCCAGAAACCCCTGCCGTGTTTACGGCTTTTCACAGATGAGTGTGAAAAGCTACAACTTCCACTGTATTGTTTTCCCACAGACAAAAGGCAGTTCAAACGATCCTAACAAACCATCTGCTGTAACTACAGTTAAATTAAGGTCAATAGGCCAGAATAAGTCACTGATTTAAAACCACAATTTAGGCCATTTGAATCAAGACATGTTAAGTTTTAAAACTAGCTTATTTTAAATTTATTTTCTCAACAATTCCCAAAGCCACACAGAGGCAGAGCTTCTGTTTGGAGCTGTTCGAACCTTAACGAAAACCTGAACCTTAGCAAAATCTATTTAAATACATACTAGATTTCTCTGTAACTTTATTCTTACCTGTGTGGTTAGATGCAGTTTGTCCAACAGGTTCCATGTTGACGTAAATTTCCTCCATCGCTTCAGACTCTGTGCTGCTTTTAACACTGACTATAAAATCCACTGCAGTCGTGGAACTAAGTGAAAAACTGTGGGAAAGAGGTGAGATGTGTCTGGTGTTCAACATAAAAAGTAACATATTTTAGAGATAACAGCCAAATAAAGTAACTCATGGGGACGGTTTCACTATTATTTTCTTAAATATCTTACACAACATAAGGTTCTTGAAGGTTTCAATAGTTTCCTAAGTTCATATTTGCTGATTCGGTTCTGTATCAATGAATATTTCTCCTTTTTCTTTGTTTTCCTTCAGCTCAGTTAATCCTACTCATAATAAACACGTTACACTTTTCTATCAGTGAAGAAAATAAATTACTTTTACATTCATGCACAACTTTGCAGCCTGCCGTATGGTATCAGAAATTAGAAATGGTTTTAAATCACTGATATAAGGATGAAAAATGTTTGATATAAGGATGTTGTGATGTTCCTGCTCCTGGTGTCCAAACATAGTTCCGAAAGGGTAATAAATTGTTGGAGAAGATGATCGGTTCGTGCATTGGATCATTTGGACCCAACAGTTTTACGGGTCTCATTCTGTCCTGATAACTAGTCATAGTCTTTCTACCAGTAAATACAACTATCATCTTTGTAGTTTTATTTCTAAATCCTCGTTTAACCCTGTTCCTTGTCTTCTTACTGTCTCACTCCAGTAGCAGTAACACTGACATTAAGAAACAACAATCCCTGTATTGCATTATTACCAAACTTCTATAACCGCTGGATCGAATAATTATGAAATTGTACGTATTTATTCATAAATAAAGATATATACTTTTAGGACTGCCGTTTAGTAAAAAAAAAAAGCCGTATGACCTGGCTGCTAGTGTCTAAAACTCAGTCACCATGTCTTCTCATCTTCTGAGGGAGATCGACAGTTTGACAAACAGTTTGCTTTGTGAAGAACCGCCTCACTGGGAGGGAATGGAAAGGCTAACAAGCCAATCAGCTGCATGTTGGGCGGGTTAAAGTAAGAGAAACCTGATGCTGCATTCAAAGCATGAAGAAGACCAGCAAGCAAAGCATTCACAGAGTGGATGTAGTAGAATATCAGAGTACAGGAGATACAGGATAGAAGATTTGACTGAATCGAGACGTTGTGCAGAAGTTCAGACTGGGAAGCTAACTGGAAAATTGCTAGCCAAGTATGTGGAGCAGGAAAATAGGTTGTAGTTACTTAAATTTATGCAAACCAAATGCCCCAAAAGATTCAATTACTGCAACGTGTAAAAGACAAGTGTAGTTACATTGTGCAATTTTGGCAAACAATATTCTTAAACTCATCCAAAATATTATTCATTGCAAAATTAATTTTACTTTCTGCCAGCAGCAGCATGTGTTTACTGCATGTCGTTACTTGACATAGTGGTACTGTTCCAAACCTTTTGGTTTGCTTGAGTAGAAATGGAGTAGTGTCTGTGTATGTTAAAATGTTAAACATTTACCACCCAAAATCCTCACTACTTTCAAATAGTTCACTTTTTATTTTATTCTAGTTGTTGCAGACTCAACTTAAATGGATTAACTTATAAAGCATCTTTATTTTTTCTTTTTTAAATCCAAAAGTTCCTGCCGCTTGTTTAAGATGAGTACAAACAACAAGTTGTTGAGAATGAAGTGATGTTCACTTGAACTCTTTAATTAAGCAGAATGTTTTATTTTACAGTGAGGAAGGCCGGAGTCTAGCTTTAGCAGACGGCTGGAGGCATCTGATCCACTTCAAACTCAGTACCTGTTTGCTCTACAGCAAAAATTTGGTAAGATTAAATTTAGTCGACTAAAGAAAGTCAGACGGTTCATTCTCCAACGAGTGAAATCTCTTGAGGTAGTCAAGTTTCTTGTTTGTTCAGATCTTGGTGGTCATTTCCACAGTATTATTACTAATTAACAGTCGATTCTTTTGTGTCTAGATACAATCTGATCATTCAGTTCACAATTGAAGTTTTATCATCAGGATTCTGCAAATTGAATTTTTTCATAGTATATTTTATTCATTCCTTTCACAGTCACAGCTCCCTAAAAAGGATAGATTACCTTTCTGTGAACTATAATTTTGATTCCTTTGAGTTTCATGATATTTTACGAAATCTGACTGATATGATCTTCTTGAACGCATCCTGATGCTTCACATTTATACACTTATCAGTTACAAGAGGTGTACTGTCTGTTAGTGAACATTAATGAACAGGTTGCATCATTAGGACAAAGGAAAAAATAAAGTTGTAGATAATTTTAAAGGTAACAAAACAATTTACCATGTTGTGACCAACTCATGGAGCTTGGTTGTGTAGCGAGCAAGTTTTATTCTTTAGGTAAGTGTACCAACAGCAAACTTGGCTAATGTTATTATAAGTTGGGCCAGGTGTCAGAAGATGTAAGTAAGTCTCCGTGAGAGGGGCTACTTGAGAAAAAAAGCAAAGATTCACTGATTGAATTGTTGGTCGATAGCCAGCATACGTTTGAATTTCTGCAACAAACATTGAATGAAAAGAAAAAAAACTATATAAAACCTGAATGACCATTCAGTTTGATAAATATTTACATAGAGCATCATTTAATAAATCGATAGAAATCCAAGTGCTCACATCAAAACATCAAATCTAAATAAATAGAAATCGTACTAAATATTTTAAGACTGATGGTTCACATTGATCATTTATAATTTTTTAGTAATGGAACCTTAACAACTACAGGTGAACTATATTTTGTTAGTGCACTTAAGCATGTAAGATAACACGTGGAGTAAAATAATCAATACGGCCAAAAAAAAGCAAACAACGTATAAGTCAGAAACAAAAGCTGTAGATAATTTTAAAGGTAACAAAACAATTTACCATGTTGGAGCAACTCTTAAGAGTGTGGTTGTGCACTGTAAAAAAAACTTTAAAGTTTGGGGAAAACTGAAAGATAAATATGAGCAGCAGCCTGACCTGGGCCTGTTTAGTCGCTGTCACATATTCTCAAAAAATAAAATTTACAGATGAGGAACTTTTACTGAAATGCATCACACTAGCAATTGTTGAAGAAAAGAAATCTATGAGTTTCAAATGTACTTAAACCAACCTTTACTATTTTTGAGAAACCATGAAGCACTGACAAGATTAGTGTTGATACAACAGCAGGAAAAAGACTGAAGCAAAGTAGCATTCACAATGATGAGAGGACAAATTCTGGAAAGGGATCGATGTTAGTTTGTCTTTCACTTTAACTGCAGAAAGCTAAAAGTTAAATTTGAGTAGCCTCATGTAGGCCTGTTTACTACCTGACACATATCCTTAAGAAATACAGTTACAGATGAGGAACTTTTACCGAAATGTATCCCACTAGCAGGTGTTACAGAAAAGTATCTGTAGAGTTTAAAATTTAAGTGACTGTTTTCGGAACGGAGGAAGGAAATTACAAACTCATAGTCAGGACTGACTAGTCGTGCTACCATAAATATTGCAGTAAAACAGTTAAACTGTTGTTTTCCTTCAGAAGAATTGCCTGAGGCAGTCATCAACGGTTGCAGGGTCAGAGGTCAGCCCCTCTTGCCTAGCTATGGGTTATCTTATATCCTGTTAAAGAGTATGAGGCAGGTTTCATGGTATGTTGGCTCAGAGATCAGATGCTTTAAGTTTTTGCATGTCCTGTTAAGGAGTTTGATCCAACACTTATCTATAGTCCAGCACCAAATAACTGACAGAATAAAATGTCAGATGTATCCTGTGGGTTTCTTTTGCTTGAGGACAGATACACACGCACCCCCACACGCAGTAGGTCTCTGGTTTCTCTGTCAGTCTGTGTCTCTCTTTTGGAACAAGAGTTAAAGGCACTTAATTCCAGCACTGTGTATCAAGACGACAATCTGTTTAAAACCAGAGGTAGTTACAAAATTCCTAATCTAATTCAACATTGTTTAGAATATATTTATTAATTCAATATTCACTTTTATTTATTTAATTTTTTTTTTTTTTTGGGGGGGGGGAGTCACAAGGTCACATAGTTTCCATAGGAGGGGGGAGGGGAGAGGTCAAGAGGTCACATAGTTCCCATAGGAGGGGGAGGGAGGAGGTCAGGAGGTCACATAGTTCCCATTGGGGGAGGGGGTTTGATATCAATTAATATCAATTAATTAAGGCCATCAATCAATCATCCGATTAAAATTTGACAGAAGGGTATATATATATCTCTCTAATGTATCCAAGAATAGTTCTTGACAAAAGTAATTTGTGAAAATGTTGTATTTATGAAATAAACTATACAACAAGAATTGTTAGTGCTAGGATTGTGTATCCTACACCCTTTTACACCAACATCGTCCTATTAAAAGTCGGTCAGGCTAGAGCAGATGATTCATACCCGCATGGCAAATAAAAACATGGGGAAATGTGCGAAAGAATAAAATGAATCAGTCCAGGGAACGCATCTGTGAAGCTTTTATATTCTGCAAAACCACAAGTATTTAGAAGCAACACGCTTTATGTCCCCTAGCCAATATCCAAAGATTGATTTTTCCCTCCTCCACTGAGAAAACTAAATGAATCACATACAATTACCAAGGACAGGGAGAAAAGGGGAATTGGTGGAGTCATAAATATTTATTTGCCTGACCCTGGGAAATTGTGCAATTCTATGTGGATTTGCCAACTTATATTTAAGTGTCTGCATGATTTATATGGGGGGTCATCAAATGTCACATTTGTCCACTGTTGCCCTGAATCATTTATGCATTAACATTTATAGATTAATACATATAACATTAGGCCTGTCGCAATAAATGATAAATCAATTAATCGCATGATACATTAAACCCATTGTCTCTTCCTACCTTTTTTTTTTTCTTTCTCTTGATGACACTGAATGAAAAACGGCTCAACTCCAGTGCTCTCCACTGACCCTCCCTTCCTAATTTCCTTAGTGCAATGTCCAGTGCACATGACAGTTGTCGGCCGATTGTCGGCCCATTTTCAAAACCTGAGAGACCACACATTAGCAGACAGAAATCCTAGGTACAACGGTTCGATTGGGTTCAATCGTGCCATGTTGTGTCCAGCCACACAGCCATTATTTTGGACTTGTAGCCCAAAATAATGGCTAGAAGTTTAGTTAACTAATTTTAATATCAGGCATTAATCAATGCTTTACAGGATGATCAGTTACGAGATCACCGGCGACAATCTTAGAACGGCCAATGTTCTAAGATTGCCGTAAGGGGAAAATAGGGGCAAAAAATAATGTAGTATGAACTATTGCATTAGGTAGTCAGATGTGCCCATCTACTCTATTTAAATCTAGTGATTTCTGAAGGGCAATACAGACTTCATAATCTGCACTCTTTTGGTTGAATGCAGTATTTATTTCCACTTTGGCTTTATGTTGTTTAGTTTTTATTCAAGTACGTTTTTTGTTAATGGAGACTGAGAATCCATTTTATTTTTGTTTTTGGTTGTTTTGTTTATTTAGTTTATTAGTTCCAATGTAATGTGTTCTTTTGAAAATAAAGTGTATCTATCTATGGCAGGAAATAGCATACATTATTAAGTCATTTCCATTAAATCAGTGTCAAAAGGTCTTGAAACAATATTATCGTTTATCGCAATAATTTTTTAGACAATCACTCAGCAAAATTTGTTATCGTGACAGGCCTATATAACATATTCATGGTGTGATTCCACTCATTTGGCGAGGTTTTCCTGATCAAGTGATTGGTTAAATTAAGTCATTAACTACAGGATTTCAGCTGAGGGTGAAATATCTTCACATTCAGAATACTTTATGATTCTGGCTTATAGGTTTTTTTGCTACCATCACATAAAAGTGATGTCAGATCTTTTCATGTGGGTTAGGATTTTTAAAACGAGAAACAAATAATAAATAGTGTTAATTGATTCTGGGTAAAATAACTTTGTGTGAAATGTTAAAGTAAATCAAATGAATTACATTCAATTACATTCCTCACTTTGTTCAAGCTGAAGTCAGGTTAACTAATGTAAATTGTGGTGGTTAAGGTTTATTAGGCAACTAATTGATATTTTAATACCACTAATTAATGTCTCCACATAGCTGAGATGTCTAAGAATATTACAAATATGCGCTGATGTTTGAATTAATTCTCTCTGTGATATAAAGGTTAAACACACCCTTGTCTAATTTTTGCAGGTGTGACATCAAAAAAAAAATTTTCAGCTGTTTTCCATCTTTAAAGTGACGTACAACCTGTTCAATTCACCTGAGAAGAAAATAGACACTTTCTAAATGCTGTTTTATGTATCTTTCAAATTCAGTTTCAGCATTCAGTCTACTAAGGTGTCGTGCCATTAGTTGTTTTGTACATCTCATAACAATCTCCTGTATTAGTTGTGTTTTTCCTTTCTTCAAAAAGAAAATATCCAGACATAGCTAAGAAAAAAAAAAAATCAATGTAGCCCTGGCAAAGGCACTAACCTCCAAGTTGCCAACCGAAATGGGTATTCCAGAGATGTCCTTAGAATCTGACTGATTTGGTGAATTTTATCTGCATGACTTGAACAGTGCTGTTCTGCACAACTTTGTGCTGGTCTATTGATAAAATTCCAATGAAGTTTGTAGCTTTAACAGCTAGGTGTAACCCCCCGCTCCCCAAAGCTCAGAGGATTTACAACCTTTTCAGTCCAGCAGTGGTGTTGATAAGATAATTGAATTAGATAAAAACTTGTGCTGTTAGATAGTAAACAGCATGTTGTATTATGATAGAACATATTGTTAGCATTGTACCATAGCCTAAAAAAGTTTGTTGAATCAAATCCTTTGATCGTTTTGTGTCTTGTCTTTCTTCTCTCTTCTCTTCAGGGTCACAAACATGTTTTTTCCAAAACAAAGCAGTGGCCAGTCACTATATCTGTATCTATTCACCAATGGGCCTCACAAAATCTCCACAAGGACTGACCTCCCAGGACAAAAAAGCTTCTCCAGTCACTCCAGTAACTCTTGGGAGAGTTCTGAGAAGCCTCAGCTGAGCTGCTCAATACACCAACAGCATCAAACTTTCACCACAGACTGATTTACCAAGTCATCACTGAGAGAGAAAGAAAGTCCCTATGAGAAACAGTTTTCAGTGGAGCATTGACGTATTTGGACTTTTTATGCTGTTGTGTCCTCCACCACCTGATTTCTAAGGGAAGGATCCTTGAAGATCTTTTTATTCGTACCTTTTGTGACTGGATTCAAACTTATGAAGAGCTTTTTTTAAGAGTCAGCTGTTTTAGAGTCCTTACAATCCCCTCCATGAAGCAGTAATAACCCAGCCACATTTCATTAACAACACTTTGCTGCTAAAGTATCGTGATTTTACTGAGGCTGAGCCAAACACTGTAGTCTGCCAGATTAGAGCCTTTAACACCTTTCTCTCATTTGACTCGGTGGAACTTTACAAGGCTGAGGAGAACGCCGCAGGACCATTGCTGGGCAGCAGTGTTGTCACAAAGACAACAAGAAGACGTCATTGTCTATGGCTCCTTGCTGAAAGTCGGTACTATGTGGACGTTTTGGATGACTTAGTTTACGTGCGTGAATGCGTATTTGTGGACATGTGGGTGTGTGTGTGTGCGCGCATTTGTGTGCGTGTGCATGTGTGTGAGTACAACAGGAAACACACTGTGAAATAAGTTCTATCCAATGCATTATTCATACTCTTATATATTTTTGGGACATGCCCAGACTAGAGCTCACCATCTGGCAAAGAGAATTTCACAAAAGATCCAGTTCATATCCACGGTTTCACCTTTTGCTTTTTTTTTTCTCGGTTTCCCTCTTCCTTTAGTATTTACAGATATTTTTACTGGAGTAACAAATGGTTAAAGCTGGATGAAGCTCACAACGGATCAAATCAGTTAAATCCTCTAATCAGTCTCTTGTTTATGTGATTAATATTATTTCTTAATCCTATTGAAATTGATTATATTTTGATATACATGTCCAGCTCTTTGCAGGACATGGTATTTGCAGATTTAGATGATAGTGTGACTTATTTTAAAAATGTATGTAGATCAATATATAGCAGACAAATATATTTTATGTTCTCATTAAAGGGCAGCAGAGCTGTTTGATTTGGGTGGACACAAAAACATAAGCACTTCTAACAATACTCAGCCTGAACATTCTCCTACATTGTGAAAATTATTTTATTTTCTGTTTTCATTTCTGGCAAGAAGATCGGAGCAGTCTGTTTATGATGCTTAAGTGTTTTTGTTCATGTGTCCACGCCATTTGTTTAATTCCTTCTACTGAAAAACAAAAAAAAACCCTCCTTTACGTCTCCATTAACTGTATGCATTCAAGGATATAAATAGTGTTTGTTTCTTAAGGTGTTTAGGATGAACTTGGTGTATTTGTGAGAATCGATTTACACCACTCAGAGCCTGTGGGTTGCGACAGTTGTGTAGACTGTTCAAACATCTGTTTAGGCTTTATAGCTCAGTTGTGCATTATGTGTACAAAGGCTTGTAAGAAATACAAAATAGCAAGTGTGTTTATGAGAGATTGGCTTCGTGTGTGTTTGTTTTTTCCAGGTAAACTATGGTCTGTATTGTGAGAAAATATCAATTTCCACGTTATTCAATGGTTTTGATTTCATGCAGCCTTTTTAATCACTCCTTTGGTTTTGCACTCTGTGTAAATAAATTGTCGCTTTGATTTGACTCCCTGCCACTTTCGGTGCTGCTGCAGATGGATTCATTAAAGCTTTTGAACTGGAACGTAATTAGAAGTACAAATGAAAAACTTTTTCCGAATGGTGAAAACTGGACATGGTGCAGTATTAGATTTTTACAGTATGGTCTTCTTGATTAACTTACACTTGTTTCACTGAATTATGGTATTTATACTATTATGGGATGTATTTCAATAGTTTAGGAAAATACTGATTTGGGTTCAGAAGTGTCTACCATCACATTTGACGTTGTAGCACCACCAATCTGATCTTCACATAATCCTGCTGGATTATGAACCTGTTGAAAAAATGTTAAAGACACATGTGCCACTGTTGAAGAATTGACAATATCCAACAGTTAAGGTAGTGTCCTGACTTCTCTTTCTACACTATGCAGACCTTCTGTCTGCACTAATGAAGATTTACTTACCTTAGTCAGCTGAGAGCTTGGAAAATTTCCAACTGATGTTCTCTGGCCAGCTAATAATCATTTAAGCACTTGGGGAAAATTAGCTTTTATCTCCAGAATATCTGCATTCACTCTTAAAAACACCCTTCTTCCTAATACAGTTTGTCTTATTGATACTGCTTGTGTTTTGCTCTCACTTTTGGGTTGTAGAAGTAAATAATATCTGATGAAGGAATGGTCAAAATGTACACAGCAAATTTGGAAGTGTTCCAAATAAATTCAACATTTTGAAAGTGTCTATATTGGTCTGGATGGTGTAGAAATTACACATTTGAAAGTGTTATTTGTGATATAGTTGAATCAACACTCACAGTAATTGAAATTAAACACATCAGTGTTGACTTACTCAACACTAGTGTATATTGTCAAAAGTTAACACTATGAACGTCACGCAGGGGTCTCAAACTCCAGTCCTCGAGGGCCACTGTCCTGCAACTTTTAGATGTGCCTCTGATGCGCCACACCTGAATAGAATAATTAGGTCATTAGCAAGGCTCTGGAGAACTGATCTACACAAGGAGGAGGTAATTAAGCCATTTCCTTCCAGTGTTTTGTACCTGTGCCACATCTAAAAACTGCAGGACAGCGGCCCTCGAGGACTGGAGTTTGAGACCCCTGGATCTGAGTTTTGAAATACAACTGCTGCCAGTTGTACCACATTTCTACGACACCACAGCACACCGCAGTTGTGCTTAACCAATGTGTGGTTAAGCACAACCCACATATGGAGGCTCTAGTTTTCAATGCGGCTGTCGTGGGTTCGCTTCCCAGTCTTCCCCTTCTCTCATTACCCACTTTATTTGTTAATTTACTACCAAATAAAAGCCACTAGAGCAATTAAAAATTAATCCTCAAATTAATTTTAAAAGACATTAGATGCCACTTGAATCTACAAAAACACCAGCACCATTTGCAGAATATAATTTACTTTTATTTCAAAACATCAAACAGCACTGACAACAATATACAACAAAGGTTATTCACTCATGGTACTTTGCACTGAAGGTGAAGTGTGCTTTGAAAGTTCATTGGAAGTGGCCATGGATGGTCTTGTGATCACTGATGAAGTGTCTTTGGTGCTGCTCTTGTTTTCGCCAACATGAAGGAGGAAGACTTCTAGCCTGGAAGGAAAAACAAGAAATATAGCAGAAACATTAGGATAATAAATAAATATTTTAAAAAGAAGTGTGAGCAAAACTAATCAGACTCACCTGTGTCTGATTAGTAATTGAGATGTCTAGTCATTCCTATGTGTGTCACCATCATATTCATTCAAATTACTCTGCCCATCCGGTTTACAAGATAAAGCATAAAAAAGTCAGAAATAATTACTAAACTGACAAGTTTAGTAATTAAACTGGTGTTTCTGGTGTTTCATCACCAGAAAGAGCGACTATGTCATTCTGAAGTCCATCTGACATGAAGTACAACAAACCAAGAGAATAACAGAAACATCAGGCTACTGGTCACTAATGATGAAACAACACAAATTCAAAACATGTTAACATAATCCGTAGAAATGCTCTCGCTAGTTTGCCATTTGTTGCCAAGTGACTGATGATGACGTTGGTGACAAGCTTTACCCAGAATGCACCTGGAACAATAAGGACGATTCAATTGTAGTTTTGTGTCATAAAGTTAAATATAAGAGTGAAAATAAAGCCAGTCAAATAGCACAACATTTTATTCAATATTTTACACCCACTATGTCACTAAAATAAGTCAGTGTGGTAAGGTTTTTAGCAACCTAGAGTCAACAATGGGGCACCCTACTATATAATCTACTGGGGTAGCGTACATAGGTCTCAACGGAAAAGGCCTCTCCTTTCCAGTTCTTGTCAGATGTGTTAAGAAAATAGAAAGATGCATGAAGGCATAATCTCCCTTCCATGTGGGCCCCATCTGCTGCAACCTCCACTGTATCTCTTTCCCTGAAGTGATATAACAAATATATTGCAATTGTGGGAGGAACTGTCTGATGTTGATTTCTAAATCAACACCAGGCTGAGTGTTGATTTAGACTGTTGGAGTTAATTTAGAAATCAACACTGGACTGGGTTGCTTTTGTTTAACTCTTTGGAACTCTAACACTCATGTTGTTGAATTAAGAATGTATTTTTTAACATACAACACTTTCACTGGAAATCTAACACTTTTGAATTTGCATTCATTGTCTTCAATGAGTTTTCAGTTGGCTACAAAAGCTCTTAGATGTGTAGATGCAGTTGCTGCTGTGCCAAATGTTCCCACTCAACTCCCACTCAGGGAGAGATGTTCTTTCAACTCAAGCCCGGCTGCTTCTTTCCAGTTCAATTTTTTTGCTCGCTGTCTCCAGGTTTTTTATGTGGGCTACTATGAAGACCAATAGTGAAAAGAGCTGTCATGAAGGAGCTTTTGCAAGCTACAGCATTTTGGTCATTTCAAACCAACAAACATTGATGGTTAATGTAAATGAGCATTCATGCACTGTTTGCATCTATTCTTTGTAAGATGTGAAAATGCTGTAGTATAAAGGCTGACAATTCTACAGAAAAATCCAACTTTATTGAAATAAAACCCCTTTAAATACAACTACGGTTATTAAAACATATTTTATGAGATTAGACTCATTTCACCTTCTTGCTTTTACCCCTGAGACCTGGCACTAAAGCTTTGCAGGTCAAGAAATCTACAAAATGTTAGTCACTCCAAACGTGGTGCATGTAACTAGATTACAGGATAAGCCAGGTGGCTACAGATGGTTTTGGACATACAAAACCATCTGTTTTGTATGTCCAAAACATACAAAACAGATGTATGTTTTTGACGGCTGCAATACTAATGCAGCCGTCATGTGTACTTATGACGGCTGCATTAGTATTGCAGCCGTCATAAGTACACATGTGAACAGTGCAACAGAATTGTTTAGTCAATTCTGCTGCAGAATTGACTAAACAATTACTCTATCATAGCATTACTTAATATAATGCAATATAATGCAATTGCTTTCTCTACGCCATTGAAGATTCACTTTTTGATGTATAAAACTCAAAGTGGAACTGATAGCACAACCTACTTTTCAGTTTTGTTTTGCCTCACAATCTTCTGAATATTTGGGAGAAATTAGAGCACTGAAACTTCATTCCCAAGTGGTCAGTATATCAGTAAAAAACAAAACAAAACAAAAAACAAAACAGTGACACTATCCTGTACATAATGTAACATGACCACCTGTTGTAGGTGAACATTTGAATTTCACATACATGATGACAATACAGACACTATACAATGCCGATGCATACCAAAAGCAATAAAATACTTAAAAGGAACTAATGGTGTCCAAATTATTCTTCAATTCTTCATGACAGGATTTTGAGATATGCCAACATACAAAGTGAGAAATAAGACAATGTTAAATAAGATTGGATATTTTCTGTTTTAAATCTGCTGTTGCAAGACAAATTGAGATGTCTAGTCATTCCAGTGAGTTTGTCAGTGACACTGGACGGACTTTGAGTTACTTACCAGGGTGTTCCGTTTTATAGTCGGTGTTATGCAAGTTCATCCTTCACAAGATGTTTGGCTCAAACAGATTAAAACTGAATTATTTATGGTCATAGTTCTCTACTTAAAACTTCTGAGCCAAATTTGTGGCCCAACATGAACTTTACATTTATTTATAATTTTGTACATAAAGCTGTTAAATGCTAAAATGAAATGTCATTACTTGATTAGAATATTAAACCTGGAAAAGATAAATTGTATAATCTGCCTCTAGTGATTCTGAGTACCATCTCTGTTGCTCTACATCCAGTTCCAGAATGTGAAGTTAATTAATGTTTCATCCACAAGTGACTCTAAATATAATTGTACAAGGTTGCATTTGAGAATCTGAATCAGAATGAATTAGAAATAGTCTCCGCTCATGTAAGCATTTTAACAAACCCGCTGCTGACGTCAGTGGTCCTCAGTGGGGAGACTTATGTGGGTTTCCTTTGTACCAGCTCACTGAGGCTCTGGCAGAGTACCTCAGCAGGGATTTTCTGTGTATCTCTAAACTGAGAGGCTATCAGAGTGAAGGAATTCCTATTTTCGTCATGAACTGCCACAAACTTGTTGATAATGGTAAGCAGGTTGAAGATCTAATCTTTGATCAGAGGGGGACTTTTAATATGTAATTTTTAAAGAATTACATTAATAGCTGAACTATTTCTCTTTGTCAGCCAGCTATATAAACATCTTTTAGTATAAATCCAGATTAGTTGGTTCAGGAGGATGAAGCTGATGAGAGAGGTACCAAGACCAAGTAGAATGCTACTGACTGAAAGTATGGCTAACATTTTGGATCAGGCCACCCAGAGTTCAATCTGATAGAATCTGTGGAGTAAGCTAAAATTGAGACTGATGGCAAGAAGTGCTTTGCAAACCGAAACACTAGCACATCATCAGCAAAGATAAATTATCAAAATACCAGAAGAAACAGGCAAAAAACTGACTGATTACTTCATTGATATAATTTCTATTCATACTGTTTTTTAAGCAGTTGTCATTGACATTTAGATTGTGACTTAAAGTCCCTTGCGAATTATAACTGGTAGCTCATTAGCACTATGCTAAGCTAATGGATCAGTAAATAGATTTTTACGTGGGCATAAATGCTAATTTGCTATGTTGTGCTGCTATTCTACATAGATCATTTAGAAGTCAGTCAGAACCTTGGGGGTATGTTTGTGTCTCATTAAACTTGGCCAGGGATCTATTGTGGATGAGGAGAACTCGCCACCGAGACGGGGGAAACAATGTCAGTGTTCTGCAGCGTGGAAATAGGAGTCAGTCTGGCCCTTGATGCATTTGAAAAGACTTCCAGTGCAGACACAATTACCTTTTAAAGGAAATCCCAATAAGGCTTGTGGGACGTCAACAGATCTATTGTCAGTTAAAAAGATAAGCACTAAATAATAATCCTATACTTCAGGATTTCAAAGTAAGTTTCTATTGAAAGGTTATTAGCAGTTAACATGTTACAGTATTTTTATTTAGTATAAATCCAGATTAGCTGGTCCTGGATGGCAGAAGGTAACAGTTAGCTCAAGAAGGGCTAAGACCAAAGTGGTTATCATCTTAAAATAACTAGCAGAGCAGGAGTTTAACTAATCAACCACCGCTGTGTTCAGGGGAGGGCTTATTAATGGTCGCAAAATAAATATCAAGCCTGCAAATCTAATATCGTAACGGACTGAATGTTATGTTTTTAACGTAATCTCTGGTTGGCCTGTGGAGCACAGGAGGTTGCCATGGCAACAGGTGTGCTTAAACGACAGAGAGAGACGGAGAGTAAAAAGGGTGCGAGTGGTTCAGAGTTGATCACCTGTTTGGGTTGTTGTACCTTTGTTTACCTTTGCTGTGGCGCATCACAGCCGCTGTAGTTTCTGAACATTCAATAAACATTTTGTCGTTGAAAACATTCAACGACAAACTTGGACTAATTACCTAATTCTTTGTGACTATACATCATTTACAACAAACATCAAACACGGTAAATATGTTTCATTAAGTATTTAACAAACAAATGGCTTCTACCGCGATAATTATGTGAAATTAAATTAATTGTCTAATATGAAAAAATATTAGACAATATTTTTTGGTGCTGTCGGGCTCAGAGTCTGAGAGGCTTTTCCTTTATCAAACTTTTTTTTTTTTTACTCTTATTTAGTGGAAATGTTGTTGTTGATGAGACTTTCTCCAAAATAATAACCTTTTTCAACCTTTATAAGCTCCACTGTTGAAAATGAGGCTCTAACATTCACAAATGACAGTGAAATAAAATCCAGTCCAACATCTGGTTTGAGGTGATTCCTCTGGAACCTGTTGGAGGAAAAATATCTCAACTTCAGAAGATGAGCTTTAACCTAACAGAGCTCTGTGGTTCCTATCAGTATGAGAGTCAGGGTGAGGAAGCGCCATGTTAGGAGGAGAAGTGGAACCTGCAGGATCTTCAGAACAAACAGGTCATGATGCTGTCCCTCTGTCTGGACACAGGATCAATATAACCAGTTTAAAAGCTAAAATGAATGGTTATATGCCAGACATGGAAAACTGGGATGCACTCCATGCCATGATGTTCAGGATTTAGGTCTCATGGCATCTCGAGGTGTCAACATTGCAGCCAGTGGGCTGAGGGACATGCAGCTTTATTTTGTAGCAATTCAAGAGCTACCCAGCTTTTATTGCTTCACAAAAAAATTAATCAGCACAGAAACTCCAAAGCACACAAAGAAGCTATATATATATAAATTATTATTATTCTTTTGTCATAGTACCCCCAAGAATTTAAAACTACTTTCACCCCTGCATGTGACTGGTAAATGAACTGCGTTGAATGATTTTTTTAATGTGGGTTGACATACTTAAGCATATCATTTAATACATGCAGTAAAAACACTGCATCTATTTACTGCAGTATCCATGCATGTATTTACATTCAGTAAATATAGTTGTAGAAGTAGCCTCTCTTCAGTTCTCATCTCTCTTCTCTGCTCCATCTGGATACTCAAGTACTGTGGACCCATGCACCTTTGTAAATCAGAGCATGCTTGAGCTGTCTTTATTTCTGTCAGCTCTGAATGTCAACATTAATTGAAAGTGCAAAGATATGCTGTCCTAAATGTTTGTGTGTGCGTGTGGATGTGCGATTGAACTGGGATGCTGAGTGCACTATGGCCAAGATCTCATCTGTGAATCCCATGTCTCATATCAGCCTGTCAGCGCTGAGGCAAGCCAAATCAATACCCTGAGGGCCTCCAACCCTGGCAGCTGAACAGCTCAGATGAAAACAGACACGAGAGACTGAGAAAGAGGAGTTAAGGGAGAGTTTATGGGAGACGGAGTGACAAAGTAAAGGATAAAACTCACAGGTAACATTTATTTTGCAACTAGGGTGTGCCTTATTTGAACTGTAGTAGTGTTACTTGACACCCAATGTCTCAATACTTACTTTTGTCTGATGTGTGACCTTTTTTTAATAGGCTTTCTCAAGATCTTTGGATGTTTTCTAAATTACTCAGAGGTGGACTCTACTTTACTACTTAGATTATTTCTGAAGACAATTAGTCATACTTGATCTTATTTTGGGGCATCAGAGTCAAGGGGTCTGAATGCAAACTCAAGTCACTTTCTATTTCCGCTAAACCTTACAGGATTGCTGTTGCCTCTCTCCAGTGTTCTTCTGGGTCAGATAGAGATGGATGGAATGGGAGAGAGAAGGGCAGAGTGATTCAGCATGTTTTCCTCTCTGTCCCCTGAGGATGTCCATGTCCAGATGGCTCATCGGAAAGTATCCTCCCCTCATCCACACAAACTACAGAGGGGCGAGGTTTTCCTCCTTACTCCTCTTCAGGATGCAAGTCATCAATTAGGTTAATCTGAAGTTGATTGGTCTTATCAATTGACTAAAAATTACTTGAGTGGCCATTGTCTTAAAAAACCTTAAATTCCTCGACTGTCGACTGTCTTTCCATAATGGTCTACATTTTTTATAGTACACTGAACTAAAAAGAACAAAGCACTATTTAGGTGAAACTTAGAGCGCTAGTCAAGTTTGTATATTTCAAAAGAAAATCATATGAATGCATTTTTCATCACACACTGGACTCTCTTTGAACCGTTTCCCTTTCCAATCTGATGTGGCCCCGCTACCTTTGTTTACCATTAATCGACAATCACAAATTTATTTATTGTTTTCATCTCTAAGTTCCTCTATATTATGATCTGGGGACTTTAATCTGTAGCATGCATCATTTTTTCAAGTGCACTCCTCAGACACTTCCTCTGAACTGTTGATTCCCAATGTCAACATTGGGAATGCAAACTCACATCACTTTCTATTTCCACTAAACCTTACAGGATTGCTGTTGCCTCTCTCCAGTGTTCTTCTGGGTCAGAGGACAGATTGCCAGTCCACCACAGGGCACGCCTGTGGTGCCCTGTGGCACCACAGGAGTAAATACATGCATGCATACTGCATGCATGTATTTACTGGATGCAGTAAATAGATGCAGTGTTTTTACTGCATGTATTAAATGATATGCTTAAGTATGTCAACCCACATTAAAAAAATCATTCAACGCAGTTCATTTACCAGTCACATGCAGGGGTGAAAGTAGTTTTAAATTCTTGGGGGTACTATGACAAAAGAATAATAATAATTTATATATATATAGCTTCTTTGTGTGCTTTGGAGTTTCTGTGCTGATTAATTTTTTTGTGAAGCAATAAAAGCTGGGTAGCTCTTGAATTGCTACAAAATAAAGCTGCATGTCCCTCAGCCCACTGGCTGCAATGTTGACACCTCGAGATGCCATGAGACCTAAATCCTGAACATCATGGCATGGAGTGCATCCCAGTTTTCCATGTCTGGCATATAACCATTCATTTTAGCTTTTAAACTGGTTATATTGATCCTGTGTCCAGACAGAGGGACAGCATCATGACCTGTTTGTTCTGAAGATCCTGCAGGTTCCACTTCTCCTCCTAACATGGCGCTTCCTCACCCTGACTCTCATACTGATAGGAACCACAGAGCTCTGTTAGGTTAAAGCTCATCTTCTGAAGTTGGGATATTTTTCCTCCAACAGGTTCCAGAGGAATCACCTCAAACCAGATGTTGGACTGGATTTTATTTCACTGTCATTTGTGAATGTTAGAGCCTCATTTTCAACAGTGGAGCTTATAAAGGTTGAAAAAGGTTATTATTTTGGAGAAAGTCTCATCAACAACAACATTTCCACTAAATAAGAGTAAAAAAAAAAAAGTTTGATAAAGGAAAAGCCTCTCAGACTCTGAGCCCGACAGCACCAAAAAATATTGTCTAATATTTTTTCATATTAGACAATTAATTTAATTTCACATAATTATCGCGGTAGAAGCCATTTGTTTGTTAAATACTTAATGAAACATATTTACCGTGTTTGATGTTTGTTGTAAATGATGTATAGTCACAAAGAATTAGGTAATTAGTCCAAGTTTGTCGTTGAATGTTTTCAACGACAAAATGTTTATTGAATGTTCAGAAACTACAGCGGCTGTGATGCGCCACAGCAAAGGTAAACAAAGGTACAACAACCCAAACAGGTGATCAACTCTGAACCACTCGCACCCTTTTTACTCTCCGTCTCTCTCTGTCGTTTAAGCACACCTGTTGCCATGGCAACCTCCTGTGCTCCACAGGCCAACCAGAGATTACGTTAAAAACATAACATTCAGTCCGTTACGATATTAGGTTTGCAGGCTTGATATTTATTTTGCGACCATTAATAAGCCCTCCCCTGAACACAGCGGTGGTTGATTAGTTAAACTCCTGCTCTGCTAGTTATTTTAAGATGATAACCACTTTGGTCTTAGCCCTTCTTGAGCTAACTGTTACCTTCTGCCATCCAGGACCAGCTAATCTGGATTTATACTAAATAAAAATACTGTAACATGTTAACTGCTAATAACCTTTCAATAGAAACTTACTTTGAAATCCTGAAGTATAGGATTATTATTTAGTGCTTATCTTTTTAACTGACAATAGATCTGTTGACGTCCCACAAGCCTTATTGGGATTTCCTTTAAAAGGTAATTGTGTCTGCACTGGAAGTCTTTTCAAATGCATCAAGGGCCAGACTGACTCCTATTTCCACGCTGCAGAACACTGACATTGTTTCCCCCATCTCGGTGGCGAGTTCTCCTCATCCACAATAGATCCCTGGCCAAGTTTAATGAGACACAAACATACCCCCAAGGTTCTGACTGACTTCTAAATGATCTATGTAGAATAGCAGCACAACATAGCAAATTAGCATTTATGCCCACGTAAAAATCTATTTACTGATCCATTAGCTTAGCATAGTGCTAATGAGCTACCAGTTATAATTCGCAAGGGACTTTAAGTCACAACCTAAATGACGTATAGTCACAAAGAACGAGGTGATTAGTCCAAGTTTCTCGTTTATTGAATGTTCAGAAACTACAGCGGCTGTGATGCGCAAAGGCAGGGCCATGCAAAGACCACTAAAGGGGCAGGTGCTCAACAAAAAAAAAGGGCACATCTAACCGCATTTTAGGACAGAATATTAACAAAGCCACACAGCTTTCAAAGTTTAATAAATTACAAAATTGTGAGATATACAATCAAAGCTAAGGAAAATTTTTATATAGAGCAGTGTTTCTCAACCTTTTTTGGGCCAGCGCCCCCCTAGCCTTTATCCAGGTCCCTCAGCGCCCCCCACCAAAGAATCTGTAGGCTACTTTGCATTAACTATTATTTTATTATTAATATTACTATCACTATTGTAGATGTTTTGATTTTTATGCTTGTTTCTGTATTTATCATCAAAAATAATTTCCGAGAAGAACAAATAAGCCATGGGAATAGAAATTATTTTCACAGTTGTCTATGAAAAATGCAATGAACATTCAAGTTAAAATTGGTAGGCCTAACAGCAGCCAATCAGAGTGGAAAAAATATTCTTATTTTGTGCCATTTTCTAGTTGTTAAATATTCCACAAAATGAGCAGATAAGATGTACAACAATGCCAGTTTAAACTTTGAACTATTTGTAAACCGACTGAGCTCTGCAGCATTAAAACATGGATAGAACTGGAACTACATTAATCATAGCTCTTCTTCTCTTCAGTGTTTCTGTCGGTTTCTGGTGGTGCAGCTCTGTGCTGCCTTCAGGAGAATGGGACATCAGAGTATCATCCATAAAACTTCACCCACATGGCATTTATTGTGCAAACCAGAGCTTTCAGTGGAAAAACAAAAGTTCCAGATCCTTTTAATGCCATACAAATATGAGACAGAAACGTGGATTATATCTAGACCTGTCTATTGATTTATAGATTAATAGTTTTACTGGACAGAAATTACAAAGAACAAATCTGGTTCTTAATCAAATCCTAATGAGTCAAATTGAAAGTATCATGGAGTCCTCAGCCTCATGACATTAACACTGACATGGAAAATAATATTGAAGAAATAAATATATCAAATCTAATTAAAAACATAAGTGATAAGTTCTTTACTGTTATGGTCTGTAAGATATATTTATTCTCAGTATTAGATGTGGTCTCAACAAACCCATGACATTTCAACAATATTATTTTACCTTTTATCTGGAAATAGTGTCTGTTTATTCTTGCCATACAATCCTCTGTATTAAGTATTGCTCGAAAGGTCTTGCCATACCAGTTTATTCCTCTGTATTTACTTTAGTTTCTTAGTTTATTCTTGCATTTTGTTCTTCATTCATTTCCATTTAGTTTCCTTTGATTAGTATCATCCTCTCTTGGTTTATTGCTATGTCCACTTTAGTTTCTTTCCTGTTGCTAGATTTATTTTATCGTTTATTGACCATCATTAATCTTCATCCATCACCTGCTGCGCCGCCTAATCGTCATGTGTTTCACATCATGTTTTGATTTTTCACTGTTCAGCGTCGGATTCTCTGTTTTTATGCCATAATTCACATCTAGTTCGTCGTTTCGTTTTATGTCCCGCTTCTCCTGTTTCAGAGTTTTGCGCAATGTGCGCGTCGTTTTTTTTTTTTTTTTTTTATCCTGAGGTGCAGGGCGGTCGGGAAACGTATCGATGGGGAAAAGGCAGACTGACATAAACCTTTTAAAACAACGGAAACAATTTCTGCATTCTGATTATTGAAATTTAAAAGTGCTGTGTTGTTCTATCACCCCCATTTCATACCGGACCACTTACAGCTCCAGTGTTAACGCTATAAAATGAACGCTCTCTATCGTGGTATCACCATGGAGGGATTTCTTTATTTAAATGGGTTCATTTTTCAGAGGAATACAAAGTGAGGGTATCGTGATTTTAGCTACCAGTAGCAGGAGAATGGAGCTGCGCCAAAAAGCTAACAGAAGCTAACAAACACTGAAGAGAAGAAGAGCTGCCATCGATACAGTTGCAGCCAAGCATGGTTTCATGTTACACAATACAGTTTTACCAAGTTGCTCAAACTCTAAACTGGCATTGTTGTGCATATAAGGTGTAAAGTTTACCTTCGACCAAACGCCCCCCAAAGGAATCCCAGCCCCCCGTTTTGTAAAAATGTCCGCCAGCGCCCCCTGCCATCCTCTGAACGCCCCCTGGGGGGCGGTACCGCCCACGTTGAGAACCGCTAATATAGTGCTTATAACTATGCATATATAAGATATTTTATTAGTAATTTCTTTCTGCAGGTCTATTTTGTTATAGGAAAGTATTGCAATATTCAAACCTGCAATTTCGCAAGATATGTAAATCAGAGCTAGACCACCAGACATATTTTGTCTTTACAGAATTACACTATTAAAAATATAAACAAGGGCACAATGCAACCTTTTAGTGGACTGTAATCTATAAAAAAAGAGCTGCCTGTTTGCTACACTTGCAGTGGAGATGAAGATGGTCCATTCAGGAAAGCAGAGCTGCATCAAACTTTAACGTGGAACTGCAGAAAAAAAACAAAAGCAAAAATTTAATTGTTGATGCATGTCACCATGAGAAAGGCCTTGTGAGTTTTGCTTAAACAAACTTTTTAAAAAATTCAAAATCAAACATTTTTGTCTCATGAAGTGAAAAAAATATTTGCAAAAGAAACTTATTTGCACATGTCATAAATCTTTTCTAAGTTTTTGTTTGTGACTCAAAGTTTTGCTTGTGATTTTCACATGACATCGTGGGCAGGGCCTAAAATCGCAACAAAAAGATTTCTGATGTGTGCAAATAAGTTTATGTTTCGCAAATAACTTTTTAAGTTCACGAGACAAAAATTAGTTATTTAATTTTAAAAAAAAAAGTTTTTTAGACAAAACATTTTGTTTTTAATAAAGAAATCATTACAATTCCAAAAGTTTGGGTTACAAATTTATTTTACTTAACTGAGGTTAGTTTTATTTTATTGTTTTCATTGAATAATTGGGTTTTTTTTTTACTCCATACTCTGTGAACCAGACCCTAAACTTACCGTACTTAAGTCTGGATTGAGTTTTTTTCCCCTTCACGCTTTTATTACATACATTATATCTATCTTGGTAATTCAGGGTGAGATATTTTAAATTCTAAATTAATATCCTTGTTGAACTTTTATTTAAGTGCTATTCTCCTTCAAGATACATTTACCTAACTCTAGAATAAATCCAATGTACATTATCCAGCAAAGGAAATTAAAAGATCGAACATATATCCATTATGGAGATGATCGGTTTTGGACGGGCGATGTGCCCTTATTGCATAAGCGATACTGCAGAATGACTGCTATCATTAGCGATACAAGGAAGAAGCTTTTTAGTTGTCTAGCTTTGCTAGCAAAGTCGTTAATAAAAGCTAAAGCTAGCTAATAGCACAACAACAGCAGCCTAATGTCTGTATGATAAAAATACTGAATCGATAGATAAGAACAGTTTTTCCTCACATGGCTGTCTCCTCCCGCTCAGAAAGTTCTTAAGAGTAAGCCAGATGCAGAGGCCTGTCAGTGTCTGTTGTATTTCATTACCTTACCTCTCTGCTTAAACCGCTACTCCGTGCTGTACGGAGCCCTCTAGGGGACATGGGGAACTTTTTTTCTTTTGCGTTCCCTCGCAATACTTTTGCGTCCCCTCGGACGCAAAAGTTTTGCGAGGGAATGCAAAAGAAAAAAAATTCCCCATGTCCCCTGCAGAGCTCCTTAGTTCTGAAGCAGAAACGATACTTCAACGTTTTCCGTCATCTGACGTAGCAAGTCTACTCCACTTTATTCACCAAAAACGTTTTTTTCTTTAATTCACCAAAAAGTGTTTTGTAATATGGAATGTTCACTACGTTGAGCTCCGCAGTTAGCCGCCTTATCTCACTGTGCAAGAGGCAATTGCGTCGTGCGTCACGGGCAAAAGGTCAAAGGTAACAAGGGCTTATTATGTTGTACAAAAAAACATTAAAAAAAAAAAACAAATAATTTTAGTACATGTTGTTATGTGTCAGAAGAGGGCTTAGAAAGTAATAATACCAAAAAAAAGAAAAAGAAAAAACATTTTTTTTACCAAAAGGGCACTTGGGGGCAAGAAGCAAAAGGGGCAGGTGCTCAAGCACCCCTAGGCCCTCCCCCCGCCCTCCCTGGCACGTGCCTGCAGCAAAGGTAAACAAAGGTAAAACAACCCGAACAGGTGATCAACTCTAAACCACTCTCAGTCTCTCTGTAATTTAAGCACACCCGTTGCCATGGCAACCTTAAAACCATAACATTCAGTCCGTTACGATATTAGGTTTGCAGGCTTGATATTTAATTTGCGATCATTAATAAGCGCTCCCCTGAACACAGTGGTGGTTGATTAGTTAATTTTAAACTCCTGCTCTGCTAGTTATTTTGATAATGGAACTGAAACGCACAGAATTGCGCAACACCTTGTTGAAACAATAATCACTGAGATCATTATTGTTGTTGGGTCATTAATTTGAACACGTTTTGTTGACTTTTTGTTGTTGTTCTTTAATAAAGTTAAGAACGTTTTGATATGGAGCCAGAGGAGGACGTGCTGCTCTCAGCGTCCTGGCGGCGTTCAGTTTGTCGACTAATGCCGAGATCGACTCAAAACCTTCCACGATCGACATGTTGCACCGCTGCTCTAGCAAAGCACAAACAGTTCAGAAACAATATGAAGTGGGAAAAAAGTTATTTATTAACTGATTAAGTCGTGTTTTAGATTGTTCTTGAAAAACTAATCAGTCACGAGTGATTAGTGGGTGCACTCACGGCTGCATTGATTTTTTACAGTTGACAGTCGCTCCCCTCTCTTGCAGGTACTGCGTACCCCCGCTAAATCTTTTAGGGGTACGCAGTACCCTGCCGTACCCCCCTACTTTCACCCTGGCCACGTGTTTGAAAGTGGAGCATGTGGAAAAAGGATTCACAAATGGCTACAACATTGTTTTCATTCATTGTTGGGAAGCGCGAGTTTAAAATTAAAATTCTTTGCACTTTTCAGTTAAAAAGAAAAAAAAAAGTCCCTTTCAGCAGCAGCAGCGCTGCTTTTCAGAGTTCTTCATTTCAACGTATTCGGCATGCAAATCAATGAGTTAGCAACGTAGCGATTGGAATTCCTCACATGCGGGAGGACGGCATTTGATTGGAATTTGCACAGGACAAGTCGATCAAGGGTAATTCACTATGAAATACCCACAGGTACGCTTCAGTGGGTGCATCTGGCCCCACCATTCATTTTGTTTAGCTATTCCATTGTGGCAGTCAAAATGAATTAGCATGACAATTTAATTTCTGAAAAGGTTGAGGACGTCTCATTTTTCTATTGATGAATTTCAATAAGGACTTGACAAAGAGGTCTTTGAAATGGGTCCTCACCCTGCTGTCCCGCTTCCGGTTGACCTGAAGGTAAGCTGTGTCTCTGCTGTGCCTAAATGTAAATGTCCATATCAACTAGAATCGTTTGTCTTTCTTTTTTTTATTGCTGCAGAGTTTGGGCTATTAAGGGTAAGACCCAAAAAAGGATTATTTTAGTTATTAGAAATTGTGGAGTACGCACTATTTAGATCAATATTATACAGCCCAGAAATGGAATCAGAATAACTACGAATAACTCCGGCACTTAAAAGTGCTTTCTACAACGCCCTCCAAGATAACATAAAGGACTTACTAGCAACTTTAGACGAGTCCAAGACCCTGGAGGAGTTGATTAGTTTGGCTATCCGTTTGGATAACAGAACCCGCGCTCGAGCAAAAGGTAAAAGAAATCCACCTGTGAGAGTGGCTGTGGAGGGCGTGTCACCTAACCTTTCTGCTGCAGTTGTTCCTCCAGCGGCAGAAGCAGAGCCCATGCAGATTGGGCACACTCGCCTCTCCCCCGAAGAAAGGCAGAGACGAATGAATGCCAAACTCTGTTTATATTGCGGTGCAGCGGGCCATTTCATCGCTTCCTGTCCAACAAAGGTAAAAGCCAGGGTCCGCTGGTAGATGCGAGGAGGCTGGCGGACCATCAAATTAAAGACAAATCTCCTCGTTTACTATTACCTGTCACTCTTTCTGTTCACGATCAGTCCATAATGCTTTCAGCTCTGGTTGATTCCGGTTGTGAGCGTAATTTAATGGATTCCAACCTCGCGCAACAATTGTCCATTGAAACTGTTCCCTTAAAGGTCCTCTTGAAGGTTTCAGCTCTGGACGGCAGAGCACTCCATCAGATAACCCACCAAACTGTTCCGCTGAATCTCCTGATCTCCGGTAATCACCATGAAAAGATTAATTTTTTTATTTTTCCCGCAGCCAGTTCCGCTATCATCCTGGGCTTCGACTGGTTAGAATGTCATAATCCCCACATCGACTGGTCTGAACGACACATAATTTCCTGGTCCATTAACTGCCACTCGTCTTGTCTCCGCTCAGCTTTGCCGCCAGGTCCGTCACCGGAGGGCCGGCAGGAGGCAGACTCACCTGATCTCTCAGCTATTCCGGTGGAGTATCACGATTTAGCTGCGGTTTTCAGCAAGGTAAAAGCACTGTCACTCCCTCCGCACCGGCCGTACGATTGTGTGATAGACCTGTTACCTGGAGCTCCCCTGCCTAACAGTCGCTTGTACAATATTTCCCGGACAGAGAGAGAAACCATGGAAAAATACATTAAGGAGTCCCTTGATGCAGGAATAATCCGCACCTCGTCTTCTTTGTTGAAAAGAAAGATGGGTCTCTCAGACCATTCATTGATTACCGAGGTCTCAATCAAATCACAGTTAAAAATAAATATCCATTACTAGAGATGTGCCGATCAGGTTTTTTCCTGCCAATACTGATAACCCATGAGGGCCGATCACCGATACCGATCACATAATTATTATTTATTTATTTTTTATCATAAACCCTAACGGTTACATTATGTGGAAAAAGGAACCATGAATTCACCTTCATTTAGACAAAAACTTGTTTTTAATAACTTTTTCCAAGAAGAAAACTAAACAAAACAGGCATTGTGCAAATTGTACTGCTATTGATAATACTATCTTTAACAGACTGATAACAATATGAAGGCTCTGAAGAGGCTAAATAATGCAAAGAGCCAAAATAAAACCTTTCAACATTGCCAAAAAAATTCAAGTATAAAACTTAACATTCAAAGGCAAAAACAGGTTCCATTACAATAAACAATCCAGAGTTACTGAATGAAAACTTCCTGTTAGCATGGCGGCTAGCTGATTACTGCTAGCTCTGAGTGGCTGTTTCAGACTGAGCGGAGTAATTATGCAGAACAGGGAGGAGATCGATTATTTTTTCAGAGATTATCTGTCTCATGTTAGGACAGCGAAAGTTTTAATACGTATGTAAAATGTATTTTTTTAAGTTAGATGCTGCAGCTTTAAGCAGGTTCGGTGTGAGAGTCACCACCAGGTGGAGCAGAAGCGAAGCTCCGTCCTGTAGCATAGCAGCGGTTCAACAGCGAGAGCAGAACCAGCGTCTTACATCGCAGCTCGAAGATGTGATGGACCGAGTTAAAAACAGAAGGAGTCACAGGATATTAATTAGAAAAATAGGGTTTTTTATTTTAACCCAAAGATTATAAATGACAAAGGATAAACTGAGCTCATAAAAGAGGTCAAAGAAACAAAACTGAACTCAGGCAAAAAATGTAAACAAACTGGCTGCACAAACAAACATAACTGACCTAACAAAGAAATGACACAGGGGTTTATATATTGGCTGATCAGACCAATTAAGACACAATAGGGATAACTAAACAGAATACAATTACAAATAACACAAAACAACTAACAGTACAGCTAAGTTTGGCTAAACTAAAACCCAAAAAATGAAAATCAAAAATATTAAAGTTTAAATACTACAATTTACTTAACTACAAAACTTATCTAAATAAAGAAACTACAAGTTTCCCCTGCCAGCAAGAACTAGTGGTGCAGTCCAATCAGCATTTAAGCCTGCTGAGCCCTGACATCCATCTTTTGTCTGGCCACTCCAAGGCAGGTAAGTACCGGCAAAAACAAACAAAGTTAGTTGCAAACAAATTACTTATTTACTGAAACTAAAGTGTTGTATTTGAATGAAAAAAATAAATTATGAAAACTAAATTGTGCATAAGAGTTACCGACTTCTGCCTTCAGAGTGTGGCCATGGATTTGGCCATCACAGAAGACTTAAATAATTTTCCAGGTTATTTGTTTAGCTTTCTGACCGTCATGCTAATCCGGGTGAGTGTTTGTAGCTGTGCGCTGCTTTACCTGCTATCTGATCGCTCCGTATGTCTTTTTTACTGCAGTGAGCCTCGATGTAGCCAAACTCCGTCAAGTATGGCACTGTTTTTATGCCATATTAGATTCGTTGTGTTGATGCATTTTGACCTGCTTCACCCCACGTGTTTTAATTTTCCGCCGCAACACGTAAACTTCCCCATTCACTCAGTGCGATATAGTTCCACATTGCTTAGGATTTGTTGCTGCGCGTTTGCACAGTGTGAAGGAAAAAGGAGACCAGCTGCACAGGCAGGCTGCGAAATGAGAAGCAGGTGATCGGTATCGGCAACAAGAGCCAATGATCACCAATCATGCACTTTTTCACGGAAATCGGCCCGATTATGATCGATGACCGATCGATCGGCACACCTCTATCCTTTACCCCTCCTTTCATCTGCGTTCGAGCCTGTTCACGGAGCCACCATCTTTACTAAGCTGGATTTAAGAAATCCATCCCGTATGCTCCTACGCATACGGGATGGGGATGAGTGGAAAACTGCATTTAATACCCCGTTAGGCCATTTTGAGTATTTAGTCATGCCTTTTGGTTTATCAAATGCCCCAGCCTGTTTTCAAGCCCTGATAAACGATGTCCTGAGGGATTTTCTCAACATTTTCGTTTTTGTCTACCTTGACAACATTCTAATTTATTCTAAAAGTCTTCCAGAACACCAGAAACATGTCCGCCTTGTTCTTCTCCAGCGGTTACTGGAGAACCGACTGTTCGTCAAAGCTGAGAAATGTGAATTTCATCAACCATCTGTTACATTTCTTGGTTATGTCTTGGAGGGCGGACAGGTCAGACAAGATCAGAGCAGTTCTGGAATGGCCGGTTCCTGAAACCAGGAAACAGCTCCAAAGGTTCCTCGGGTTTGCAAATTTCTATAGGCGGTTTATCAGAAATTACAGTCAAACCGCCCTGCCGTTAACTGCTCTAACTTCACTCAAGACCACCTTCTCCTGGACTCCCGAAGCAGACGCCACCTTTTCGAAGCTAAAATCGTTATTTGCTAATGCACCCATACTTGTCCAACCTGACCCCACCAAACAGTTTGTCCTTGAAGTGGACGCCTTAGATCAGGGTTGGGCAACTCCAGGCCTCGAGGGCCGGTCTCCTGCAACTTTTAGGTGCATCTCAACTTCAACACACCTGAGTCAAATAATGAGGTCGTTAGCAGGACTCTGAATAACTTGACTGCACTTAGGACGTGATTCAGCTGTTGGATTCAAGTGTGTTGGATCAGGGAAACATCTAAGAGTTGCAGGACACCGGCCCTCGAGGACCAGGATTGCCCACCCCTGCCTTAGATTCTGGTGTAGGAGCCGTCCTTTCATAGTTTTCAGACTCTGACCATAAGACTCACCCCTGTGCCTTTTACTCCCCCAGATTGTCTCCAGCTGAAAGAAACTATGATGTGAGAGACCGTGAGCTGCTCGCCATCAAACTGGCTCTTGAAGAGTGGAGACATTGGCGGAGGGCACAACGCACCCTGTACTGGTTTGGACCGATCACAACAATCTTGCCTATTTGAAAACTGCTAGGCGTCTTAACCCCCGACAGTCACGATGGTCGTTATTTTTCTCCAGGTTTAACATATCCATTTCTTATCGCCCTGGCTCCAGAAATACTAAACCAGATGCGCTTTCCCGGTTGTACTCCCCTGACGACTCTGACAGGTCTCCGGCCCCCATTCTGCCCCCCAATTGTTCCATCGCTTCAGTCACTTGGGAGGTTGAAGATCTAATAAAACAAGCCCAATTATCTGAACCCGATCCTGGTACCGGTCCTCTCGACAAGGTTTATGTACCCACTTCTGTCAGACCCAGACTCATCAATTGGATGCACTCCACCAAGTTCTCTGCCCACCCAGGGGTCAGTAGAACTATTTCGCTCATATCCCGTCGATTCTGGTGGCCATCGAGCTACAAGGACATTAAGGAGTATGTGTTAGCCTGCTCCGTCTGTGCTCGTAATAAACCATCCCATCAACTTCCGGCTGGTCAGCTCCAACAGCTTCCTACCCCTAAACGACCCTGGTCTCACGTTGCTCTGGATTTTGTTACAGGACTACCCGTCTCGGGGGGTATGTCCACTATCCTCACAGTTATTGACGGTTCTCCAAGGCTTGCCATCTGATCTCTTTAAAAAAACTTCCTTCTGCCTTTCAGACGGCTCAGCTCCTGGTCAAGCACGTTTTTCGACTTCATGGCATCCCACAGGAGATACTGTCTGACCGGGGACCTCAATTCATAGTGCGGGTATGGAAACATTTTCCTTGTCCTCTGGTTATCATCCACAGAGTAATAGCCAAACTGAACGCATGAACCAGGAGCTGGAAGCCATGCTCAGATGCCTCACGTCGACCAACCCCACCGACTGGAACAAGTACCTTTCATGGGTCGAGTATGCTCACAATTCTCACGTCTCCTCTGCTACTGGTCTCTCCCCATTTGAAATCTCGTTAGGTTACCAACCTCCGTTATTTCCTTCAGAAGAGAAGGTCATTGCCGTCACTTCGGTGCAACACCACATCCGCCGTTGTAGGGCCGTCTGGAAGACTGTGGTGTCCGCCCTTAATCGCACCCTGGAACAGAACCGCCGATTCGCTGACCGCAGAAGGAAACCTGCACCTGTCTATACTCCCGGTCAATAGGTTTGGCTCTCGACCAAGGATATACCGCTAAAATCCATATCTAAGAAGCTGTCCCCCCATTTTATTGGGCCGTACAAAGTCGAATCGGTTATCAGTCCATCAGCGGTCTGTCTGCAGCTACCCTCCTCACTCAGAGTTCATCCCACCTTTCATGTTTCCCAAATCAATCCCGTTGTTTCCATTTCCTTGCACCCGCCACCAGAACCCTCTCCGCCCGCCCGAGAGTTTGAAGGGGGCCCGGTTTACTCTGTCCGCCAGATTGTCGATTCCCGCAGGCGGGGAAGGGGTTGGCAATACTTAGTGGATTGGGAGGGTTACGGCCCTGAGCACCGTCAATGGCTCCCCGCCTCTTATATTGTTGACCCATCTCTTATTTCAGACTACCGTTCCTCTCTCCCTTCTGGGTCTGCTGGACCGCCAGGTGGCAGTCATTGAGGGGGGGGGGGGTACTGTTAGGATCTGGGGAAGGCTGGTTGGGGAGTCTCTAGTTTCTCCACCAGGGGGCATCCTGGGACCTTCTGGAGGGCATGGACCTGGAGCTGCACACCTGCTGACACCTTACCATTGCTTGGAGGGGTTTATCAGGACGGAGCCGTCAACACTCCAGTGCCAGAGTGTTAGCCTGTGATGGTTGTCATTCCGTGAAGCCCTGAGTTCTTCAAACTTCTACGAACCTGGGCAGATTACCAAGGATCCTCGAGACCCCGCAGAGTTTACCCGTTGGTGGCCACATCCCTGGGACCAGCTCTCAGTCGGATCCCTTCCGGCTCCTTATCTGAGATCACCCGCCACTCACCTGTCCGCCCTCTAGAGAAGCTCACGCCCTCGTTCCAGCCTACACCTCTCCGTGCTCAGACGAGCTCACCAGCAAGTAGGTCTCTGGCTGGACTACAAATTCCCACGATCTCTGAACCCCTCTTACCTGTCTTATCTCCACCCAGCGATCCAGAACCACGAAGACGAGCACCAGTTCCGGACCTTCTTGTACATACCTGTTAGCACTGTATTTAATAAATCACCATAACCTTTACCAGTCTCCAGAGTGTGTTCTGCGCATGTGGGTTCGACAAATTAACCTCAACATGACACAGGGTGATGAAAAGGTCTGAATAGATGATGATTATGGTCATAAATCTACCGGTGCATTGGGCATGGAACTCATAATGCTCTTTCTAATCTCGCTCTTGTTGAGAAAATAAATTTAAAATAAGCTAGTTTTAAAACTTAACATGTCTTGATTCAAATGGCCTAATTGTGGTTTTGAAATTAGTAATGTATTCTGGCTCTTTGACCTTTATTTTACTTGTAGTTACAGCAGATGGTTTGCTAGGATCGTTTGAACTGCCTTTTGTCTGTGGGAAAACAATACAGTAGAAGTTGTAGCTTTTCACACTCATCTGTGAAAAGGCCGTAAACACGGCAGGGGTTTCTGGCTTGAGAGAGGGTCAGAGATAGCTCCTGGTTGGATGAGCAAAGATACGCCTTATTTGAATAAATTAAATACAAGAGGATAAAACTTTCTACACAGAAGTAACAAATCAGATTTGCTCTTGCAACTCTCCAAAGATGTCTTTGCACGTCTTTGCTTTTCTTTCTTTCCTTCTTTCCATTTATGTCAGGTAAATGAATGTATGTCTCCGTTGTTCTGCAGTTTCTGGTGTAAGTTTGTGCATTGTCTTACTTCTAAGTTTATGCATTGTCTTATATTGGATTAAACTCTGTAATTCTGTGACGTCAACACGCATTGTTGTTTTCCTTGTGGCTACACGTGGCCCGCCGAGAGGACCTGGGATCCAGAGGAAGAGAGAGAGCCAAACTTTTTCCAAAGTTAACCTATTTTAGAATTTCTTCCTTAACATTTGGGGGCTCGTGCCGGTTCTGGAATCTCGGTGGACGGCTGTTGGTACCTGATTGATCCGTTTCGGCCCGACGCTTCGGTGTGGTAAGACACTATTTAATTGTTTTTTGGTTGTCTGAAGCGCTGTTTCGCTGTTTCGTTGGACTGTGGCTGATTGCTCTTGGTGTGTGCGGCCTCACAGAATTTAGAAACAGCAGCGGTATATAAAATCCCTCCTCAAAGAGTCTATTGTTCGAAGAGAAAATACACATTACGGGGGATCGTGGCAGTTCCAGGCAGCAGGACTTTGCGCTACCTCTGTCTTAAAGCTGGGTTTCTTTTAAATTCTTTGCCCTGAGGGTCCGTCCCGTGCCTCTTTAAAAGAATTTCGGGTGTCTGTGTATTAATTAGCATTGGCTTGAATCAGCCAGGAGATTACGGCTCATCTCCAGTGGACTAATAATTGGACTGGTTTGGGATTAATAGGCCTAGCGGGTTGAATCACCCTACTCTGGGACTCTGAATCGAGTAGCCAGGAGTAAAAGGACTGAAACAGGTTGAATCACCTTAAAGGACTGAAACGGGTTGTATCACCTTTCTCTGGCTCTCTGAATCGGGTCACCGTAAGTAGAAGTCTGATACGGGACGTATCGTCTTCTCTGGGACCCTGGAGTTGCTAAAGAGCATAAAGGACTGAGAATAATTAATTCGGTACAGGTTGAATCACCTTAAAGGACTGAGAATAATTATTTAATTCGGTACAGGTTGAATCACCTTAAAGGACTGAGAAGTTGAAATGAGAATAAAAGAGATTTGTCGAAGTGAAGTTGGAAGATTCAAAGATGCATCGTACATTCTTTAAGCCAGCGCCTGTCATTTTCTTTTCTTTTCTGTCTTTCCTTGGCTGAACTACGACGTCGTCTGTGTATCTGTGTTTGTGTGCGTGCTTGGCTGCAGGTTGATCTATTGCTGATTTTGTGTCTGTCCGCCATTTTATGTTTCACTGCGCGCTGCTGTCTGTCTCTGTCTGAGTTGTGTTGAGATTGTGCAGAGGAGATTTGTGTCTTATGTGTTTGTCTGTTTTGCTGGATGTTATGTTGCTGTGTTTCTGTTAACTCATGCTTCTGTGGGACAGAGATTTCTTCTCCATTTTGGTTACAGGATTTACAGGTTCTTTGTCACGGAGCAGGGGGCCTCATTGGCCACTCCATTTGCATTTTGGGAGTTCTTTTAGAACTGTGTTTTATGTTGAAATGAAGAGTACATAACAGATTTACAGATGTTTCTACTTTCTCAGTGGGAGAAATGTGTGGCATCAGTTCCAGGCTGGAGCACTGGAATGATCTCATTGCTTTTTTTATAATATTGTAACATTGACAATCACTTTAATTTCTAGGTTTCCTGACACAGGATGGAACACCATCACTGATTGGAACAAGGGAACAAAAACGAGAACATATGGATGTTTTTCTGCTTGACGGTGTTTTCTGCACTGTTAATGTAGGACATGTTGAAACACTAATGAATGACTTTGTTTCTTGTAGGACGATCTTCGTGTGCAGTCAGTTTTTCATATTACAAGGTTTTTGGGGTTTTCCTACAGGGGGTCTAGTTACTGGGTAGCCATTTGATAACAATAGGCTATCTTGACATAAGGTTGTGTGTATAAAATGGAGTTTTTGAAATAGGTTCACTCAAAACTGAACAACATTTGAACTACTGGATAATTATGTTTCTTTCAACCATGGTCTTATAATAATTGTGTTTAATACTTTCAACAGGATGAATTTTGGTTTGAAATTTGGGGAAATATGTGTTTGGAAGATGGAACCAGTATTAATTGGGAAGTTCTAACTTTATGTTTCACAAATATTTTTATTTTACACATTGGAGTGTGACGAACAAATTACAGGTGAACATGGGGATTTTTTCAGTTGCTCTAGGTGAATTACACTACTTAATGTGTTTGCCCAATGTCATCGAGGAGAATTGGGAGTATATTTCTTACATTATGGGTCAACTAATATATAGATGCCTTCAAATACTGAGAATGGGGTCGTGTTCCTGCTCTCACAGCAGTGTTGGGGGCAGATCACACCTCACTTTGTTTGGTCAGGTTAATCTGGGGTAACATCCTGCATCTTTCTTACAATAGGGTGTTAAAGAGTCTGCTTGAGTGTGAATGAGAGTGAATGTGTATGCAGATGGCCTTTGATGGGTTTTAGGAAGCGCTTTGTAAATATGACGTCACTTTAGTGAGTAGCTGTGATATTTTTCGTATTTTAAACTATTTAGACACAGTGCAGGTTTTGTTTCATATATTTACTTTTACTACTGCTTTACAGACAATTTTAAAGGTGATGATTGCATATTTTGGTATCACAATCTGGTTGAAGCGGAATCATCTGCTTGTACTGTAGAATTAATATGAAACAAGAATTCAGCCTTGGCTTAAGCAGATGGAATTAGTGATAGGAAACTGTCTTGTCCACTTTGGTATTTTATTTTTTATTTTATTTTTTACTAACACTTACTAACTGAATTTAATTAGTTTATATTTCATATGGGTACCTGATTGGACATGTTGAAATTTTAGCACAATGGGGAAAGTCCCCTATTTTGGTTTTCCACCTCTAAATTGTTTTTCTTTTTGAAATAAGAAAAACACAGGGGGGATATTATAAAGATAAGAGATTACTGATAGAACTTTGAAATTTACATCATCTCAGTCTAGTTTGAATACTAGATGGAAGATTTGGAGAAATGGTGGAGCATCTTACAATATTTTAGTTTTTCAGCAAATTATATAACAGTAACAGATTCCAAATTGTTTTCAAAATGATAATTTTATTATATCAACAGGGGGAGAAGGAGAAGTAGACCCTAATTCCTGGTAAATTTTTGGATACGGTTAATTGTAAATTAGTTAATCAATAATATTAAGTTTTTCATTCAACAATAGTGAATTATGAATTTCTTTAATGTAGAGTCATATTGCCTTCCTGCTTGACTAAAATATGGTGTATGTGATATAGAAGCTTCTACTAAATTAGGTTTGATCATCTAAAATTGAACAGCTTTAAACAACATCTATGTCATTTTTATTTACATTTCAAATTGTTGATAGATTTCTGCATCACTGCTGATTTTGATTATATGCAGTTGGGTGTAAATTGTTAATTTTGAGGAAAATTTTGGTTAAAATTGCTATGAAATTCAAATGAAATGTGAATAACTTCTGAAATTTTAAAATAGGACTTTGTCTTGAAGCGTGGGACAATGACAAGGATGTTTAGTATTTAGTAGAACAATATGAAATTCATAATTATTTGACAAAGTGCAATTCAATCACAACTTTTATAAGTGTCAGTACTAGGACATTCTAGATTTTATTCTAATTCTTTAATGAGTTTGTGAGGTTGTGATTTTAAATTTTGTACTTGATATTTGGCACAAGCAGAGTGAATGTCATCGAGGTATTGACGTCTATTGATTTTGAACAGTAAGTGTCATTATTTTCTTAATTCTGGCACATCTTAAGGTGTATTATTTTAACACATTTTTATGTTTATTCTTTTTGCAGTTCAGGATTTGGGGCAGTTGGCCGTTTGTGCTGTAACAACAACAAATCTAGAGCCACACGGGAGGATGCATCACAAGATAAAATAAAATTTTATTTATAATAGTTAAAGTAAGCAAAATGTGGCATACATAAGTTTTGATCTTTTAATTACTTTGTATTATTTTTTTCTCTGGCAGTTCTCCTTCCTTCTGGCTTGATGGCGATTTTTGGGGCAGGGTCTTTCTAGCTCAGAGATCATGGGACGGTGTGATTTGAAAGGATCTTCTTGATTACCGCATCAGGCCGCTGTTGTTGCTGCTGAACAAGGACATGACGATGCTGAACTGTGCCCATCTTCTGCTGGACTGCTGTATGAAAGCCAAAAGCTATTGAACGATTACTAAGGTCAGTGAAGATGAACTTTTCTCCTGTTGTCACATGAGGGCAAAGTGCTGCTCACAGGACATGGCAACAGATGTCTGCTTTGAGTGTTGCTTTTCACACCTGGCTGAAAACAAAAGGGACTCAGGCGTTATCTGCGAGAGTCTTCTACGGCCGGGAATCAGGAGGGAGTCGGGACCACAAAGATCAAAGCCTTTTGTCCAAACCCAGACGGGGGTTTGAATGAATGACTGATCTGCTGTGTTTCTACGTCCTGCTCTGTCGACCACGAAAGGCTGACCAAAGTTCATCAAAGAGGGACTGTATCCAGATGTTTCTGCACTGCGGGAATGACTGCTACTCTGGACACCTTCTGATTCAGCAGATAAAGAATTGGGGCATGGCAAGTCACTCAGCAGTGGTCCTGTTGTGTGTTCTCATGTTTGATCCTGGATTCTCACCTCTGATCATGTGACTTGAGCGCCAAAGCGCCTGGGGTTCCCTTCAGTCTGCAGGTTGGAGACGAAATGGATGCCAACAAAACTTGGTAGTGGTGAATAAGTTCTTTTAAAATTTTTTTAGTGTGTGATGCCATTTTTTCTCTCTTAATTTAGTTGTAGCACAGATGCGCCCTGTTGCCTTCACGTCCTGAACCCCTGCAGTGAAATGCTAAGTGTTGAGGACACCCCATCTCCTGGTGTCAGAGGTTTTACAATGCAGTTTTAGGGTTGGTGCGAACCAATGGTTACGACTCTGCATTTCTCGGAAATGCATTAACTTCCTCCATGATTCACTCTGTTTGTCTCACAAAATGCTAATGTGTTTTTCCCTCCAGCCTTATAAGAATGGGCAGGGGACTAACTATTACAATTACATAAGTTTTTCTTAACCATAGCTGAATTTCTATTTCTTTCCGCTTCATCTACTAAAGACGATGATCTAAATTTTATTTACATAGTACAGTGGCTACCATTCAGTGAAAACTAAATTTAGATTCAAATGAAAATTAAAGTTAAGGTGTTAAAGTGGATTGATGAGTGTCTATAGAGCTTACTGAGATAATGGCACCAAGTTCTGTGTTGAGTGCATAATGTTAAATTCTTTGATTGAGGTGTGCAGATTGTAACAGCATCTGGGACACCATGTTTGAATTACATCCAACTGTGTTATATGATGGTAAGGTTAGCAGTGGCAGCAGGTTTCATCTCAATGAGTTGTATGGGATTTTTATTGTATTCTATGACAGAACATTTGTTCTGTTGTAGAAATGGGGAAATGAATGGAATTGATCTAATAAGCAAATTTTTAGTTTGGATTTCTCTTTACTTCTTGGCAAAAGAGGTTGTTGAAGTTAAATCAAAATTCATTAAATATGAGCTAACTATTTGGATATGGAATAACTAAAATTTATAAATTGAATGCACTAAACTTAATATTACCTATCAAATAATTTACATAAAAAGTGTTTCTTAAAACAGGGAAGGTAATCGTTGGATTGTTGCATCTCTATTCATATGATTGAAAATAAGTTGTTTAACTAAGACATCCAGGAAGGTCTAAACTAAATATGTACATCATTTAATAAACTTAGCTGTATCAAATCTCTCCCTAAAATTGAAAATGCATTGATAATTGATAAACACTATAAAAAGGGTAATTTATTATCAAATTAAATGTTTTATAAATAGGTTTTCAAAAGAATAAATGGATCAAAGGTAAAAATGGTTGAAATTTTGGGATTTAAAACTATGATTGGAATAAAATAAGTCATTTTTGATATTTAGTGACACGGTTAACTTTATTCTTGTAAAATAGGCTAATTATTCTTTAAGGTTTTAAAATAGAAAATATGATGATTGAAATTAAATTGGTCTAAATTGGAGATTTAAAATAAGCAATTATGGAACTGCTTCTAAAATATGGTTAAGGTTTGGGTTCAACACGATAGGAAACATTAACTTCTCATGAATGTCTTATATAAAAAGAGGGTCAAAAGATTGACAAAATACAGCTCTAAAGGAGCAGCTTCTTAAAATTCGAAGCTTACTGAGTTATAATACAAAAGGAAAAATACTGGAAGAGACTTAACATAAGGAAATAAATGATAATTTGAAATAAAGTTTTAAAGAGAAATAAATAAAACTAAAAGCTACCAAAAAAATCTCTTCCTTCCTGATAATACAATATAATAACTATTAAAATAAGATTTGATAACAAGAACAATATATGACTTGAAACGATAAAGAATGATTAGAGTATTAATTAATAAATCAGCATAAATAAAACATTAATTCAAATTGGAAGGAATTACTTATTTTATCTTAAAATACATTAAGGAGCTATAGATAGGTGACAGACTCTGTTCCAGTATGCCGACCAGCTGATGACCTCATTGGATAACAAAGGACCACAACCTGGTGTGACTTTGGATCTTCCCTGCCCGGAGGACGACCTCACACCTAGATGTTCATCAGGATTTCTTTCATTCTATTATGCTTTTGATGTCATCAAATTGGAAAAGAGGGAACAACCTCTTTGTTAAACTCACCAAATTGTGGGCATAATAATCCCTAAATAGGTGAGCATCGGTTACTGAGTTGACGACCTTGAGTTCAAAACTATAAGGAAAATGAGCTGCTGGAGACGAGAGGATCATCTTTGTTTTTCCTATTAAGTTTTCATCTACGACGTGCCAACGAACTTATCTTACTTCAAGGAGCATCAAGGAACACAGAGACACAAAATGATTATTGTGGAAAAAAAAAAAAAATGTACAAAAACTATTCAACTGGAGGTTTATTGATAGTTTGTAAGTCTTTTATATGCAGTATATTGTACCTGACTTGCTCATTTATTTCATGGATAATTTTGGACAAATATTTGTGTATCATCTTTTTACATCAGGAATACGATTGACTTTTCTAAAACATCATTTTAAGTATAACATTAAGATTTGTGGTAAGGTTTCTGTTAAGCATTGATAAAATTATGCATTTTTTAGATCATCTTTTTGGTAAGACATGACTAAGGGCTAGATCATTTTGAACATTTATTTTAAGTTGTGAATCCTTTATATGATTTTGCTGTCTGATTTGGTCTGATTTTATGTGTAATGAATATGCCAACATTTTAACAACAAATGTTATGTAGAAGGTTGCATGCAAAAAGAGGGGCGTAATTTATCAGCTATAATATGGTGTTTCTGAATTTAGGCTTATTCTATCGCATAGTATATTTTAAATTTATATTTTAGAGTGTAATCTCTATTAAGAGATTAAAAGAGGGAACTGTTGAGAAAATAAATTTAAAATAAGCTAGTTTTAAAACTTAACATGTCTTGATTCAAATGGCCTAATTGTGGTTTTGAAATTAGTAATGTATTCTGGCTCTTTGACCTTTATTTTACTTGTAGTTACAGCAGATGGTTTGCTAGGATAGTTTGAACTGCCTTTTGTCTGTGGGAAAACAATACAGTAGAAGTTGTAGCTTTTCACACTCATCTGTGAAAAGGCCGTAAACACGGCAGGGGTTTCTGGCTTGAGAGAGGGTCAGAGATAGCTCCTGGTTGGATGAGCAAAGATACGCCTTATTTGAATAAATTAAATACAAGAGGATAAAACTTTCTACACAGAAGTAACAAATCAGATTTGCTCTTGCAACTCTCCAAAGATGTCTTTGCACGTCTTTGCTTTTCTTTCTTTCCTTCTTTTCCAAGTCTGTGAGGTAAATGAATATATGTCTCCGTTGTTCTGCAGTTTCTGGTGTAAGTTTATGCATTGTCTTATATTGGATTAAACTCTGTAATTCTGTGACGTCAACGCGCATTGTTGTTTTCCTTGTGGCTACACGTGGCCCGCCGAGAGGACCTGGGATCCAGAGGAAGAGAGAGAGCCAAACTTTTTTCCAAAGTTAACATATTTTAGAATAATTTCTTCCTTAACACTCTCAATTTGTTCATGGTGTAATATGATATAATTCTGATGATGACTTGTGTTCTATGGTATTAATGGAAGACGGACTTCTAGAATAATGTCCTGTCATTAAACTGTAAAATTCCGAGTAATTCAAGAAAGGAAACGGCCAGTGTTGTGTTCAAGACCACCTAACCCGAGACCAAGACAAGACCAAGACCAGAGTGTATCGAGACCGAGACAAGACCAAGACTTTTAGGGTCCGAGACCAAGTCAAGACCAAGACCGAGGAAAGTCGAGACCGAGTCAAGACCAAGACCAGCTACAGCTACATGACACAATAAAATGTAAAATATGATAGAAATTGCTTCTCAAAATAATCTGAAAGATCCATATTCCCATAAGAACACCTAGATATTAAATACTTAATACATTTTACCAATATTAAATATTCCATTTCTGTGCTACAATGTGTGATGGTCTCGTGCCATCATTTGGCATTTGCCCATATTGCTCATGTAAGAAACCACCACTGTCTGCACCATTAAACATAGCAATTGAGGCAATGCCCTGATGGTAAATAACGCTCAACTATGAACACTGACCAAGGAGCAACAAGCAAGAAGTAACCAAACAGAAGGCGCTCACCATGACTGTTTTCACTCTCTATCCCAGTACATGAAGCCAGGTAGTCTGACACCATGGCAGACATTACAGCTGCCACTTTGAACAAAAACAATCAAAGAGCAATGTGCATGCTCTGCGTGCTCTTTCGTTCTTGTGTTTTAGTTATTTAATTTAAATAACAACGTACATAATTAAATTAAATAATGATGCAGTGTACACAGAGCATTACTAGAACAAAGAACGGGTGTTCTGTCAGGTCAGATCGTCGTACGCTTAGCACGAACTCGCGTTCTGTCAGATCAGCATACATTGTCAGATAGACGTACGCTTAGCTCAGACATGCATACGCTGTCATTACTATATGATTTTATTTAATCAGCAACATAGAATCATGACGTAGATCATACACTTGGTTATTAACAGTTGTATGGCATCCAGCTGCAGCCAGACCTGCTTTAAATACACTTTGAAACCACGACAACGCATGTATATCTATCTAGTTATCATATTATTGTCAGGATCGGAAGTTTTCTGTTTATTTTTGAGTAGTTTCCATGTTTATTTGTTATCCTGTTTCCCTGTGAGTCTCTGCATTTCCACGTTGATTGTTCCCAGCTGTGTCTCGTTCCCTTGTTTACCTCCCTTGTATTTAAACCCACCTGTTGTCTTTGTCTCTTGTCGGGTCCTCGTCTAACGTCTGTTTCTGTACCCTGTGCTGCCAGATATTTTTGGATTTTGAGTTGTTCTCCTGGTTCGTCATTAAATCATAATTTTCATCATGACTACCTGGTTTCTCCGGCGTCTCCCTCACCACTCACAACCACACAACATGACAATTATGTCATATTATAAACAATTTAATGACTTATTTTTGTCATAACTTGTTGCGTATGCTGAACTGACAACTCCACTGACGGTCGGACTTCTTAAGGCGCATGCGCTGGCATGGTACTCACTGCATGTATGCTAGCAACATAGAATCATGACGTAGATCGTCATACACTTTGTTATTAACAGTTGTATGGCATCCTGACTTGGCGGTTAAGTGAGTTTTACACGGGCGTGTGTTGTAGCTGACTCCAGCTGCAGCCAGACCTGCTTTAAATACACTTTGAAACCATGACAACACATGTATATCTATATAGTTATCATTGAAAACAATTTAATGACTTATTTTCGTCATAACTTGTTGCGTATGCTGAACTGACAACTCCACTGACGGTCGGACTTCTTAAGGCGCATGCGCTGGCATGGTACTCACTGCATGTATGCTAGCAACATAGAATCATGACGTAGATCGTCATACACTTTGTTATTAACAGTTGTATGGCATCCTGACTTGGCGGTTAAGTGAGTTTTACACGGGCGTGTGTTGTAGCTGACTCCAGCTGCAGCCAGACCTGCTTTAAATACACTTTGAAACCATGACAACACATGTATATCTATATAGTTATCATTGAAAACAATTTAATGACTTATTTTCGTCATAACTTGCTGCATATGTGAACTGACAACTCCTCTGACGGTCGGACTTCTTAATGCGCATGCGCAGGCATGGTACACACTGCATGTATGCTATTCTGACAGCGTATGGCTATCTGATAGAACAACGGCTCTCAGTGAGTAACACTCCAGTCCTATCTAATAAGAGCCTTGGAGAAGAATCGACTGTTTCTGAATGTCACCTCACTATATTGCAGACTTTTGGACATAGCGTTGTCCTATATATGTGACAAATCAGTCAACACCTCCGCACAATAACTCAGACAGTGAGTGACTTTTTTCATCACAAATTCTTATGTGAGTCTATACAGCTAGCTTTGCTAACATCACGTCAACGGAGCTTACCTTCTTTGAGCTACTTTTCTAAGTGACGAAAATAGTAAGATGTTGTCCCCACCGTCTGTGAAAGCGAAGCGCTGCTGAGTTAGCTGTGGCCATCGGATTTCTTACTATTTATGCAGCGCTATTATATTACTGACGATTAGACAAACATTTTCTGCCGCTGAGAGAAAACTACTGCGCATGTCCTGGAGCACCGCGCGCGAGTGAAAGGTGGGGAGGGGAGGGGGAGGGGGGTAACAGAAACACGTAGTTGCTTGGATTTTAATTGGTGCGTTTTGCATCCACTGAAAACAAAGATGTTAACAAATAAACTGGACAGTATGCTGCACGTTTAGTGATATTTTCACAGTTGCGGTCTCGACTGGTCTTGAAATAAAATGCCGAGTCCTCAACGCCCGAGACCGAGACAAGACCGAGGCCAAATGCGGTCGAGTCCGAGACGAGACCGAGACCATCAGAAAATGGTCTTAAGACCGGTCTCGACACCAAGACCGATCTCGAGTACCACAACACTGGAAACGGCACACTGGGTCACTGGATATGTGTCAAACAAATAGACAAACAGATTATTGCTTTCTCTATGTTTGATAGATTTACATTTATAGTCTTGCAATCTGTACCACTTAAACATTTTGATATGTTTTAACCACATACCTCAAGGTATTTTATTTAGATTTTATGTCTGACACAAGGTACACACATCACTGTGAAGCAAAAAGGAAAGGATGAATATTTGCCAAAATATTTGTCCAGAAGAATCTGAAAAGTGTGGTGTGCCATGTCATGCTTTGAAGGCAGAGTCAGAGTGGTTGGAGAGGATCTGTGAACCTCTGTTCTCAAGTTTTGTCTCATTTGGATTCATGTTCAAACTTTGACAGGGGCCATTTTGATAGATGGACATTCTTCAATCTATCCCAGGATTTATAACCTGCGGCTCCGAATTTATTTATAATTCTCTTTGGACTTTCCACAGTGGCTTTGAAGAACTTTTGCTAAAAATAAAAAAGAACCAGCTATTGTTTCTACATTTAGATATACAAACACACTTTTAACAATTTTTCACCTTTTCTTGACAAAAGTTGCATTGAATTTCAACAAGGAATGATACTAAAAATACATGAAAATACTTTCTTAAATCTGTTTGTGTCATTATGTTGGAATCTATGTGCTTTTTCCATCCCTCAAAAAATAGATCCTTCCTATTTTTGCTCATTTTTATGTTTATCTTTATAATTCTCAAATGGAAATAAAATTGAGGTTCTTTAAAAATGACAAATTTGTTATTGTAGATATTTGTCTGAAACATTTTTTTTTGTTTCAAAAAGTCATGTAACATTTGTAGCTCAAAATGAAGGCTAGTTGGCCTGAGGGTACAAAAAGCTTTTTAGGTTGTAAAGGTTGAAGACCCCTGATCTAAACCATTTTGTCTCTTATTGAATATTTAGGATCATTTTTATGCTGCAAGGCGAATCTTTATCAGGTATTACATTTTGTGCAGCCTTCTTTCTGGATTATCTTGTATATAGTTTCACTCATCTTCCTAACCAGCATAACACAGCCAATATCCTTAATCTGTTTGCATAATACATTTTGCAAAAGAAACATTTTTTATTCATTTATTTATTTATTGTAAATAAATGCAAACACTGAGAATGTTGTTTTGGCACTCTCTTTTCCAACTGCTTTTTTATTTCTAGCAAAAAGCCATCCATGGAGGTGGTTTGCCACAGTGGGGTACATACAGCCTGGATCTTCATTGTTACGCCATTTAAACACTGTGGAGGTAGAGTTTAACTTTACCCAGAGCCAGCGGTTAATGTCTGACCTGTGGTGCTTATTGCAGCTGTGCACACTCGCTGCTGCAGGACTGGACACTCTACAAAAATGCTAAACTGCAGCATAATAGCAAAGAGGCGAAATGAGATCTTTTTAAGCAGTCCATTCAAATGGAAACCTGTTAAACGATTAGCTTTTTCTCTCTTGCTCTCGACGAAGGCAGACAGTTTTTTCCTCTCCTCCCTCCCTGCCCTTGCCTGCCCTGCTTGCTTTGTTTTTGTTCTGTCTTTTTCTATATTTGTGGAGCTTTTCTTTGCACATCCTCCGAATCTACAAATGATGTATTTGGTCAACCGATCTCTCAATGCAATTGATCAAATTTTCGACGAGAAGACTGGGCACAGGAGAGCCCTCTTGTCCTATGGGGATTCACCCTGGATTTATTCATGATAACAAGATTTCTGCTATTTGGAGCTTGCGGATACCTGGCTTATCGACAAATTTGTGACGGACTTGGCCGAACTAGCGAACACTCAGACTGTTGGTGTGGACAGAGAGGCAAGTTGGATGCGAGACTCACAGCCCAGCTGAGGACTCTAAAACTCACTAACGGGATGGAATCGATCTTGGAGAAGTTGCTAGTTTCGGCTCAGTGGAACGACCAAGCTAATTTGGATAATTGGGAAATGAGATGTATCGGAGAGACTTTAGGGAAGATTGAAATTTATAATCTTCTCGACCTAAAACATTCTGTATCTGAATTGGCTTTCCCTATGTTGCCTTGGAAGGGCTGCATATTTCCAATCTCCTTGAAGATATGTAAACATAACACTCCTTCCCACTTCACCCCCTCCTGTTATCCATGCAGCTGTGGAGCTGAGTGCTCCCAAGGACATTCCTAGATAACAACGCCTTTATCGGACTTCTGCCAGGAGGCTGAGCTATGTGGTTTCATGGCCTGGTGACGTCACCACCTTCACTCATGTCTGTTTTGCCCTTTGTTTTGTCTGAATGTTCCAATTTGCCCTAATGTGTCCTTACCTCTTTTTTTGTTTTATTTTGTTAGAAACTGTGGAGTACTCCCTATTTAACCCAAAAAAGGATTATTTTAGTTATTAGTAATATTAGAAATTGTGGAGTACGCACTATTTAGATCAATATTATACAGCCCAGAAATGGAATCAGAATTAGAATCAGATTCTATGTACGAACATAGAATCCAGTAATACTTAACAGGAACAGTCACCACTTAATTACTTTTATATTGCTACTTTTTAGAAACTGTAACTACTCACTTTACACCAGAAAAGGATTTAGATTAGTCATTTTGCTTTTTTAAATTCTTTTTCTTTCCTTTGGTTTGTTTTTGTTTGTATTTTCTTTTAATTCATGTAAAGCCTTTGAATTGCCTTGTTGCTGAAAATGTGCTATATAAATAAAATTACCTTACCTTAGCCTGTGGATATCACTGATCATTGCTCCAAACTGCTATTTAACTCTAAATCTATCTGTGCTAGTTTGGTTAAAAATACATCTGAAATGGGAGTTACAATTTCTGCTCCAATTCTGCTCTGATAAGAATAAAAGACTGCTAATCCATTTTAAAGTGGTACATCACCTGCTCTATTCTAAGGCACGGTTCAGTAAAAATATTCCCAAATCGTTCAAGTGGAGTGAAAGTCTGCCTCATCTCCCTCTTTTAAGTGCTAGCTGTAAAAGATGGTTTCTTTTTTACATCTCGAAAAAATACACTACACTCTCAATAATAATGTACCCAGATATGTTAGGATGTGGGGGCCATTCCTCCAACATATGAGTGTTTCCATTGGTGAAGGTCACAGGTAGTGGCAGCCTTGCTCCCCCTTTTTTATCCCTGCCTGTCAGGTTTGCTGTAGCTTGACCCACCATGCACATGTGAGTTTGTATATTTTGCCTTTCATATTCCCAACAGTCTGTGGTGGAGCTGAATATATATATACTTTTTTCATTTTGTTTTTGTTATTCTTTTATCCTCTCATTTTCAAAATTCCTTAATTTGTTGACTCAATATTCTGGGGTGGGTGGGATGGGGTATTGCTTTTCTTTTCTGTGGACCATGGCTGTTTATTTTTCTGCAAGATAAATGACAGTTGGAATCTGGAATCTGTTGCAGCTGTGATTGCCGCATGGACTTGTTAACAGACGAAGATGATGTAGAAGATCCCAGTGGTGTAAGCGTCAGCCCACACTGACTGGTCTTAGCAGATTGATCAACATTTTGAATGCATATGTATCCTGATAGCTGTCCTGCTGCTTTGTTGATAATTTGCTGAAAACAATAAATATACATCTAAAAAAATATGCATCTGATAATGCTTCTCACTGTTAATGCCAATTTTTTGTTTATGGAAAAGTAGATAATGGGGCTTGCCATTTTCTTTCATTATGCACTTGAATAAGAATAAAGAAAAGGAATTTCCTTCATAAACCTGTCATAGGAATTGTCAGGAACCAGGGTTTTTTTTTTTTGTTTTTTTGTTTTTTGTTTTTCCCTTCCCTCCTCTACCACCAGAGGCCGCCTGTGGGCCGGCCCCTGGAGAAGTGCGGTGGCAACCCCGTGGACACACCTGCGTAAGATCTACACAGCTGTGGAGCTACATAAGGAGTGGATGGCCGACTCTCCAGTGCCTGAGTGTTAGCCTATTATGGTAACCAGAGCCCCTCGCAGACTCAACCCGAGTATTATCCTCGTTGTGTTGACTTTTCGTCGAGATTTTTTCCGTCTGAGTAATTTTCTTCGTTGCTTCCTCTTCACCAGGTTATCTCCAGTGATCCCCTGAGGAAGCTAACGAACGCTGAAGGCATCTGGATTCCTCCGTGAGCTTTCCCTGTGACGCATGAGGTTGTACCCACCGGTTGCTCGAATCCTGGAAGCTCAATCCTCCTGGTCCGTTGTGATCCACCTCGAGACGCCACAGGTATTACCTGTCGCTTGCCCAGCTTCGGAGATCCCAGTTACGTCTGGACCCTGTCGGCCTCCCGCCTCCACCTCCGCAGACCAAACTTACCTGTCCGCCCTCCAGCTCTGCCACCCCCATTCCGAACCTCACCACTCTGGACCCCGCACAATCCTCCCCGCTCAAGAGAAGCCTCCTCTGATTCATCCATTCAGTCCCAGAGCCGGACACCAGCTCAAATTAAGCTCCGCTATTATTATTGTATTTTCCCCCACTGATCCCGAACGCAACACTAACCACTCTCTCTCGTTGACAGAGGACCGGATTTTCCCCCTTTTCCCCGGAGCACAATCCCTCACTTATTTGTTTGTTCAATAAACCATCTTTACTGATTTCATTGCTCTCCTGTGTGTGTTCCTGCATGTGGGTGAAAAAAACTGGTACCCATCATGACAGGAATTTAAATGTCATTGTTTTTTTTTTTTTTAAAAAAACCCAAGCAAAAATTTCTAAGCACGTTACATGATAGAGCCAATCTATAAAATATCATATCAACCTATAACATCATTGTTCAAATTCAAGAGAATGCAATCATGTTTATCCTAATAGAAGGTACAGACATTTGTTTTCCATTTTAAATCATTTTCCTTTTTTTAACAATTCTTTTTGGTCAAATTTGAGGGTTTTTCTTCAATAGCTTCCAAGTTATGTGATCTGTTGACTCAAAATCACTTTGAAATTGTTCTATTAGTCTGCATAGATAAGGTACAGTCATTTGTTTTCCATTTTAAGCCATTTTCCTCTTAATTTTTTTTGGTCAAAATTGAGGGTTTTCAATAGCTTCCAGGTCATGTGACCTGTTGACTCTGAACCAGTCTGAAATCGTTCTACAAATCAGTAGAGATGAGGCACAGTCATTTGTTTTCCATTTTAACTTTTATTTTTTAACAATTTTTTTGGGTCAAAATTTAGTATTTTTCTTCAATAGCTTCCAGGACTTGTGACCCATTGACCCAGAACCAGTGTGAAATTGTTCTAGTATCCTTTATAGATGAGGCACAGTAATTCGTTTTCCATTTTAATGCTTTTTTATTTTTTAGCAATTTGTTTTGCCAAAATTTAGTATGTTTTTGCAATAGCTTCCAAGACGTGTCCTATTGATTCAAAATCACTTTGAAATTGTATTACAAATCTTTAGAGATGAGGCACCCTCATTTTTCCCCAATTTTAGATCTTTTTCCATTTTTTTTACACAATTTAAATTTACAAATTAAAAAATATGTTTAAAAGCTTAAATTTCATGTGACCCACTGACAAGGAATAAAAAGGGTGAAATTGAATAAAAATGAGTGTGCCCCACCTATCCAGTCTAGTAGAATAATTTCACATTGATTTTGAGTTAATAAGACCCAATTAACTTATGGGTCTTATGACCCATAAGCTATTGAAGAAAAACCCTCAATTTTGAGCAAAAAAAAATCCTAATAAAAGGAAAATTACTTAAAATAGGAAAGCAAATGACTGTGTCTCATCTATACAGGCAAGTAGAACAATTTCAAAGTGATTCTGAGTCAATAGGTCACATGACTTGGAAGCTATTGAAGAAAAACCCTCAATTTTGACCAAAAAAATTCCTAAAAAAAGAGGAAAATTACTTAAAATAGGAAAACAAATGTCTATGCATCATCTATACAGAGTAGTAGAATGATTTCAAAGTGATTCTGAGTCAATAGGTCACATGATTTCGAAGCTATTGAAGAAAAACCCTCAATTTTAACAAAAAAAAACCCTTAAAGGAAAATGACTTAAAATAGGAAAACAAATGTCTGTGCATCATCTATAGAGACTAGTAGAATTATTTCAAGGTGATTCTGAGTCAAGAGGTCACATGACCTGGAGGCAATTGAAGAAAAACCCTCAATTTCTACAAAAAAAAAAATCCTAAAAAATGGAAAATAGCTTAAAATGGAAAACAAATGTCTGTGCCTCATCTATGCAGACTAGTAGAACAATTTCAATGTGATTTTGAGTCAACAGGTCACATGACCTGGAAGCTATTGAAGAAAATCCCTCAATTTTGACCAAAAAAACTGTTAAAAAATTGAAAATGATTTAAAATAGAAAACAAATGTCTGTGCCTCATCTATACAGACTAGTGGAACAATTTCAAAGTGATTCTGAGTAAATAGGTCAGATGACCTGGAAGCTATTGAAGAAAACATATTATTTAATATTAATATTATTGAAAATATTGTATGACTTTAAGATTTAATACATTATATTGTGTCTCATGTAGAAGCATGAATTAGTACTGACAATTAGTTAGTTGGTTACAATTCAAGGCATTTATTAACATTTGTTTGACAGGAGTGCTTAGTTCGGTAATTTGTTGACAGTCCCCAAGTCAACCTTTGAGCACTTGGGCCAGGAGCGGTGGAGATCAGCTGAACGACATTAGTGTTCATAAATCGGATCAACCTTGAGCTAAATGTCAGTTACTCCGCGGAGCTCGGGCCGGGAGCGGTGGAGAACCGCTGGCCGACATTAGCGTTTATAAATCGGATCGATCTTGGGCTAAATGCCGCTTACTCCACGGAGCTCGAATATCGAATATCCAACTTGAAACTAACTTCACTGCGGTGTAAGAGGCGCTGAATCCTGAAACTTAACTCAGTACCTATTCTGTCAGCTATTGGATTTGTTGTTACTCGGTTGTTATGGCAACTGAATCTGCGTGTAAAGCATACATTTGGTCCAAACAAATTTTTCCAGAAAATGGAAGAAGATGAACTAGGTGAGTTCCTGAGTGTTGAAGAAGATTTTAGGTTATAATATTTCTTAAGAAAACTCTTTAGCTCGATCTTCTTCGATCCCAGGTTCTCCCGGCAGGCCACGTGTAGCCACACACCCTTCTTGCATCTTGACAAAACTAACAGAAACTAAACTGTTTATAGATTTGTATCATGGAGAATTGATCAAACATCAGTTTTCTAATCTTTATTTTAAGTCGTATTTAATAGATATATCTAATAACAAATGATGGTGCTACTAATATTTTCTAGACCTTGTCCTGTATTGGGATAAAATGGTTTTCTGGACACAGTGAATCACATAGCGACCAATAGGCGCTGTCCAGTCCAGTAATACACATCAGTTAGCAGGAGTATGAAAGACGTAAAAATAATTAACTACACTACATTAAGAAATTGTATTTAAGTCTCAGTGCTACATGAAGCTCATTTTGAAACAATGCAAGTTAAAAACAATATTTTGTGTATATATATCCCTCCCCCCCTCTTCCCACCCCATAAATATTTTTCTAGATCCGCCCCTGACTTCTCCTGTATTGTTTCCCACACAGACAAATGGCAGTTCAAAAGATCTTAGCAAACCATCTGCTTTAACTACAGGTAACATAAAGGTCAATAGGCCAGAATAAGTTGCTGATTTTAAAACTATAATTAGGCTATTTCAATCAAGGCATGTTAAGTTTTAAAACTAGCATACTTTAAATTTATTTTCTTAACATGAGACAGTTCGAATTGTGTAAAAATGTTAATAATTCATCAAAGGGAAACTGCAAACTTCTGCAAAGGCTACCGGAATAGGGGCGTTGCGTGGCGCAGTAGTTAGCGCAGCGCGGTGCCCCGCATATAAACTTTATACCGCCGTAGTTCGGAATCCGACTCTCGTCCTCTGGTTCGCTTGTCTCTCTCTCCTGCCCCTTCTCTCTGCAACCTTTCTGTTGGATTGTTGTCATAAAGGCCAATAGTGCCGAAAAACTTATTTTAAAGAAAGAAAAAGACTACCGGAGTTAATGTGCAACAAAGTGGTATGATGTCGGGCTTTTCCTCCATCCAATTGATCAGCGCCACTTTGCCATTGAAGCTTCTAACCTGGCAGCTTTACGCTCTTATAAAAATACAATTTGACTACATCTGGAAATGAAGTTAAAGCTTCTATCTGAGGATCTGATAGAGGCGATGTTCCGCAGGCTGCATGTTGGTTCATCCCGCAAAAAGAGCCGTTGCTGAGTCAGCGAAGCGTCCTGCTGCGCATTGGGGTGAGCAGCAGGTGGCAGCGCAGAATTTAACAATAACTAAACTAAACATTCATAATAACTTTGGGTTGTGATGCACAAACCAAAATCACCGTTGTGTTACTGGTCAGTGTGATAATTTGACTATGCAGCTGTCCAGCATATCATCAGTCCTAGTCGGTGTTCGAGGGGGAAAAAAAGTCACACCTGACTTGGTGCAACTTTTCAGACTTTAATCCGCTGCTGACGAAGAAGTGTGGGATGATGTTCTGTTTCTTATACGTTTATTCCTGCATAAAAGACTTAAAGGGCTTTTTTGTCAATATTTGCTGTGAATATAATACAACCTTTAAGTTGATGTGAAGTTCACGTTTCTATGACATCACTGCAAGGAGTCGACTTCTACTCGACTTTATCATTTTATAGTCCACCTTAAAATATATGAAGTCTATCAACTCCTAATATGTATATACATAATGACGCCCCCTTAACAATTTCGCCTGCCCCCTCATGTATCCATGGCTAGAACCGGCCACGTTACTAACTATTCAGTTTTGCCCTATTTATTCTGAACATAGCAAAGGCAGTTTCAGCTGTTAATATATCATTAAGTCTGCAGTAATTCCTCTTGTTGAACAAGCATGTGGTGACAGTAGAAAGGAACCACCCCTGCCCATTTCTTCATTTCCAATTTCAAAAAACAAAATGAAGAAAAGCTGAATGCCTGTGTGAGAAAAAAAATCCAAAGCTGCAGGTTCACCGTGAAATATGCAAAGAAAGTCCTCAAGTCTATAATCTGGTGTTAAAAAAACAATGCTGTTTTTCTGGCCTTATTAATAAAAACACAAATTTTGCTGCCAGAGTCCTGAGCAAAACCAAGAAAATGTATCTTTCTGTTTGTAAAATAATGGATTTTCTTCATCTATAAAACACTAAGTTGTTTAAAAGTCAGGGCCGTGCAGAGACCACTAAAGGGGCAGGTGCTCAACAACAAAAAAAGGGCACATCTTACCACATTCTAGGACAGAATATTAACAAAGCCTCTCAGCTTTCAGAGTTTAATAAACAATGATAAATTACAAAATTGTGAGATATACAATCAAAGCTAACGAACATCTATATAGAGCAGAACACTATGTATATGCAAGATATTTTATTAGTAATTTCTTTCTGCAGATCTATTTTGTTATAGCAAAGTATTGCAATATTCAAACCCGCAATTTAGCAAGATATATAAATCAGAGCTGGACCACCAGACATATTTTGTCTTTACAGAATTACACTATTAAAAATATAAACAAGGGCACAATGCAACCTTTTAGTGGACTAATCTATAAAAAAAGAGCTGCCTGGTTGCTGCAGTGGAGATGAAGATGGTCCATTCAGGAAAGCAGAGCTGCATCAAACTTTAACGTGGAACTGCAGAAAAAAAAAACAAAAGCAAAAATTTAATTGTTAATGCATGTCACCATGAGAAAAGCCTTCTGAGTTTTACTTAAAATTAAAAAAAAAAATTAAATCATACATTTTTGACTCATGAAGTTAACTTTCTTTTTTGCAAAACAAACTTATTTGCGCATGTCATTAAACTTTTCTTGCTATTCTAAGTTTTTGTTTGTGACAAAGTTTTGCTTGTGATTCTCACATGACGCCATGGGCAGGACCTAAAATCACAACAAAAGATTTCTGATGTATGCAAATAAAAGCTTGTGTTTGGTAAAAATGAGTTATTTAATTAAAAAAACAGTCTTTTAAACAACTTTATTTTTAAAAAGGAATCATTACAATTCCAAAAGTTTTGAGTACAATTTTATTTTACTTAACTGAGGTTAGTTTTTTTTTTTTTTTCCATTGAATAATTGGGAAACAAATTTAACTTTATACTCTGCGAACCAGACCCTAAACTTAAAGTCTGGGTTGAGTTTTTTCCCCTTCATTAATGACATAAATTATATCTATCATGGTAATTCAGGGTGTGTTATTTTTAATTCTAAATGAATATCCTTGTTGGACTATTATTTAAGTGCTATTCTCTTTCAAGACATGTTTACCTAAAGCTAGAATAAATGCAATGTACATTATGCAGCAAAGGAAATTAGAAGATCGGATATATATCCATTATGGAGATGATACGTTTTGGACGGGCGATGTGCCTCATACACAGGGAAGAAGCTTTTCAGTTATCTAGCTTTGCTAGCAAAGTCGTTAGCTAGCAGCTAGCTAATGGCACAACAACAACAGCCTATAATGTCTGTGTTGGAGCTATTTATTCTTTATATTCTTTATCCATTTGAATTTTGTTAGTTTGTTCTTAAATGTATATTTTTTGTATTATTTACAGAACTTATTTGTAAGTTAATAATTGTTGATTTCATTTATCTTTTGTTTTATTATTTTTCTTATTGATATTTTTTAAGTAAACAGGAAGTGATGTGGGTTGGTCCACTTTCTATAAATGTAGGGGCCTGGTAAAGGACCAGCAGGCATTTGGGTTAGGGGCCTATGGTTTTTACCAGTGCAAGGAGGTAGCAGAGAAAACAAAAGGAAGTTTGAACTCTGTAATTGTTTTTTTTTTTTTTTTTTTTGCAAAGATGTCAAAATAAATTATGAAGAACAAGTTACAAGTTTGGATCCTGAACCTTCTTTGCCTGCGTTGAAATACTTGACCCCAGTGTCTCAGTGGCTTATTGGAACTTTGTTGGATGTTTGGTTTGACAAACAATCGCCACTACATCAGTAAAAACCTCCCCATGGATCAAGTAAAACCATCTCTATGGATCAAGTAAGGAACCAGCCCGTGGACTAAAAGGAACAATTCGTCATCAATTGACATGCTGGATTGAAGGATTTCAAGGATTTTAAGGATCATCATCAAACAAAAGGTTTTGGATCGTCTTTGATGAAATCAAGCGACTGCTGCGTCAAGCCTGGATTGACACGTCACTCATTCATTAAACTGGTACGTGGCAATATTGTTCAAGCCGTAAAGGAAAACGGTGAAACTACTGGAGTTTAAAGACATTATTTCACTGCAAAGATTGATGAGATGAGTTTAATGTGACAAGTTGACGCCTAATTGGATCCAGACGTGAGCCGACGCCCATCATGGAAATGTTTGTTCACAAGAATCAACCTCTTTAAACAAAGAGACACGTTTGTGCTTTGTGGATTCCTGGATTATGCCGCCTTTAAATGTGTGAAATAATTCAAAGAATCGCTAAAAATGTCTGATGTAAAGAGCAAAGAGGATGACACCGAGACGTCACAAGAGAAAAAAACTATCAAATTCACACAAAAGGGTTTGGAGTTTTACATAAAAACATGTCAAGAAAAACAAAGTTTAAAGTGTAAACAAGCTTCAAAATTTATGGAGAAAATCTCCGCATTAATGACGTCACAAAAAATGTTCCGGAAGTGTCTTCTAACTTTGCCAAGTTTATTAAATGCTATCAAGATGCAACTGATTTACATGAATCCTTTTTAAGTTTGTCGTTACCAGAAGAAGAAGTGAAAAGGCAAACTGTGTATTTTCAGTCGAAGGTGACGGCATTCTCTGATTTTATGGACAATGTAAAGGGTTGGTTGCATGAAGCAGGAGATCCATATACTGAACAGAAAATTAATGTTGATGATCAGGTTGTTGCAGATCTGGATGAAATAAATCCTGAAGACGGTGTCTCTAATATTTCAAGTGTAAAGCCACGTTCAAAAACATCTTCACAGGAGTCTTGGACTTCATCCACCTATTCTGCTCGCATTAAAGCTGCGGCTGAAAAGGCAGCGATCCTGGAGAGATTTGCTGCGTTGAACAAAAAACATCTGATTGAAGCTCAAGAAGAAAAACTGAGACAAGAAAAGGAAAAATTAGACTTGGAAACAGAGTTGGCAGCAACCAATGCAAAACGTAATGTCTTAAAAATAAATTCAGTTGCTGGCTCTAAACGATCCGATGGAATGAACTCTTATTTTGAAAGAGCCCAAGTAAAGGACATGTCCCTGCTAAATCCTCGTGCCGATGAGTTTGTTCCGAAAGAAAGAGCAGCTTCTTCATCCGACTGTCCTGTCGTCAGACCTAAACAAAGGCAGAAACCACTTCAAATGGATCGTCTGAGAGTAAAAGTTGATTCTTCAACTCAAGCAACACAGCAAACACAATTTCAATCTCCCTCTATCTCTGAGAACTGTCAGAATGATATTGTGAACATCATGCAAAGACAAAATGACATCACTGCCTTACTTGTAAAACAAAACTTATCGTCTGTTCTCCCATCCAGAAACATCCCTGTGTTTGATGGGGACCCCCTGCAGTACAGATCATTTATGAACGCCTTTGAGAATGGAGTGGAAGCTAAAACTGACAACTGGAGCGACTGTTTGCACTTTATAGAGCAGTTCACTAGGGGGCAGCCTAAAGATCTGGTGCATAGTTGTCAGCACTTACCTCCTGATCAAGGTTATTCCAAGGCCAAAGATCTTCTCGAAGAACATTTTGGAAATGAAAATAAAATTGCTTCTGCATATATGGAGAAAATTATGAGTTGGACACCAATTAAAGGTGATGATGTGAAAAGTCTTCAATCATTCTCTCTTTTCCTTCAAGGATGTTCAAATCTAACACAACAAATTGTTTACATGAGAGAGTTGGATTTACCTTAAAATATGAGAACAATTGTAATGAAACTCCCATATAAACTGAGGGAAAAATGGAGTTACTGCTTATGAGCTGCAGGAGCAAAATGACCACCGAGCACTGTTCACTGATCTGGTTGCTTTTATAATAAAAGAAGTAAAAGTAGCATCAGATCCAGTGTTTGGCAACATCCAAGACCCACCAACTGTGAGCAACTCTAAAGTTTCAAGTTCCAACAAGCAAAGGAAGAAAGGAAGCAGTTTTGCCACTAATGTCAACACAATTCCAGAAGCCAGAAATCACTCAGCTGAAAACAAGACCAAGTCTACTGCTCTTCACAGCTGCTTGTTTTGTTCACAAAGAAATCATCTATTGGAAAACTGTATGCAGTTTAAAGCTAAAATGCATCGGGACAAGTTGACCTTCATTAAACAAAGGGGGATTTGTTTCGGTTGTCTGAAGGTTGGTCACACAAGCAAAGACTGCAGGAGTCGTTTAGAATGCAACGTGTGTCACCAAAAGGATCCAGGGGTTCTTCACATAGAGCTAAAGGAGCCAGGACCCTCTTCAGAACAAATCCAACAGACAACAAGGTCTCACGTCAACTTCTCAACTGCAACCACTCAGACATGTGGGCATATTGGGGCTGGTCATGATGACGATGCCGTTTTTTCTATTGTTGCAGTTAAAGTTAAAAGTCAAAAGAGCAACAAAGTTGTACAAACTTATGCATTTCTTGATCCAGGAAGTTCAGGTACATTCTGTACAGAAACTCTGGCAAAAAATCTGAACTTAAAGGGCAAAAGGACAAATATTCTGCTAGGAACAATGAGTCAAAATAAGATCGTTAATGTACAAGTTTTGTCTGGTTTGGAAGTCTCTGGTCTGAAAACAAATGACTTCATAGAGCTGCCAGATGTTTTGACTCAAAGTTTCTACATTTAATATTCCCCAGCAGAAAGACATTGATCAGTGGCCTCATCTTAAACCTGTTAAGCTTCATAACATCAATGCAGATGTGGAGCTACTGATGGGAACTGATGCTTCAAATGTTTTAGAGCCCTGGGAGGTGATAAACAGTGTGGATGGTGGGCCTTATGCTGTAAAAACTAAAGTTGGTTGGGTCATAAATGGTCCCCTGCGCACTAGAAGCAACAGCAAAAATAAAAATGTTTGCACTACTGTAACAGCCAACAGGATCTCTGTTGAGCATCTTCAAGAAATGCTAGTCAAACAGTACAATCATGAGTTTAATGAAAGATTATCAGAGGAAAAAACTGAAATGTCCAGAGAGGATCTGCATTTCATGAACATTGTTAATAACTCGAACAAACTTGTTGGAAGTCATTATCATATTGACTTACCTTTCAGGAGTGAAGGTCCCAGCATGCCTAATAACATCTGTGTTGCAGAGCAGCGCCTCCAGAGCCTCAGGAGATTTGAAAAGGATGCTCGGTACAAGGAGGAATACACTGCATGTGTGAACATGCTGCAACAAGGACATGCTGAGGCTGTACCAGCAGAGGAGCTACAGAGAGATGATGGACAACTGTGGTACATTCCTCATCATGGAGTGCATCATCCCACAAAAGGCAAGTTGAGAGTCGTATTTGATTGTGGATCAACTTATAAAGGAGCATCACTGAACAGTCAGCTTCTACAGGGACCCGACCTCACAAACTCTCTGGTTGGAGTCCTCATCAGATTTAGAAAAGAGCCTGTTGCACTAATGGCTGACATCGATGCCATATTTCACCAAGTTTATGTCTCTAAAAAACATGTCAACTTTCTCTGTTTCTTGTGGTGGCGTCATGGCGACACATCAAAACCTGCACAGGAGTTCAGGATGTTGGTTCATTTGTTTGGAGCTGTGTCCTCTCCCAACTGTGCAAACTATGCTCTGCAAAGAACTGCTGATGACAACGCACAACAGTTTCCAGCTGAAGTGATTGATACAGTCAGAAATAACTTTTATGTGGATGACTGTTTAAAATCTGTTCCCACAGAAGAAGATGGAGTGCACATGGTGAAGAGGCTGACAGACCTCTGCTCTAAAGGAGGTTTCATGCTTTCAAAATGGGTCAGCAACAGTCGCACAGTGCTTATGTCAATCCCAGAGGAGAGTACTGGGTTTACAGTGAAGCATTGAAACAGATGAGTTCAGGTTCAGAACATCTGTGCAGGACCGCCCACAGACCAGAAGGGGCATTTTATCTGTGGTTAGCTCTTTGTATGATCCCTTGGGAATCCTGGCTCCCTTCAGTATGCCAGCTAAACTGTTGCTTCAAGAACTTTGTCAACAAAATCTGAAATGGGATGAAGTTATTCCCCATTCTCTGTCTAGGAAGTGGTTTGATTGGCTGGAGGATCTCCAGCTGATATCCAGTTTTAAAGTGGAGCGTTGCATCAAACCAAGCTGCATTAGAAAACTAGACAAAGCACAACTCCATCATTTCTCTGACGCAAGTCAAGACGGTTATGGAACAGTGTCATATTTAAAACTGGAAAAGAATAACATCTCACATGTTGCTTTTATTCTAGGAAAAGCAAGAGTTGCACCTATGAAGCAAATGACAATCCCCAGGTTGGAACTGACAGCTGCTCTTCTTGCCGTCTGAGTCAATAAACTGCTGCAAAAAGAGCTGCAGATACAGTTGGAAAAACCTGTTTTCTGGACTGATAGTACAACGGTTCTAAAATACATCTCCAGTGAAACCAGAAGATTTCACACCTTTGTTGCAAACAGAATCTCTGTCATCCAAGAAGCAACGGATGTGAATCAGTGGAGATATATTTCCTCCAAGGAGAATCCTGCAGATGATGCATCCAGAGGCATGAGAGCCGAGGAGTTCCTCAGATGCAGGAGATGGATAAATGGGCCAGAATTTCTCCACAGACCAGAAGAGGAATGGCCTAAATTGGATGTGGATCACCATGCAATTCCTGCAGATGACCCAGAGGTCAAAAAGGACCTTACAGTAAGTGTTGTTGTGAAGGAATCAGAAAATGCTACGAACTATCTGGTTCATTATTTTTCATCTTGGACAAAACTTAAAACCTCTGTTGCCTGGTTTCTGAAGCTGAAAAACATTCTAATGTTGCTGCAACAGAAAAGGAAAGAGTTTGCTGCTGCAGACCTGAATAAAAATGATCCAGAAAATCAAAAGAACTAGAAAAGCAGATGGAGAGATTCAAGACCACTCTAAAGAAAGAAAATCTGACTCCTGAAGACTTGGCCAAGGCTGAACTGTCTATTATTCAGTTTGCACAACAACAGAAATTTACAATTAAAATGGCTTTAATCACCAGTGGCCTTAACGCAGTCTCCAAGAGAAGTTTTCTATACAAACTTGACCCAGGATTGGATGCTGGGGTCCTCAGAGTGGGTGGCAGGTTGAATAAAACAGCCATGCCTGTTGAAGCAAAGCACCCTGCAATTTTAACAAAGGATATGTATGTGTCTACACTGATTTTACGCCACATTCATCAACAGTTGGGACATGCAGGAAGAACTCATATGCTGTCAAGATTAAGACAAAAATACTGGATCATAAATGCTAATTCAGCTGCCAGAAAAATCATCTCTCACTGTGTTGTTTGCAGACGTAACAGAGGAAAATTTGTTGAACAAAAGATGGCAGATCTGCCAGAAGAAAGAGTTCTGCCAACCACCGCTCCTTTCACAAACGTTGGAGTGGATTACTTTGGTCCTGTAAGTGTTAAAAGAGGAAGAAGTCTCCTGAAAAGGTATGGCGTTCTGTTCACTTGTTTCACCAGCCATGCAGTACATCTGGAAATTGCACACACCCTTGATACAGATTCCTGTATAAACGCAGTCCCCAGGTTTATCTGTAGAAGAGGCCCAGTTTCCACCATCAGATCTGATAATGCCACAAATTTTGTTGGTGCAAATCGAGAGCTGAAGGAGAGTTTGGCTGAGCTGAATCATGCTAAAATTCAAAATGCTTTTGTGCAGGATGGCATCAAATGGAACTTTAACATCCCAGCAGCCTCTCACCAAGGTGGAGTTTGGGAGCGCCTAATTCGTTCCATAAAAAGTATTTTAGCCTCTGTTCTTAAAGAACAAGTTTTAGATGATGAAGGACTTCAAACAGTCTTTTGTGAAGTTGAAGCCATATTAAATGACAGACCCATTACCAAAGTTTCAGATGACTCAAATGATCTTGAGGCACTCACACCCAACCATTTGTTGTTGCTGGAAAAACAAACCAGTTTTGCCACCAGGACTGTTCAACCAAAGGGATCTTTGTCAGGAAAAGGTGGAAACAGGTGCAATACATAGCAGAGCTGTTTTGGAAAAGATGGCTTTCTGAGTACTTACCTCTGATGCAGGAAAGACAGAAATGGACAAGAACTAAAAGATGTCTCATTCCTGGAGATGTTGTCTTAATTGCAGATGCTACAGCTCGAAGAGGATCATGGATGATGGCCAAAGTCTTGAGTGTAAACCAGGATGCCAAAGGCTTGGTGCATTCTGTGCAACTACAAACAAAGACCAGTGTCTTGGAAAGACCTGTGACCAAACTTCTTTTGCTACTGGCAGCATCACCCTGAAGAACCAAGAGCACGTTTGAGAGAATAGCTCCTTTTCCTTGTCAAAGTAATTGTGACATTATTCACAATTAGGGGCCGGAGTGTTGGAGCTATTTATTCTTTATATTCTTTATCCATTTGAATTTTTAGTTTGTTCTTAAATGTATATTTTTTGTATTATTTACAGAACTTATTTGTAAGTTCATAATTGTTGATTTCATTTATCTTTTGTTTTATTATTTTTCTTATTGATATTTTTTAAGTAAACAGGAAGTGATGTGGGTTGGTCCACTTTCTATAAATGTAGGGGCCTGGTAAAGGACCAGCAGGCATTTGGGTTAGGGGTTTTTACCAGTGCAAGGAGGTAGCAGAGAAAACAAAAGGAAGTTTGAACTCTGTAATTGTTTTTTTTTTTTTTTTTTTTTGCAAAGATGTCAAAATAAATCATGAAGAACAAGTTACAAGTTTGGATCCTGAACCTTCTTTACCTGCGTTGAAATACTTGACCCCAGTGTCTCAGTGGCTTATTGGAACTTTGTTGCATGTTTGGTTTGACAAACAATCGCCGCTACAGTCTGTATGATAAAAAATACTGAATTGATAGTTAAGAACAGTTTTTCCTCACCCAGTAGTTCTTCAGAATAAGCCAGACGCAGAGGCCTGTCAGTGTCTGTTGTATTTCATTACCTCTCTGCTTAAACCGCGACTCTGGGCTGAAGCAGAAACGATACTTCAACGTTCTCCTTCATCTGACAAGTAGCAAGTCTACTCCACTTTATTCATCAAAAACGTTTTTTTTTTTTTTTTTTTTTATAATTCACCAAAAACTGTTCTGTAATCTGGAACGTTCGCTACGTTGAGCTCCAGTTTGCCGCCTTATCTCAGTGTTTTTCAACCACTGTTCCGCGGCACACTAGTGTGCCGTGAGTGGTCGTCAGGTGTGCCGTGGAAATTATTCAATTTCACCTACGGTACCGTATTTTCCGGACTATAAGCTGCTACTTTTTTCCTAAACTTTGAACCATGCGGATTGTAGCCCGGTGAGGCTTTTCTGTGTATTTTTCTTCAACCACCAGGGGGCTCTCTAGCTGGAAGTGAATCATTAGAAGTCAAAATTGTAAATCAAAGAAGAACGCGTTAATTTTCATTTAGAACAACCACATGCTAGTAGCAGGCACGACGGAGAAATGTTTTCAAACTCATATGATGCAGCTTTTAAGTTGAGGAGTATCGATCTGGCACTACAGGAGGGAAATAAAGCCGCTGCACTTAACCTTGGTGTGAACAAAACCATGGTTAGTAGTGGCTAGTGACGTAATCATGTAATTTTCTTACCACTAGATGGCAGTAGGTACAGAGCATTTTACATTAAAACAAGAGAATTAGTGATGTTACAGGTAGCAGTGAGAGCATCGTATCTAGCAAGACTGTGACGAAGGTGATGGAAAAGACAGTGAAGCTCAGCAGTAGCTAGAAAGAACATGGGTCTATTTCCCACAATATATCTGTGTAAAGTGAGCTTCTCAAGCCTGGCTACTATAAAAACTAAAACCAGAGAGAGACTGAGAGCTGTTGAGGAAGAGCTTTGTCTTTCTTCAATTTCTGCCAGGAAATCAGCTGTTTTCATCCAAACATGCACAGGTTTCACACTAGATGGGTAAAATATACAGATATTGACATTTTGTATATGCAAATCTTCATATTGTAACAGTGAAATCTTTCCCAAATATTATTGCTTCTTTCAGAATAAGAATTATCTTCTGTATTCCGGCTTTAAGATTGCTTGTGGATTAGTTTGTACAACACTTTGAAGTTTTCTACAACTTCTTTAAATTTAAGACCACAGTGTTGTGGCAGTGTTCAGGTGTATTTTTGAAGTGGACATGTTACGTGCAATTTGAAATAAGAAATGTAAAATGTGATAAAAATACATTTTTGTGTTTATTTGATCCCTATTCAAGACACTGATAAGAATGACTATATATATAATATAGGCGACTACAGAGTATCTTTGTTTACATTTTTGGTTGGTGGTGTGCCTCGAGATTTTTTCAATTAAAACAGTGTACCTTGGCTCAAAAAAGGTTGAAAAACACTGCCTTATCTCACTGCGCGAGAGGCAACTGCGTCATGCGTCACGGGCAAAAGGTCAAAGGCAACAAGGTGACCAGGGGGCTTATTATGTTGACAAAAAAGAAACAAAAAAGCAAATAATTTTAGTACATGTTTTTATGTGTCAGAAGAGGGCTTAGGAAATAATAATACCAAAAAAAAAAAAATTGACCAAAAGGGCACTTGGGGGCAAGGAGCAAAAAGGGCAGGTGCTCAAGCACCCCCAGATCCCCCTTCTGCACGTGCCTGTTCAAAGTTGTTAAAAGTACATTTCTGAGTTGCCTGTTAAATATGAATCTATGTACACCCCACAGGTGTACATAGATTCAACCCGGACCAGAACTAAACAAGGTGGTAAAACCCGAAATGCCTGAAATCTCCTGAAAACACTGTTTCCTGATTACTGCAGCTTTTGATCAGTCTGGCATGAGAACTGTTTTCCTGATCACTGATGTTTGAGTGAAGTGAGAGATTAAAGATAGACAGTTAATTAGTTTTATGCAATATGTTTCAAAAGGTATGGTTTTAGTTATTTTTGGTGTATTTCATTTGATGTTGAAACAAGCACTTCAAATGCTCCTGTATAGTTAAAACTGTCTTGCCTTGCCTGTGGATAAGCTGAGCTGTCTGCTGTAACCAACTGGGTTTTAAGACAAAAAGCTCTGGGCCAGGATCACTTTCCACTGCAAAGAGAAGCACAGAGAGCACACACAAAGATAATGACACCATTAAAATGTCCTAAATTACAGTAATCATTAAGTTGGTCTAACTGCTTCATGTAATTGCAGGGATTGTATATGTATGTAGATAGAATTCAATTAAAACAATATTTAGATTTTATAAAAAAAAAAAAAAAATAAATAAATTATTCCAAGAGTTCTTGTTTTCAGTAAAACGTATGAATGGAGTAATATCAAGTCTGTTTAATGATGATTAGCTATGAAAGGTTTGAGCACCTCCTCCACTTTATTTCTAATAGCAAATTCAGACTCACAGTTGATTGCTACAAATAGTATATGTTTGCCGTGCGTTTTTATTTATTATTATTATTATTATTATTATTTTAATTTCAGATTAATTCAACCTTTGTTAGGTGTTTGTTTTTTTAATGAGTCAGTTTTTGCTCAGACCTGGTCCTGATTTATAATGAGTTCATCTATGATGCATTAGATTTAATCTTTAGTCTGTTGTCTATTGTCCCTTGCCTTCACCTGTTTTGTCTTTTCTTAGTCATCCATTGATCCTTGCCTTTCCTGCCTGACTGTTAGTTCAGCTACTTTTCTGACAGGGGAATACATGAGGTAATAATATGGTTATCTGATATTAGGAAAGTATGGAAGTAAATATGTGCCATCAGAATTTGAATAAAAAATGCATCTGAATTCAATTTTTTTTTAAATTCAGTGTCATTATTTGTACATGTTTGCAATTTTCATATGTTAAAAAAATTCACATTCCTATTTCAAAGATAAAATTTTCAATATATATTTTTTCAGTGTTAAAAAAAATTCAGCATATAAAAAAATTCAACTTTTAAAAATTCAAATGCAATATTTTCAGTGTCCTAAAAATTCAACTTGCTCAAATTCGCCGTCTCAAATTCAGCGTCTAAAAATTCGCTGTACAAAAATGGCAAGGTTACTTCAGGTCACAGACATTAGCAATCGTTGTCAGATTTCAACACCCAGCCAATCACATGACGCAGGTGTCATAGTGAAGAAATACCAGCATCACCGAGGCTAGCGACCATGGAGGCGAATGCAAACCCAACCCCAACGGTGAGTCTATGCTTTCATATTTCTGTGGTATATTTTATTTTGCGCATGAGGTTTGATACATTATCTTAAAACTTGATTTAAAACACGGGTTTGGGCCGTTGTTAATCTTACACCATGTAATGCTAGCATATTAGTTCTCGCTACCTCCTAGAGACCCCAGTCCCTCCCCCCTTCTCCTTCTCTTGGATGTCCCACACCCAATGTTCCTGTGTTTTATTTCAAAAAGAAATACCACTTGCGCCAAGTCTAGAATCTTTTAAGATAACTGATGGATGGCGACTTTCCGGGTTTTGTTTGTATGCTGTCTTAGGTGAGACCGAGACAGGCAGTCTTAGTAAAGTCGTAATTTTCCGGGAGATGCTACCGCTAATGACCGCAGTGAAGTTAGTTTCAAGTTGGATATTCGATATTCGAGCTCCGGGGAGTAAGCGGCGTTTAGCTCAAGGTTGATCCGATTTATGAACGCTACTGTCGGCCAGCGGTTCTCCACCGCTCCCGGCCGCAGCGCCCGAAGGTTGACTTAGGGACTGTCAACAAATTACCGAACCAAACATTCCTGTCAAAGAAACGTTAATGCCTTGAATTGTAACCAACGAACTAATTGTCAGTGCTAATTCAGGCTTTTACATGAGCCAAAATAGCATCTATAAAATTTTAAATTCAATATTTTCAATAATTTTAATATTAAATAATATAATGGTTTCTTCAATAGCTTCCAGGTCATGTGACCTAATGACTCAGAATCACTTTGAAATAATTATACTAGTCTCTTTAGATGAGGCACATTTGTTTTCCATTTTAACATATTTTTTTTTTATCTTTTAGCAATTTGTTTTGTCAATATTTAGTATTTTTATTCAATAGCTTCAAGGTCTTGTGACCTATTGACCCAGAATCAGTGTGAAATTGTTCTAGTATCCTGTATAGATGAGGCACAGTCATTTGTTTCATATTTAAATTTTTTTTTTATTTTTAGCAATTTTATTTGTCAAAATTTAGTATGTTTTTGCAATAGCTTCCAAGACGTGTCCTATTGATTCAAAACCACTTTGAAATTGTTTTACAAATCATTAGAGATGAGGCACCCACATTTTTCCCCATTTTAGATCTTTATCAATGTTTTACATAATTTAAATTTACTAATTTAAAAAAAAAAGATTGGTGTTTAATAGCTTAAATTTCATGTGACCCACTGACAAGGAATAAAAAGGGCTAAATGGAATAAAAATGAGTGTGCCCCACCTATCCAGTCTAGTAGAATAATTTCACATTGATTTTGATTAACTTATGGGTCTTATGACCCATAAGCTATTGAAGAAAAATCAATCAATCAATCAATCATCTTCCCCTTGTCTGCAGTCGGGTTGCGGGGTCAGCAGAGGCCCAGACTTCCCTCCCCAGCCACTTGTTCCAGCTCCTCCAGGGGAACCCCAAGGCGTTCCCAGGCCAGCCGAGAAACATCGTCCCTCCAGCGTGTCCTGGGTCTTCCTGTGGGCCTCCTCGTGGTGGGACGTGCCCAGAAGACCTCACTAGGGAGGCGTCAAGGAAGCATCCTAATCTGATGCCTGACCCACCTCAGCTGGCTCCTCTCAAAGTGAAAAATCAGCAGCTCTACTCTCTGTCCCTCCTAGATGACTGAGCTTCTCATCCTATCACTAAGGGAGAGCCCAGACACCTTATGGAAAAAACTAATTTTGGCAGTTAGTTTGTGATTTTGTTCTTTCAGTCAAGACCTTTAAGCCTATGCCATAGATGAAGGTAGGGACGTAGATCGACTGGCAAATCAAGAACTTTGCTTTTTGATCCAGCTGTCTCTTCACCACGACAGACTGGTACAGCGCCCACTTTACTGCACCAATCCTTCTATTGATCTCCTGTCCATTTTGCCCTCATTCTTATGGATTCTGTATTTTCCTCCATCTCTTTTAGCCTCTTAACACGCTGCAGCATACATAACCATGTTTATATGTGACTGCTGACATGTAAACAGACTGAAACTGATTAGAGTACCGTTTAGGGAGGGTACAGACTGCAGAGATGAATAAAAAGCTAAACTTGCTACAATCTTTGCCTCACTTGGCCCAACGCTGGACGGTGAATGTAACATAAGAAGCATGATGTTCCATTTGGATGATAAGTATGGCTTGTGGAATTTGATCATCTTTTAGCATTAAAGCTTGTTTTTATATATAACCAAATCTGATTATTTCTCAAGGTCATTTACGATGAGTGGTTCTGGTCGGGTCCTGAAACTGGTTAACGGACATGGGTGGTAAACAGAGACAGAAATGAATGAACTCCAACAGTGAACAAGATCCTAAGATGCTTAAACTCCTCCACTTGGGTCAGGACAATCTTCCCTGACCCAAATAAGGCGCTCTACCCTTTTCCATGACCATGGCCTTGGATCTGGAGGTACTGATCCTCCTCCCGGCCGCTTCACACTCATCTGCATCCTGCTCCAGTAAAGCTGTAGATCATGACCTGATGAAGCCAGTATAGGGCCACATCATCTGCCAAAAGCAGAGGTGTGATCCCAAGGACACCAAAATGGATCCCTTCAGAACCCCGGTTGTGCAGAACGTGGCCTCGGACAGAAAACACCCAAATCCAAAAATCTAATCAAATTTTATTTATATATCACATTTCAACAACAAGGCATTTCAAAGAGCTTTACACCATAAAAACACAAACATACAAAGTCATAGAAACACGACCAACAACTGAAACATTACATTTTCTCACTACATATCAGATTGTTTATTAATGTTCCATTAATTAGCGCATGGCTCTCATCTCGGGTCATGATGAGATGAGACTATTTCTAGTTAGAACCTCTCAACCTCACACACCAGCTCAGGCTCCCACCAGAGAGGTGATGCCCACTGATAAAAAGTCTTATCACCCAGGGTCAGATGGCCAAGGTCCCCTCCCTCGGCCTTCTAACATCCCACATTGCACCCAGCCCTTTTGGCCCACAGTTGGTGAGCCCTTGGGAAGGTGAACCCACTGTTGGCTGAGCCTGGCCAGACTCCATGTGTTTTGGCACCAGATGCTTGCCACGGAGCACCAACTCCAGGCCCGGCTCCAGGGTGGTGCCCTGGTGACCTGCGTCCAGGTGAGGGGACACTGTATCCATTAACTGTGCTCTTCATAAAGGGTCTTGGGCTGCTCTTTGTCTGGTTCATCACCTCTAGCATTGGGTGACCCTACAAGGGGTATGAAACCCCTGACAGCATAACTCCTAGAGTCACTTCAGCACTCAAACCCTTTCATCACGATAAGGTGGCAGCCTATGGAGGTGAAGAGAAAATAGGAAATATATTTTTTAAATACAAAATTGCCTAAAAAATAATAAAATGGGTCAAAATGAATTAAAAATGAGCGTACCTCATTGTTCCAGTCTACTAAAACAATTTTACACTGATTTCGAGTAATTGGGTGAAAGTTTAGTGAGAACTCCTGCTCGGGTTCTCACTAAAACCAGGAAGATAGAGCACATAACACCAGTTTTAAAGTCCCTACACTGACTCCCTGTAGCTCATAGACTAGAATAGAAAAATACTGTTGTTAGTTTATAAATCACTGAACGGTTTAGTACCTCAATACATTACAGATCCTCTGTTGCATCAACCTTCCAGACCCCTCAGGTCTTCTGGTTCTGGTTCTGGTTCTGCTCTGCATCCAGAACCAGAACCAAACAAGGAGAAGCAGCATTCAGCTTCCATGCACCACAAATTTGGAACAAACGTACAGAAAACTGTAAAACAGCTGAAACACTGAGTGCCTTTAAATCTCGACTAAAAACCCACCTGTTTAGAGCTGTATTTGAAACGTAATCAATTACGAATTTAATGACAGTTCTTAACTTAATTTCTTTGATTGTTGCATGACTCTGTGTTTTCATATTTTTATTATGTAAAGCACTTTGAAATGCCTTGGTGCTGAAATGTGCTGTTCAAATAAAATTTGATTGATTGATTGATTGATGACCTAGAAGCCAATATAAAAATACCTACAAATTATAAAAAGGACTCAAATCGAATATAAATGACTGTGCCTCATCTATACAGACTGGTAGAATTATTTCAAAGTGATTTTGAGTCATTAGGTGACATGACCTGGAAGCTATTGAATAAAAACCCTCAATTTTGGTGAAAAAAATTCCTAAAAAATGGAAAATTATTTAAAATGGAAAAAAAAATGACTGTGCCTCATCTATAGAGACTAGTAAAACAATTTCAAAGTGATTTTTAATCAATAGGTCCCATGACCTGGAAGATATTGAAGAAAAACCCTAAATTTTGACGAAAAAAATTAATAAAAAATGGAAAATGGCTAAAAATGGAAAACAAATGTGCCTCATCTAAAGAGACTAGTATAATTATTTCAAAGTGATTCTGAGTCATTAGGTCACATGACCTGGAAGCTATTGAAGAAACCATTATATTATTTAATATTAAAATTATTGAAAATATTGAATTTAAAATTTTATAGATGCTATTTTGGCTCATGTAAAAGCCTGAATTAGCACTGACAATTAGTTCGTTGGTTACAATTCAAGGCATTAACGTTTCTTTGACAGGAATGTTTGGTTCGGTAATTTGTTGACAGTCCCTAAGTCAACCTTCGGGCGCTGCGGCCGGGAGCGGTGGAGAACCGCTGGCCGACAGTAGCGTTCATAAATCGGATCAACCTTGAGCTAAACGCCGCTTACTCCCCGGAGCTCGAATATCGAATATCCAACTTGAAACTAACTTCACTGCGGTCATTAGCGGTAGCATCTCCCGGAAAATTACGACTTTACTAAGACTGCCTGTCTCGGTCTCACCTAAGACAGCATACAAACAAAACCCGGAAAGTCGCCATCCATCAGTTATCTTAAAAGATTCTAGACTTGGCGCAAGTGGTATTTCTTTTTGAAATAAAACACAGGAACATTGGGTGTGGGACATCCAAGAGAAGGAGAAGGGGGGAGGGACTGGGGTCTCTAGGAGGTAGCGAGAACTAATATGCTAGCATTACATGGTGTAAGATTAACAACAGCCCAAACCCGTGTTTTAAATCAAGTTTTAAGATAATGTATCAAACCTCATGCGCAAAATAAAATATACCACAGAAATATGAAAGCATAGACTCACCGTTGGGGTTGGGTTTGCATTCGCCTCCATGGTCGCTAGCCTCGGTGATGCTGGTATTTCTTCACTATGACACCTGCGTCATGTGATTGGCTGGGTGTTGAAATCTGACAACGATTGCTAATGTCTGTGACCTGAAGTAACCTTGCCATTTTTGTACAGCGAATTTTTAGACGCTGAATTTGAGACGGCGAATTTGAGCAAGTTGAATTTTTAGGACACTGAAAATATTGCATTTGAATTTTTAAAAGTTGAATTTTTTTATATGCTGAATTTTTTTTAACACTGAAAAAATATATATTGAAAATTTTATCTTTGAAATAGGAATGTGAATTTTTTTAACATATGAAAATTGCAAACATGTACAAATAATGACACTGAATTTAAAAAAAAATTGAATTCAGATGCATTTTTTATTCAAATTCTGATGGCACATATTTACTTCCATAGGAAAGTATTTCTGGTCAACTTAGAGAATTTTTGCTTTGAAGGTATCACTTACAAATAGCAAAGTTCATTTACATCTACCTTTACATTTATGAATGGCATAATCCCATCTAAGCTGTGATTTTTAGAGTTAGAAACAGGATTCCTCGCACCCCACACCGAAACTTTGTATTGTCTACTAAAGGCTCCCACATTCTCGTAAGAGATATATATATATACCCTTCTGTCAAATTTTAATCGGATGATTGATTGATGGCCTTAATTAATTGATATTAATTGATATCAAACCCCTCCCCCCATGGGAACTATGTGACCTCTTGACCTCCCCCCATGGGAACTATGTGACCTCTTGACCTCACCCCTCCCCCTCCTATGGAAACTATGTGACCTCTTGACCTCCCCCTCCCCCAGACATATGTCACATATATCATGTGATGGGAAACTATGTGACCTTGTGACCCCCCCCACAGCCCCCCCCCCCCCAAAAAAAAAAATAAAAAAAATAAATAAATAAATAAAAGTGAATATTGAATTAAATATATTCTAAACCATGTTGAATTAGATTAGGAATTTTGTAACTACCTCTGGTTTTAAACAGATTGTCTTCTTGATACACAGTGTTGGAATTAAATGCCTTTAACTCTTGTTCCAAAAGAGAGACACAGGCTGACAGAGAAACCAGAGACCTGCTGCATGTGGGTGCGTGTGTATCTGTCTTTAAAGAGGAGGGGGGCCTTGCAGAGCCGTTCTGCGTGTGCGTGCATGTGTGTGCGTGTGTATCTATCCTCAAGGAGGAGAGTCTTACTGGTCTTACTGCTGCGTGTGTGCGCATGCATGTCTGTCCTCAACTATGCAAAATCCTAGATAGAACTGATCTTTGCAGTTATTTGGTATCAGACTATAGATAAATGCTGCATCATGATCTTTAACAGGACATGAGAAAAAACTTAGAGCATCTGTTCTTTGAGCCAACATACGGTGAAACCTGCCTCATACTCTTTAACAGGATATAAGATAACCCGTGGCTAGGTAAGAGGGGATGACATCTGACCCTGCAACCGTTGATGACTGCCTCAGGCAATTCTTCTGAAGGAAAACAACAGTTTAACTGTTTTACTGCAATATTTATGGTAGCACGACTAGTCAGTCCTGACTATGAGTTTGTAATTTCCTTCCTCCGTTCCGAAAACAGTCACTTAAATTTTAAACTCTACAGATACTTTTCTGTAACACCTGCTAGTGTGATATATTTCAGTAAAAGTTCCTCATCTGTAACTGTATTTCTTAAGGATATGTGTCAGGTACTAAACAGGCCTACATGAGGCTATTCAAATTTTACTTTTAGCTTTTCTACAGTTAAAGTGAAAGACAAACTCTAACATCGATCCCTTTCCAGAATTTGTCCTCACCTCATTGTGAATGCTACTTTGCTTCAGTCTTTTTTTTTTTCTGTTGTTGAATCAACACTGATCTTCTCAGTGCTTCATGGTTTCTCCAAAATAGTAAAGGTTGGTACATTTGAAACTCACAGATATTTTTTTTTCTTCAACAATTGCTAGTGTGACACATTTCAGTAAAAGTTCCTCATCTGTAAATGTATTTCTTAAGAATATGTGACAGAGACTAAACAGGCCCAGGTGAGGCTGCTGCTCATATTTATCTTTCAGTTTTCCCCAAACTTTAAAGTTTTTTTTACAGTGCACAACCACACTCTTAAGAGTTGCTCCAACATGGTAAATTGTTTTGTTACCTTTAAAATTATCTACAGCTTTTGTTTCTGACTTATACGTTGTTTGCTTTTTTTTGGCCGTATTGATTATTTTACTCCACGTGTTATCTTACATGCTTAAGTGCACTAACAAAATATAGTTCACCTGTAGTTGTTAAGGTTCCATTACTAAAAAATTATAAATGATCAATGTGAACCATCAGTCTTAAAATATTTAGTACGATTTCTATTTATTTAGATTTGATGTTTTGATGTGAGCACTTGGATTTCTATCGATTTATTAAATGATGCTCTATGTAAATATTTATCAAACTGAATGGTCATTTAGGTTTTATATAGTTTTTTTTTCTTTTCATTCAATCTTTGTTGCAGAAATTCAAACGTATGCTGGCTATCGACCAACAATTCAATCAGTGAATCTTTGCTTTTTTTCTCAAGTAGCCCCTCTCACGGAGACTTACTTACATCTTCTGACACCTGGCCCAACTTATAATAACATTAGCCAAGTTTGCTGTTGGTACACTTACCTAAAGAATAAAACTTGCTCGCTACACAACCAAGCTCCATGAGTTGGTCACAACATGGTAAATTGTTTTGTTACCTTTAAAATTATCTACAGCTTTATTTTTTCCTTTGTCCTAATGATGCTACCTGTTCATTAATGTTCACTAACAGACAGTACACCTCTTGTAACTGATAAGTGTATAAATGTGAAGCATCAGGATGCGTTCAAGAAGATCATATCAGTCAGATTTCGTAAAATATCATGAAACTCAAAGGAATCAAAATTATAGTTCACAGAAAGGTAATCTATCCTTTTTAGGGAGCTTTGACTGTGAAAGGAATGAATAAAATATACTATGAAAAAATTCAATTTGCAGAATCCTGATGACAAAACTTCAATTGTGAACTGAATGATTAGATTGTATCTAGACACAAAAGAATCAACTGTTAATTAGTAATAATACTGTGGAAATGACCACCAAGATCTGAACAAACAAGAAACTTGACTACCTCAAGAGATTTCACTCGTTGGAGAATGAACCGTCTGACTTTCTTTAGTCGACTAAATTTAATCTTACCAAATTTTTGCTGTAGAGCAAACAGGTACTGAGTTTGAAGCGTGGATCAGATGCCTCCAGCCGTCTGCTAAAGCTAGACTCCGGCCTTCCTCACTGTAAAATAAAACATTCTGCTTAATTAAAGAGTTCAAGTGAACATCACTTCATTCTCAACAACTTGTTGTTTGTACTCATCTTAAACAAGCGGCAGGAACTTTTGGATTTAAAAAAGAAAAAATAAAGATGCTTTATAAGTTAATCCATTTAAGTTGAGTCTGCAACAACTAGAATAAAATAAAAAGTGAACTATTTGAAAGTAGTGAGGATTTTGGGTGGTAAATGTTTAACATTTTAACATACACAGACACTACTCCATTTCTACTCAAGCAAACCAAAAGGTTTGGAACAGTACCACTATGTCAAGTAACGACATGCAGTAAATACATGCTGCTGCTGGCAGAAAGTAAAATTAATTTTGCAATGAATAATATTTTGGATGAGTTTAAGAATATTGTTTGCCAAAATTGCACAATGTAACTACACTTGTCTTTTACACGTTGCAGTAATTGAATCTTTTGAGACAATTGGTTTGCATAAATTTAAGTAACTACAACCTATTTTCCTGCTCCACATACTTGGCTAGCAATTTTCCAGTTAGCTTCCCAGTCTGAACTTCTGCACAACGTCTCGATTCAGTCAAATCTTCTATCCTGTATCTCCTGTACTCTGATATTCTACTACATCCACTCTGTGAATGCTTTGCTTGCTGGTCTTCTTCATGCTTTGAATGCAGCATCAGGTTTCGCTTACTTTAACCCGCCCAACATGCAGCTGATTGGCTTGTTAGCCTTTCCATTCCCTCCCAGTGAGGCGGTTCTTCACAAAGCAAACTGTTTGTCAAACTGTCGATCTCCCTCAGAAGATGAGAAGACATGGTGACTGAGTTTTAGACACTAGCAGCCAGGTCATACGGCTTTTTTTTTTACTAAACGGCAGTCCTAAAAGTATATATCTTTATTTATGAATAAATACGTACAATTTCATAATTATTCGATCCAGCGGTTATAGAAGTTTGGTAATAATGCAATACAGGGATTGTTGTTTCTTAATGTCAGTGTTTCTGCTACTGGAGTGAGACAGTAAGAAGACAAGGAACAGGGTTAAACGAGGATTTAGAAATAAAACTACAAAGATGATAGTTGTATTTACTGGTAGAAAGACTATGACTAGTTATCAGGACAGAATGAGACCCGTAAAACTGTTGGGTCCAAATGATCCAATGCACGAACCGATCATCTTCTCCAACAATTTATTACCCTTTCGGAACTATGTTTGGACACCAGGAGCAGGAACATCACAACATCCTTATATCAAACATTTTTCATCCTTATATCAGTGATTTAAAACCATTTCTAATTTCTGATACCATACGGCAGGCTGCAAAGTTGTGCATGAATGTAAAAGTAATTTATTTTCTTCACTGATAGAAAAGTGTAACGTGTTTATTATGAGTAGGATTAACTGAGCTGAAGGAAAACAAAGAAAAAGGAGAAATATTCATTGATACAGAACCGAATCAGCAAATATGAACTTAGGAAACTATTGAAACCTTCAAGAACCTTATGTTGTGTAAGATATTTAAGAAAATAATAGTGAAACCGTCCCCATGAGTTACTTTATTTGGCTGTTATCTCTAAAATATGTTACTTTTTATGTTGAACACCAGACACATCTCACCTCTTTCCCACAGTTTTTCACTTAGTTCCACGACTGCAGTGGATTTTATAGTCAGTGTTAAAAGCAGCACAGAGTCTGAAGCGATGGAGGAAATTTACGTCAACATGGAACCTGTTGGACAAACTGCATCTAACCACACAGGTAAGAATAAAGTTACAGAGAAATCTAGTATGTATTTAAATAGATTTTGCTAAGGTTCAGGTTTTCGTTAAGGTTCGAACAGCTCCAAAGAGAGGCTCTGCCTCTGTGTGGCTTTGGGAATCCTGAATGTTTTACTTTTGGCTGAACTCATCGCCATCAGTGTACACAGTGAGTCTTCTTCAAGATGAGTAAATTTTAATACAGTAAATTTTATGTTTCTGTGATAAAAATGTCATCGGCTCTTCTGAAATCAAACTGACCAAATAACAAGGGTTTGAAAAGTATAAAGCTTGGTGACTCAAAGTGCTGCAGAGGTGAATCATTACACTGTGTTACGTGAGTTTGATTCATTTTGAGCATAGGATGCATTTGCAGCCATTTAGGTTAGCATGTCTTTAATATCTCCTCTTTTTCCACTATTTACCCAACAATTTATTGTTCAGTGTTACCTCAGTTTAAATTCTACAGCCATAACCAAAATCATAAAACTATTTTATAAGTCTTAAGTGAAAATTCGATGCGACTTTTATTTTTGCAAACATGCTTGTTGATTTTTTTTCCAGCTCATGACATGACAGCAGATTTTTCTGACATTAGTAACTTTCTGACTGAGCAGAACAGTGACAGCAAGTTTCCCTCCACAAACGATAACGTCACTGAAACGACTCCACGAGATGAAGAGACTTCAAGGTTTGTCAAAACTTTGAAAAAATTTGGATCTCATTAAAATGTCTAAAACCTTTTCCCCTCTGAATTGTAGAGTATAACTAATAACTTTCCTTTTGTGGCTAAATGAATATAATGTAAATGAACAACTTTTATTTTAATTTATTAAGTACTGTATCATTTGTGTGCTCTAAAAACAACAATGTAAAAGAAGCAAAACTTTTTTTTTCTTACAGAACGAACAAACATCAGTTGTTCCTGTTAATCCAGGGGCTGCAGAAGAAAAAAGGAGCAGATCCAGTAGAGATTTATGATTAGGATTTGTGTTCGGTGTGATATTATTTACCAACAATCATGTAGCTTATTATTAGTATGGTGTTACATAAAACCTAAAGATAAAATGTACACTTGTTGTGACTTATAAAGCAACAATTTTACCGGTTGTACTCTTTCTTGTTAAAAACTGACTTGATAAACAAACGTTGGAGGATGGTTGGTTGTGGGGAGAATCGGTTCAGCATGAGGCTTTCTGATTGTGTCTTAATGTGACTTTTACTACGAGACTTTATGGAACTCCATTGGTGCCCAGTAATAAAGAAACAAAGAAAGAAGGTAGCATACGTACATGTTGGTTCCCCTGAAAATATGGATAAAATCAGTCATTACAGGGTAAAAGTAATTTGAAGAGGGGGGAAGCATATAAACAAGTCAAGTCAATAACAAGTCAATAACATGATGCAATCCACATTTTTAACTCGGATAACTTAACTTTTTTTTTTTACTGTCTTAAATAATACATTTAAATTGCTGCACTGATAAGTAGAATGGAAATGACTTTTTTGTAAATTGTCTTAAGATTACCTATTGTAAATTAGTGTTATATAAATCAATTTGTATTATGAAAGGTTTTAATTTGCCCAACGGACTGGACTGAAGAAAAATGATGAGCAATGGTTGATGAAAGCAAAAATTGGTATTTTTTGGTAACATCAAAAGTTCATTTTTGAGGTGAAACTAAAAATATGTACATTACTTTCCAATACATTTTTCCACATACCATGGCCTGGTGTCTGAGCAGATGAAGGTCATCCCTATTGTCAGAAACCGTGATGTTAAGTTTGACTTACGAACCAATTTTCAAAGACACTAGTCATAATATCCTGTTCGGCATAATTCACAGTACACAAAGTCTAAACAGTCTAAAAACAAACATAAGAATCACCATAAAGTCATGACCTAAAAACGCTTGTGAAAACATTCTTGCTCCTGAATCTGGCTCAGGAAAATTAAAATGTGGGGGAAAAAAATAAAAAATAAAAAAATGAGCTAAAGTGGGTGGTGCTTTAAGGTACAGAGTGACACAGCCAAGTGTTGGGGTAGATGGAGAGGAGTTAACCAAGGCTTTAGTAAGCGCTGTTACGAACTCGGTACTTTATTGTTATAGTTTTCTCCAAGTCCTGCTTGAAGAGAGTATCAACATGTGCAAAACTGAGAAACTCTATCGATCAACCAGCTGGACATTGAAGTATATCACTGGAGATTTGTTCTCCTGCCCTCGGGATGAATCCTTGGCCCACTGCATCAGTGAAGACTGTCGCATGGGAGTAGGCATAGCGGTGATGTTCAAGAAGAAGTTTGGCCGAGTCTCAGAGTTAAAGGATCAGAGTGAGTCAGACTAGTTACTCAAGTCTTTGTTTGGGAAAAAAGTGTTTCATGTTTATGCACTTCGTTGAAATGTCTGATTTCAAAAGTAGGTATTAACTCATATCCTTTTTTTTTTTTTTTTTTTTTTATTATGTATGTCCTAACAGAGAAGCTGCCAGGGCAGTGTGCTGTACTGGCACATGATCAACGTTTCATCTACTATCTGGTAAACATACCACGGTTAATTATACACTGCATAGGACCAGAGTTGGTTCATTATTCAATCTGGTAACTGTATCTTTCCTATTATGTGTCTCAGATCACAAAGAAAAAAGCCAGCCAGAAACCCACATATGACAGCCTGAGACAGAGTCTGGAAGACATGAAGTCTCAGTGCTTACAAAATGGTGTCAAACTTAACTCGTAAGTCAAACTTAACATCACGGTTTCTGACAATAGGGATGACCTTCATCTGCTCAGACACCAGGCCATGGTATGTGGAAAAATGTATTGGAAAGTAATGTACATATTTTTAGTTTCACCTCAAAAATGAACTTTTGATGTTACCAAAAAATACCAATTTTTGCTTTCATCAACCATTGCTCATCATTTTTCTTCAGTCCAGTCCGTTGGGCAAATTAAAACCTTTCATAATACAAATTGATTTATATAACACTAATTTACAATAGGTAATCTTAAGACAATTTACAAAAAAGTCATTTCCATTCTACTTATCAGTGCAGCAATTTAAATGTATTATTTAAGACAGTAAAAAAAAAAAGTTAAGTTATCCGAGTTAAAAATGTGGATTGCATCATGTTATTGACTTGTTATTGACTTGACTTGTTTATATGCTTCCCCCCTCTTCAAATTACTTTTACCCTGTAATGACTGATTTTATCCATATTTTCAGGGGAACCAACATGTACGTATGCTACCTTCTTTCTTTGTTTCTTTATTACTGGGCACCAATGGAGTTCCATAAAGTCTCGTAGTAAAAGTCACATTAAGACACAATCAGAAAGCCTCATGCTGAACCGATTCTCCCCACAACCAACCATCCTCCAACGTTTGTTTATCAAGTCAGTTTTTAACAAGAAAGAGTACAACCGGTAAAATTGTTGCTTTATAAGTCACAACAAGTGTACATTTTATCTTTAGGTTTTATGTAACACCATACTAATAATAAGCTACATGATTGTTGGTAAATAATATCACACCGAACACAAATCCTAATCATAAATCTCTACTGGATCTGCTCCTTTTTTCTTCTGCAGCCCCTGGATTAACAGGAACAACTGATGTTTGTTCGTTCTGTAAGAAAAAAAAAGTTTTGCTTCTTTTACATTGTTGTTTTTAGAGCACACAAATGATACAGTACTTAATAAATTAAAATAAAAGTTGTTCATTTACATTATATTCATTTAGCCACAAAAGGAAAGTTATTAGTTATACTCTACAATTCAGAGGGGAAAAGGTTTTAGACATTTTAATGAGATCCAAATTTTTTCAAAGTTTTGACAAACCTTGAAGTCTCTTCATCTCGTGGAGTCGTTTCAGTGACGTTATCGTTTGTGGAGGGAAACTTGCTGTCACTGTTCTGCTCAGTCAGAAAGTTACTAATGTCAGAAAAATCTGCTGTCATGTCATGAGCTGGAAAAAAAATCAACAAGCATGTTTGCAAAAATAAAAGTCGCATCGAATTTTCACTTAAGACTTATAAAATAGTTTTATGATTTTGGTTATGGCTGTAGAATTTAAACTGAGGTAACACTGAACAATAAATTGTTGGGTAAATAGTGGAAAAAGAGGAGATATTAAAGACATGCTAACCTAAATGGCTGCAAATGCATCCTATGCTCAAAATGAATCAAACTCACGTAACACAGTGTAATGATTCACCTCTGCAGCACTTTGAGTCACCAAGCTTTATACTTTTCAAACCCTTGTTATTTGGTCAGTTTGATTTCAGAAGAGCCGATGACATTTTTATCACAGAAACATAAAATTTACTGTATTAAAATTTACTCATCTTGAAGAAGACTCACTGTGTACACTGATGGCGATGAGTTCAGCCAAAAGTAAAACATTCAGGATTCCCAAAGCCACACAGAGGCAGAGCCTCTCTTTGGAGCTGTTCGAACCTTAACGAAAACCTGAACCTTAGCAAAATCTATTTAAATACATACTAGATTTCTCTGTAACTTTATTCTTACCTGTGTGGTTAGATGCAGTTTGTCCAACAGGTTCCATGTTGACGTAAATTTCCTCCATCGCTTCAGACTCTGTGCTGCTTTTAACACTGACTATAAAATCCACTGCAGTCGTGGAACTAAGTGAAAAACTGTGGGAAAGAGGTGAGATGTGTCTGGTGTTCAACATAAAAAGTAACATATTTTAGAGATAACAGCCAAATAAAGTAACTCATGGGGACGGTTTCACTATTATTTTCTTAAATATCTTACACAACATAAGGTTCTTGAAGGTTTCAATAGTTTCCTAAGTTCATATTTGCTGATTCGGTTCTGTATCAATGAATATTTCTCCTTTTTCTTTGTTTTCCTTCAGCTCAGTTAATCCTACTCATAATAAACACGTTACACTTTTCTATCAGTGAAGAAAATAAATTACTTTTACATTCATGCACAACTTTGCAGCCTGCCGTATGGTATCAGAAATTAGAAATGGTTTTAAATCACTGATATAAGGATGAAAAATGTTTGATATAAGGATGTTGTGATGTTCCTGCTCCTGGTGTCCAAACATAGTTCCGAAAGGGTAATAAATTGTTGGAGAAGATGATCGGTTCGTGCATTGGATCATTTGGACCCAACAGTTTTACGGGTCTCATTCTGTCCTGATAACTAGTCATAGTCTTTCTACCAGTAAATACAACTATCATCTTTGTAGTTTTATTTCTAAATCCTCGTTTAACCCTGTTCCTTGTCTTCTTACTGTCTCACTCCAGTAGCAGAAACACTGACATTAAGAAACAACAATCCCTGTATTGCATTATTACCAAACTTCTATAACCGCTGGATCGAATAATTATGAAATTGTACGTATTTATTCATAAATAAAGATATATACTTTTAGGACTGCCGTTTAGTAAAAAAAAAAGCCGTATGACCTGGCTGCTAGTGTCTAAAACTCAGTCACCATGTCTTCTCATCTTCTGAGGGAGATCGACAGTTTGACAAACAGTTTGCTTTGTGAAGAACCGCCTCACTGGGAGGGAATGGAAAGGCTAACAAGCCAATCAGCTGCATGTTGGGCGGGTTAAAGTAAGCGAAACCTGATGCTGCATTCAAAGCATGAAGAAGACCAGCAAGCAAAGCATTCACAGAGTGGATGTAGTAGAATATCAGAGTACAGGAGATACAGGATAGAAGATTTGACTGAATCGAGACGTTGTGCAGAAGTTCAGACTGGGAAGCTAACTGGAAAATTGCTAGCCAAGTATGTGGAGCAGGAAAATAGGTTGTAGTTACTTAAATTTATGCAAACCAATTGTCTCAAAAGATTCAATTACTGCAACGTGTAAAAGACAAGTGTAGTTACATTGTGCAATTTTGGCAAACAATATTCTTAAACTCATCCAAAATATTATTCATTGCAAAATTAATTTTACTTTCTGCCAGCAGCAGCATGTATTTACTGCATGTCGTTACTTGACATAGTGGTACTGTTCCAAACCTTTTGGTTTGCTTGAGTAGAAATGGAGTAGTGTCTGTGTATGTTAAAATGTTAAACATTTACCACCCAAAATCCTCACTACTTTCAAATAGTTCACTTTTTATTTTATTCTAGTTGTTGCAGACTCAACTTAAATGGATTAACTTATAAAGCATCTTTATTTTTTCTTTTTTAAATCCAAAAGTTCCTGCCGCTTGTTTAAGATGAGTACAAACAACAAGTTGTTGAGAATGAAGTGATGTTCACTTGAACTCTTTAATTAAGCAGAATGTTTTATTTTACAGTGAGGAAGGCCGGAGTCTAGCTTTAGCAGACGGCTGGAGGCATCTGATCCACGCTTCAAACTCAGTACCTGTTTGCTCTACAGCAAAAATTTGGTAAGATTAAATTTAGTCGACTAAAGAAAGTCAGACGGTTCATTCTCCAACGAGTGAAATCTCTTGAGGTAGTCAAGTTTCTTGTTTGTTCAGATCTTGGTGGTCATTTCCACAGTATTATTACTAATTAACAGTTGATTCTTTTGTGTCTAGATACAATCTAATCATTCAGTTCACAATTGAAGTTTTGTCATCAGGATTCTGCAAATTGAATTTTTTCATAGTATATTTTATTCATTCCTTTCACAGTCAAAGCTCCCTAAAAAGGATAGATTACCTTTCTGTGAACTATAATTTTGATTCCTTTGAGTTTCATGATATTTTACGAAATCTGACTGATATGATCTTCTTGAACGCATCCTGATGCTTCACATTTATACACTTATCAGTTACAAGAGGTGTACTGTCTGTTAGTGAACATTAATGAACAGGTAGCATCATTAGGACAAAGGAAAAAATAAAGCTGTAGATAATTTTAAAGGTAACAAAACAATTTACCATGTTGTGACCAACTCATGGAGCTTGGTTGTGTAGCGAGCAAGTTTTATTCTTTAGGTAAGTGTACCAACAGCAAACTTGGCTAATGTTATTATAAGTTGGGCCAGGTGTCAGAAGATGTAAGTAAGTCTCCGTGAGAGGGGCTACTTGAGAAAAAAAGCAAAGATTCACTGATTGAATTGTTGGTCGATAGCCAGCATACGTTTGAATTTCTGCAACAAAGATTGAATGAAAAGAAAAAAAAACTATATAAAACCTAAATGACCATTCAGTTTGATAAATATTTACATAGAGCATCATTTAATAAATCGATAGAAATCCAAGTGCTCACATCAAAACATCAAATCTAAATAAATAGAAATCGTACTAAATATTTTAAGACTGATGGTTCACATTGATCATTTATAATTTTTTAGTAATGGAACCTTAACAACTACAGGTGAACTATATTTTGTTAGTGCACTTAAGCATGTAAGATAACACGTGGAGTAAAATAATCAATACGGCCAAAAAAAAGCAAACAACGTATAAGTCAGAAACAAAAGCTGTAGATAATTTTAAAGGTAACAAAACAATTTACCATGTTGGAGCAACTCTTAAGAGTGTGGTTGTGCACTGTAAAAAAAACTTTAAAGTTTGGGGAAAACTGAAAGATAAATATGAGCAGCAGCCTCACCTGGGCCTGTTTAGTCTCTGTCACATATTCTTAAGAAATACATTTACAGATGAGGAACTTTTACTGAAATGTGTCACACTAGCAATTGTTGAAGAAAAAAAAATATCTGTGAGTTTCAAATGTACCAACCTTTACTATTTTGGAGAAACCATGAAGCACTGAGAAGATCAGTGTTGATTCAACAACAGAAAAAAAAAAAGACTGAAGCAAAGTAGCATTCACAATGAGGTGAGGACAAATTCTGGAAAGGGATCGATGTTAGAGTTTGTCTTTCACTTTAACTGTAGAAAAGCTAAAAGTAAAATTTGAATAGCCTCATGTAGGCCTGTTTAGTACCTGACACATATCCTTAAGAAATACAGTTACAGATGAGGAACTTTTACTGAAATATATCACACTAGCAGGTGTTACAGAAAAGTATCTGTAGAGTTTAAAATTTAAGTGACTGTTTTCGGAACGGAGGAAGGAAATTACAAACTCATAGTCAGGACTGACTAGTCGTGCTACCATAAATATTGCAGTAAAACAGTTAAACTGTTGTTTTCCTTCAGAAGAATTGCCTGAGGCAGTCATCAACGGTTGCAGGGTCAGATGTCATCCCCTCTTACCTAGCCACGGGTTATCTTATATCCTGTTAAAGAGTATGAGGCAGGTTTCACCGTATGTTGGCTCAAAGAACAGATGCTCTAAGTTTTTTCTCATGTCCTGTTAAAGATCATGATGCAGCATTTATCTATAGTCTGATACCAAATAACTGCAAAGATCAGTTCTATCTAGGATTTTGCATAGTTGAGGACAGACATGCATGCGCACACACGCAGCAGTAAGACCAGTAAGACTCTCCTCCTTGAGGATAGATACACACGCACACACATGCACGCACACGCAGAACGGCTCTGCAAGGCCCCCCTCCTCTTTAAAGACAGATACACACGCACCCACATGCAGCAGGTCTCTGGTTTCTCTGTCAGCCTGTGTCTCTCTTTTGGAACAAGAGTTAAAGGCATTTAATTCCAACACTGTGTATCAAGAAGACAATCTGTTTAAAACCAGAGGTAGTTACAAAATTCCTAATCTAATTCAACATGGTTTAGAATATATTTAATTCAATATTCACTTTTATTTATTTATTTATTTTTTTTATTTTTTTTGGGGGGGGGGGGGGCTGTGGGGGGGGGTCACAAGGTCACATAGTTTCCCATCACATGATATATGTGACATATGTCTGGGGGAGGGGGAGGTCAAGAGGTCACATAGTTTCCATAGGAGGGGGAGGGGTGAGGTCAAGAGGTCACATAGTTCCCATGGGGGGAGGTCAAGAGGTCACATAGTTCCCATGGGGGGAGGGGTTTGATATCAATTAATATCAATTAATTAAGGCCATCAATCAATCATCCGATTAAAATTTGACAGAAGGGTATATATATATCTCTCTCTCGTACTTTACTTTACGCGCATAGATGGGAATTTATAGTCAAATGTACCGATAGTTTACATTTCTTATGACAGATTCCTTTGTTTTCCATAATTCTAACACTAGTAAGTTTGATGAGCTAGTTGAGCTCCTCGCCCTGCTTTTCTCCATCAGGGCAGTCAGTGTGGGACAGTCAATCCAGCAGTGTGTCTGTGTGCATTGATTCTTAACCTTATCAGCTTGGTGTCACAGACTGAAGTACACCTGAGTATGTTAGGAACTAAAAGGTGATGGAAAGTCTAAGTAGTCAGAAATAATCAAGTCAGTATTATGTGAGACTTTTAAGTTTGTTAAAAAATAGACATTATCAACATCCAGAGCAGAAACAAAGAATATAACAAGAAAAAATACATTACATGTTTAACACCTTCCATTAGTCACTATTGTGTAGATAGCTAGATATATAGATATTAAAATCCAATGAAAGCTGACTGTTTCACAGTTCTTTTAGTTTTGATCAAGGATATCATCCTCCCAAGTTCCTCATGCTTACTAACCCCAAATTTCAGTCCACCAGAGCAGTCTTTAAAGCTCCCTGAGGCTGAATCACTATCAACATGTGAGCCCCATGCCTCGTGTCATGACAGCCAGGCAGCCATTATTTATGGCCCCCCTGCTTGGAGCCATGAACAGCCTAACCCCAGGCCTGCTGCGACATGTTGTAGGGATTTTCATGTGATAAACCGAGGAGGATCTGATGACCTGAAATCCTTTACTCTCCCTCCACTGCTGCTATCATCAAAGAGCAAGGTGGTGTTTGATCTAGCCTGAATTAAAAGGTGAGGAACAAAGTGTCCCGCAGTACAGCATGAGGCTTGGGAAAGTCATGCTGAGCAAATTTGGTTCTGTCAAGCAGAAGCTGGTATAATTGAGACCAAAGGTAGTCCATCTTGTGTCCTGAGGGAAGTTCCCACAAGGCCTCATCTGTACTACTTCAAAGGCAAGGGCTTGATGTCACTCTGCTCAGAGATCTTTATCTCCCAGTCCCCCTGAGCCCAATAGAGATACAAGCAGAATCACATCATCATAAGGAAGTAAAGAAGTCTGGGCCGCTGCAAGCTCCAACATGTTGACAACAGCTCTCCTTGGTTTTTCCACAAAAGGTTCTCAACCAACTTCCCATTTCTCAAACTAGGTGCTGTTGGTGACCAACTGACTTTGTTCTATTGATGTTCAACGGCCAAAGAACTAGCTTTTGGGCTTAATCATCTGAAAGCACATCATTGGCCTCCCAAAAGTACATTGTCAGTTACCTCAAAAGTGCATCAAAGAAAAGCGAGCTGAGGCCAAGAGAAAGAAAGGAAGTAATGGAGCACGGTGAAGATGTAGAGAGAGAAATATGGTTTGTTTTACCATTTATCATCATCCATCTGGCTCAGATCTCTGCTTGTAAATATGTTGAGAAGAAACGGCAGCCAGCAAGGGAGAAATTGGAAGCACAATACCTCCACTGTAAACCGTGCTCGACTCCTCCATTAACCGTTCCTAATGCTAATGGAAAAGCCGAAAAATAAGCGAGGCAATTTAATAAACTGTTATAGTTGTTACAAAAGGACAGGGTGTTTAGCAACTGTCTAACCTAGATAAGAGTCCAACGTTACTTTGTGCCCAAGCCATTAATGTGTAAACTTTAATTGTGTTCTATAAAAATCATGTAATGTAAGCTGTATTGGTTTGTGATGCAGTTGGTACGTTTCACAAATTGAAAGGATTCCAGTACTAAAGATGAATGACTGAGGAATTATGTCCTGCAGGAACCATGTTGATTAAAACAAGACTTGGCGAGCTGCAAAAATTTGTCCGACTAACAGAGCCGAATCTGAAGGAGTTTTTGATAGCAGGTAAACACTGGTAGTTTTACACAGAAAGCTATGAAGTGCTTGTAATGTTACTTCACATTGTTTATTCAAAAGTAATGTTCCAGAGTCTATGCACATGTGAATATTAGAGCAACATAACTTCATAATTGTGGTTTAGACAAGCATTTGTCTTTTTCTCTAGCATTCACAAAATTTGGCGTGCCAGCTATAACAGAGGGCGTGAAGGTTGTTGACAGTTCTGGGACCGAGTTGGATGAAGATGTATTTGAGGATGTTGTTAAGGATCCCTCTACTGGAGTCCTAACCATCGAATATGAAACCGGTTTGTTATATTAGTAATTCATGTTAGTATTTAATAAGCTTGCTATTTCATAGTGGTTAATGTTTTTGTCTTTCATCTGCTTCTCTTATGTTCAGAATTTGCCTCCATGGTGGAATCGCCTGAGGAATCTCAGCCAAGCTCATCTGATTCTCAAGAGACACTCATTCTTTCAGAGAGTCCTTCCGCTAAACGCCAGCGCCTGGACACAGAAGCTAAGCATGTAAGAATTAACTTGCGCAAAATAAACAAATAAATGTTGGTGATCCACCAGTCTTATAATACATGCTGCTTTATTATCGCTTATATTTGAGAAGAGAATGTTTTTTTGTTTTACTAACAATTACTGTTTTGATATGCATTTAATAAAAGCTGAAATGTTTTGTTGTTTGAAGTTGGTGGAATCCATTCTTAACAACAAACCTGGAGGCGAACGGATCATGAAGGAATATAATCGAAGCAAGTGCCTTACAGATGAAACCAGAAGGAAAATGGCTAACATACTGGCAGCTGATATGACAGAGAAGAATGGGTAATTTTGTAAATGGACTTTAGTTAGCTGTCTAGATGAAATAAAAGTTTTTGTTAAATCCAGTGCATACCTTGGATAATATACCTTGTCCATTTTAATTTTGCAGGACATCACCACCCAGAGAGGTTAAAGAAATGTATGCCAGAGGAATTGTGAGCTTATTCCCCTACCTCAGTGATCCATTCTCCAGGAATGGTTATGTAAGTCACATACTATAATTGACTGTGTTCGGTAATCACAATAACACATTGAAAACTTTTAGTTTTTAATCACATTATATGTTTAACTGATGCAGTTGCTTTGAAAATGATTTTCCTTAGGTTGCAATTGTGAAATTGCTGCGGATATATTTTTTTCACATTTCACCAGTGTTTTTTATATAAACCTTTTAAAAATATAACCAATAAGCAGTTTAAAATCATAAATCCATTTGTGGACATTACCTTTACCAAGTTATATTTAAATTCTGAGATGTCTGCTCTCAGCAGATTTACTGGTTGTATCAGTCAAAATCATGTGATCTGACATTTTATTGCCATTTGATTTTCTGATTCAGTGCTTGTAGTGCCAACTGTTTGGTTTGCATAGAAATTCTTCATCAGCTTTTAGCTATAATTCTGATGTTCTTCTTTCTATGTCTGTCTGTTTTTGCCATCCTTTTGACCCTCAAGGAGCATTATTATGATGCTGCAAGTGGTACCGGGTACTTAGCCTGGAGGATAAAAACTTTTCAGAGATCCACTGCTAGAGACAGACGATCATCATATGGAGGTAAACCATTAATAACACTTGAAGAAGAAATGCAACTATGGGTGTGGTGTTGCATTTTTGGGGGTGCAGAGGAGGTTTTATTGTTGTTGTTCTTTTTTTAAGTTGAAGGATTTTCTTATTTTGACTAGCATCTTCCGAAGAAGCATCATGTGAACATGGGCTTGGAGGACCAGCTGCTAGACGGGAGACCCAGTTTGTTCCAGAGACTGTCCTGAGTGAGGAAGAGTGTAAGGAAGCCATCACACTGATGAAGCATTCAGTCGATGAGGACACAATCAAGAAGAAGATGAAGCTCACATTTGATTTCCGGCGCAACATGGTCCTCGACCCCCTACAGTCAAACAACATACTCTCCGTCTTTCCACGTTTCAAAGATGTCAAAGGCTTGGTAATTATTTAAATGGTGATTTTGATAATTTCACAGTTTGTAATTATTTAAATTGTGATTTTGATAATTTCACAGTTTGTTTTTTACTATCTACATCCTAGTTGGAGCAGGATTTTGTCCTGATGTTTGGAGAAGATGTGTCTGGCAAGTTTCTGGAGAAATGGACAACCACGTTCAAGAAAAAGATCATCCAACAATGCAGAAAGCTTCCAACCACCAGTGACCTTGAAGAACTTCTCCTGGCAGCTGATACTCCTGAGGATGGCACTGGAGTGGATGATGACATGAGTAAGGATGACTTTCCACATTATGTAGGATTCAGTTATTGTGTGAGCTTCACTTACTGATGTACACATAATTTAAATTGCATAATCACTAGATTTTGATGGCCAATTCAACATCAAATTTCTCTCATCACAGGTTGGGACAGTGACCTCTCATCGATTTTGCTGCTGCTACACCTGATTCCCCCCTCTGCCTTGGGTCGGAAGAGACCAGGGAAGGTGTCTGCCTCCCAAGCAGAGAAGCATCTTGTGGTCTTCAAGAAGGTTTGTATTTGTTGCAAATTTTATTTTATATTTTACTCAAGGTTGTGTCACTGGGAGAGTTTCAGTTTTAGGGTGATATCACCCTGGGAAAATGCTGTTTTCCCATATGAAAGCTGTTTTTTGTGTAGCATTGCAGCTATGAAATTGTAATTGTACTGTGTATTCCCCCTCCTGACTCCCCCCACAGACGGGAACCAACATCCAAGAACATCTTGATGCCATCACGACGAGCACACAACCCTATCTCCTGGCTGTAGGACGGAGGAAGAAAGTAGCCCACCAGTTCTTCATCATCCTTGACAAAAATGCCATCGCTTGCAGGTCAACCTCCTCTCTTGGTGCTTTTGACGAACTGTTTAAGGCACATTACGTGTTTGCCACAACATACAACCCCATGCTGTGCAACATGTTTATGTTCATCCAGACCACTGTGTACAATATAGATGTAGGTAAAGTGAAAGAAAGTCCTCGTGTGGCAGAAATTCGGGCTAGGTTGCTTCACTAGTATTTGAACAAATCTGTTTGACAGAGTTAAGTTGCACAAATGCACTTGTTCGGCATATACGAGTAGTTAGTTCATGGTTACTTGGATGGAAAAACTCTGTCTTAAATGTACTCTGTCAACTTCGACCTGTCTAATGTAATGGGATGTACATCATGTGATGTTTCTGTGACACTAACAAAAGTTAACAGTGGATGTTAAAAATGTGCTTTAGTTCAATAAAGTAAAGTTAAATGCATTTCTGTGGTAATTTCATTTTATTCAATTGAACATTTAACTCTACAAAAGTGTAAAAATAGCACTTCACATTTATCTATGCAGAGTTGTTTTTTCACAGCTAAAGAGTAAATTATCAACACAGTAGTGTGTCAGATTAACACTCACTGGAGTTATATGAGCCTCCAGTGTAAACCCTCAATAACTCAATGCAGTGTTGAAAAGCATGAAATTCCGAGTTATTTTGTCACCACTGTGGAGTAACTTATTAACTCTGATTAGAATCATATTTACTCTTATCAGAGTTATTTGACTAGGAGTGTTAAGTTTTATTAACACTGTACAGTGTTAGTCAGTGTTAAATTTAACTCTAGAGTTAAATTGTACTCTGAAAATGGAACACTATCGAAAGAGTTAAATTGACACCAATTCCGATAAGGACCAAATAGACTCGGACACTGTTAAATTTAACTCTTAAGTGTTGATTTAACACTGCAAAATTTACTGTGTAGATTAATGATAAAAAAGAAATAAAATTACATTTAGTAAAATAATAAGACAAATATAAAATTGGCAGAGATACCGAAAGCTAATGGTATGAATAAAAACCAAACAATATTGAATTTTAGCTGCAGCTATTTTCTGGTGTTGAAGGTCAGAGAGAAAAGATCAGTTTCAATCTGGACTTAAACTGACTGAGAGCTTAACAGTAGTGATGGGTAAATGAGGCGTCATGAGGCGTTTCGACTCATAGCAACACTGTATTGATACTGTGTCGATACTATGTCACTCAATACTGACACCTGCTGGACATTAAAAATTCCTACAGGCAACGTAGTGATTTGATGACCAAGTCTATACAATAAGATTTAAGTCTTTGTATTTTATTGAATATTATATGTTGTATTATGTCATATCTTCAGTTACATTTAAAATATATTTGATATACAGTCAATAAAAAATGTGAACATGTACCATAAAGTGAAAATTTAAGTGAATGTGTTTGGAATGAGGATGCTTGTGGACTGTTTTTTTTTTCCCCACACATTTTTGTTTTAAAAAAAAGTTTTTACAACATTTCTGAAATTTAGCCTGTTATGCTTCTTTGACAAAACTTCTCCTGTTGTAGAAAAAATGAAGTAAACACACTACATTTACAGCGAACCCTTGTTTTTCTTAGGGGTTGCATTCCGAAAATAACCCGTGATAGGCGAAATTCGTGAAGTAGTTATAGAGGAATTTAAAGGTGCTCTACTCATGAAATGAGTTCCTTTCTGACTTCTAGGTCAGATTGATCCAGTACATTTCTTTTCAGTCAAAACGTATCTTAATGTGAATCAACCAACAACATGACTTTTAACTATTAGTATAATTATATTCCTCTATAGTTACCTTCATTTTTACAGTTACTACACAGCTTAAATAAATACTCTACATTGAAACCAAAGAACAAACAGGACAGCGGATGTGGGTGTACATCAATTGGGCCTTAATGTGATCTGTAGTCATGTCATTAAAGCGTCTCCTCCAAACTGCTTTGCGAGATCCACAGGTGGATCTACGGCAGAGCGATGGATCTCATCAAATGAGCCTCCGGTCGGGTATTGCGCTGCCTCTAGCCACAGTTTTTTTTTTTTTTAACAGGAGACATCAAAAGTTTCAGTTTCCATCTCCTGAGTGGCCAATCTGTATTAAACACCGTAACGTTATTGGCACTCAGGTAGCGCGGAGACTGTTTTTACCAATCATATGGTCAATTAGGACGAAGAAGACTGTGGAAAAAAAAAAAAAACTGCACAAAAATATCTGCGAAGCAGCGATACCGTGAAAAGTGAACCGCGTTATAGCCAGGGATCACTGTATATGAAATAATTTATAAAAAGCAACTGAGTAATTTGTATAATGGCTGTATCTGAGTTTATTCTAGGTGTATCTGAGACTTCAGATCTCATGCCTGGCCTCAAAATGCCTCAGCATTGAAAAGGTGAGTTTATTTAAATAAGACAGCTTAGTTAAACAAATGCGACACTTAACCTGCAGAACATAATATGAAAGTAAACTAAAAGTCAGTTTCAGCTGAATTTGGGTTCAGATAGATCAAGTAGAAACTGACAAGAACCGGATGAAATGACAAAAATGAAAACAAATTCATTTTCCAGTATAAGATCAAAATGGTCCCACACTGCGGAAACATTTCCTTTGAAGCTGCTCCATAGTTGACGCTGTAAAAGATCAATAATTTGTTTGGCAAATGCTTTTGACAGATTCGCTTCCTTATAAACACAGTTTGGCATCCAGTGTCATTTCGAAACAGTTCCTGTATCGGTCACGTGACTTGCTGAAACCAATACGCGCACCGACACGAGTGTTGGTCTGTGGGCTTGATACATGCGCCGACGCGTCGGTGTTGCTGGACCCATCACTACTTAACAGAGGGAGATGATCTGCAGAGAAAGATCTGTTCTCCCTAGTTTTTGGCCTAGCTTTAGACAATGAAAGCTGGCCAGTTGGCTCTGGGTGGGCTGTTGGGCTGCTGCTGCTCACTTTAGTAAGAAGCTCCTATAGAATTTTAAACACTTAAAAACAATCAATAAGACCTTAAATTTGATCCTAAAAATGTAAAACTGGGCATTCACACCTCCTTGTTTTGGTCAGCAGACAGGCTGCATCATTTTGTTTGCTCTGCAGTCACTGCAGGGAGCTCTGCTCCAACCCAAGTACAAAGAGTTACAATAATCTAAACGTGATGTAATGAATATCTGGATAGCGGTCTCAAAATCAGGCAGAGGAAGATAACATTTTACCTTAGCGAGGATCCTCAGCTGAAAGAAACTGGCTTTAATAATTGCACTTCTATGCTTATCAAATTTAAACATAGGATCAACAATCACACCCAGATTTTTCATGACTGGACGACAAAAGAAAGACAGGGGACCAACCACACTGTCATGTCCAAGAAGGGGACTACATTGACCAAACACTAAAATCTCAGTTTTTTCCTAATTTAGTTTTAGAAAATTTGCTCTTAGCCAAGCCTGTACATCCTGAAGACAATTCTGTAACATATGTACAGCAGACTGGATGTAATTTGTAGTTACAAGTAGATAGACTTGAATGTTGTCAGTAAAACAATGAAAAGAGACTGTGTTTTTTAAAAATACAACCCAAAGGTAGGAGAAACAAGAAGAACAGGCGCCAATATCAACCTGGGGAACCAGAGGAGACACAGAAGAAGAATGCTGTCCTAGATTTACAGAAAAACTCCTGTTTGACAAAAAGGACAGGAACCAATTTAGTGCTGAACCTTGAATGCCTACAAGTGACTCCAGACGGGTCAAAAGAATGCTGTGATCCACAGTGTCAAAAGCAACAGACAGATTTAAAAGTAAAATAACTGCTGATTTACCCTCATCAACAGTTAAAAGATCATTTAAAACTTTTAAAAGGGCAGTTTCAGTGCTGTGTTCCAATTTAAAACCAGACTGACATCTTCTGTTTGTATTTTTAAAGGTTATAGAAGGCACTTATTGTTTTTCTTCTCATCCTGATTTACCTTTTGGAGACATTTTGGGATTAATGTACACCGTGAGTTTGGTGAAACGTTTGCTAAACAATACACTGTTTCACAGTTTTCATATGCAATAGATGATGTTGGTTATGCTGGATCTTATTATGTTTATCTGTTAAGCTGAAAACTGACACTGAAGGCTTCCTGACAAAATAGCATCATGTGATGTCTACTGAGTGAGAACAGACTGCCAAAATGATTATACTGCCATTCTCAACATGCTTTGTCTGTCTGATTACCATATACTGTACAACTGCCAAAAGATTTTGGCATCCTGTGAATGGCTTTGTGGTAATTACCGATGTACTCAGGAAACATACCTAAGTGAATCAAAATTTAAATGACATGACAATTCGAAAGTCGTAGTCCAGCTTTGGTGCAATGTTCTATCCCTGCAATTATACATTCATAATGCACACTTAGTGCATCTAAAACCACTTTATGTGGTCTATGTGGTTTGGAAATTAACTAAACCAAGTTTGCAAATTAAACTCTTCTCCTCTCTCAAAGTTTCTCATTGAGGCATTAAAAATAGAATCTTTGAAACATGAGGCAAAAGTGCCTTAAATAATTTAATGAAATGTTTTTATTCATGTTGTGCTTGTGGTTTTAGAGATCCAGTGGCAGATGCCAAAATTCTCCACTCATGTATTCAACATTCTTAAAGGGACAGTATTATACGTTTTCCAGACTCATAGTACAATTTCATGGCCTAATCAAGTAACTGTTGCCTTCAATTGTTATAAAAATATGATATGTCATATCAAATATGACCTAAAACAAATTTTATTTCTGATTTTACACCTTGAAATTGGGCCTCTGTCTGTTTAAAAACTTGCTAAAAATACTCCAGGAATGTATTTGATGAGGAAATAACATAACATGAATTAAAGCTCAAAAAAGTCGATTTTATATACTGCCCCTTTAACTCTGAAGCAAGGGATAAATAATTTTAAGGTTTATGGTTTAAAAAAAAAACAAAGATGACAGAGAAATGCCTTCTGTCATCATTAAGAGAAAAGCTTTGGGACCTAATTTGATGGATTATTCCATTTTTATTTGACCTTTATTTAAACAGGTAATACTCAATGGGATCAAAAACGTATTTGGTCAAAGACGCAGCAAAGATGGAGAACATGTATAAAATCACACGTACATGAAGGAAACAGGAAATGAAATTATATTTTAAAAAATGGGATATAATACAAATTTCAAATCTCAAGAGAGACTTCATCTTTTTAAACACACCAGGCAGTGGTGGAAGAAGCCCATAGTAACTTAATACTGCTGTAGCTATTGTGGGTCCAGTGCCAATCATTTGCAATATTCCAACAGGAAGTGGATGGAGGAAAAAAAAGGGAAAGGAGATGCAGAAAGGATCCTGAGGCAGTGCTATGATGCTGGGTTGTTTAGTTGTTTTGACATTTGATTTATTTATTCCAGTTTGATTTTTCTGTGTTCTTCAGTCTTTTCTTTGATTAGATCCATCTTGTTTCTGTTTTACTTCAGTTCAGTCCTTCTTAGTGTTTCTATGTTTATTCCTATACTCATTCTTAGTTACACTACTTTAATTAGATTTCTTAAGTCAAAATATTCTTGACCTAAGATTAATTTCCTTGTCTCTTGTGTCCTCTCCCCTGTGCCACTTTCTCTCCCCTTTCTCATCTGCAACCCATTAGCCAATCAACCCAGGTCTTTGGTTCAGCATTCACCTTCCCAGTATTTAAGCACCTTATCCTCAATCACTCCTTGCTGGTTGCTCTCGTCTGCTCCTGCTATCAATTTTTCCTGGATTCCTGTTTTTGTTCTAGCTTTGTCTCCCTTTGTTCCCTGTTGTTTTGTTTGTAAGTTTTTTTCAGTTCACCCTACAACTCACACTTCATGACAGGTGGCTGCAGTACAGTAGCATAGTTTGTTGCTACAGGAAATGAGAAAAGCAGCGGTAGGTTGTGAATCTATTTTAATCTGTTAAGACCTGTTACTATATGACAACCAAATAAGGTGATTAGTTCTAAATATTAGTGTTTCTGAGGACATTGGCTTTAATATTGTGAGTCAACTATAACAATTATATAGGTTATTGTTAATTTTAAGTGTTTATTCTGTAGAAATGTGTTCCTGGTATAAATTTTGCTTGTGATGATCCAACTTGAAGAGCCAAAAACATATATAAATGCTACTGGCTTCCTTTTACTTCATGGTTAAATTTAAAATTTTGTGTTTATTTTAAATTTTAAAATAGACAATGTATGTAATAGTTCATTAATTAAAAAAATGTCTGATCTATATGCACATCTATCTATCTATCTATCTATCTATATGTGAAAGCAGAGAGATCATCAAGGTTGGAAAATACAGTTTGAAGTCTGAACACAAAGTAATTTTAAATAAAGCTGTTTATTTTTCATTACATTTTCACTTGGTGGTGAGCATATAGCTTAGGATGAGTTTAGGATGTGACATCTGAATGAGCCTTACTGAGTTTAGGAGTTTATGTGGAAACCAACAACCTCTAATAAAGGACACCCAGTTTGCTCCTTTGCCCAACTCCATGAGATGAAAAAAGGACTTTCACAATAATGAAAAAACCAGAGAAGACAATGGAAATTAACTCTTATCTTTTCTAAAAGAAGAAAAGAGGGAGATTAAGTAGCATAATGTATCTGCGTAGAGGAGAGGAATGGCAGATAGAGTCAGACAGAGAGGAAAAGCTGATTATTCACACATTAGCCCCTTTAACCTCCAGTTTGAAAGGACCAATTATATTGCAAAAACACCTTTGGTAACAAGCCACAGCAGAGGCATGGCTAATCAAATTGGTCTGCATTACATTTCATTATTATCCTGACAATTAAAAGGTATGCTTCAGCAGATGATGAAGGTTCTGGGACTGTCCTCCAACAGCCATCATTACAAGCGTTTCTTATTAAAGAGATGGGTTGAGGGTTTGTCAAGAACTTAACCGAAGACTATTTGGTACCTAAAGACAGTGGTCTTCATTTCAAACCACTGCATTGGAAACTTTAGGTGAAGAAGCCCCGTTCAGTCTGTATTAATCGAACGTTGGTGCATTTGGTGCACTGACTCACTGAAATGGTAGTTGTCTGAGAAAGTCAACATAAGCAGCAGCCTACTGCAAAAGCCAATAAATATAAAATTATTTCATACAGTTGTATAGTTATTTTGAGGTTTCAGATGACTGATGTCTAAACACAAATTTGTTTTTCAAATTTATATGAAAAGCTAGTTGCACAAACTATGGACATTGTTTCCCATATATTGCTGACTTTTAACTGTCATACTCACCCATGAAAAGGAAAAGCATTAAAATGATTCCATATACCCTTTTTAAAAGAATGTGATGTTTGACAAACATCCTATTGTTATGAAACATGGCAGAAAATAAAACCTTTTTAACTCCAACAAGACATTTCTTTAACTTTCACCATTTACATTCACAGAACCCTTTCTTTTCTCGTCTTGAGGCATTTTTTACTCTTACTCTGAGCAAATCCTGCACTCTCCAGAAAAAAAATGATGCATTGTCTTCCATGTTTTATTTGCCTTTAAATTTTGATGCACTGGGGGACCCTGGAGTGGTGGAATGGCTCGTACATAAAAAAATACTCAAAAAGTAACTTGGATGAGGTGAATTTCAGCCTGCACTCAGTAATTGAAGACCACAGGCCTCTTATTACAAAGATTGCAGTCGCTCAGGTACTGATTTGTCCATGTGTGCCTCCAAAAATAACTGTTTGTACCAGAGCTGCAGGGCGCTCACAAGTGATTTGTGAGTTTGTTATGGATTCGACTCCTTATGGAACAATTTTGTGCTTTTTGTCGCACACAAAAGGACTGTTATTTAATTTTCATGAAGATGTTTTTCAAAATGTTATTCAAGTATTAAAAATGTTCAGCAACATTTCTGTCAGCATCTTGGGTTGTTTTAGTGTTTTGACTATTTCATAGCAGTTTGATTATTCTGTGTTCCTTAGTCTCTTTCTTTGATTGGATCAGTCTAGTTTCTGTTTTACTTTAGTTCAGTTCTTCTTAGCGTTTCTATTTATGTTTATTTCTTGTCTCCAGTTATTCCTAGTTATTCTAGTTTCATTATGTTTCATAGATCTGGTTATTCTTTAGTGTTAGATTTATCTCCTGGTCCCTTGTGCCCTCTCTTGTGCCACGCTCTCTCTCTCCCTGTAAGCTCATCAGCCTCATTCACCCTCACAGTATTTAAACCCTTTTCCTGCTCTCACTCCTTGCTGGTCCCTTCCATTATACTCTGTTATTCTCCATGGTTTTTCCCCTCATTTCCTCTACTGGCTTATTCCTTGGATTTATGGTTTTTGTTTTGCTCTGGCTCACTACGTTCTTTTTTTTTTTTTTGTACTTTCTTGTTTTTTCATTTTTCATTAAAACAATCTATATGACCCATACTCCCAGTTTCTGTCTGCATTTCATTCAAAAAAAAAATACTCATTCAAAAAATCTGTCATTTTTGAGTTAAAAATGAGTGGTTCAGTGGTTGAACTGTTCAACCACTGAACTATAAAAGCCTAGAAGAAATTATCAATTAAACTCAAGTTCCTGCTGTCTCAATATTCTATACACATCTTTCTTTCAGAAAGTCCTGCCTTCGTTGTTCTGATCCAAGTAGTAAGCTCACCACTTTCATCAGGTGTTTTCCTTTAGGCTTTAAAAACAGCAGATATCAAACCTCTGATAAAAAAAAATAAAAAATCAACAATATGGTAGTCTACTGCAGAATTACAGGCCGATCTCCAACATCCCATTCATCAGCAACATTACTTAAAAATATGTTTAAACAGTTAACTAGCTTCCTAAAGATGACCAACCACTTTGACGTCTTTCTGGTTTCTAGTCCCACCACAGTACTGAGACCGGCCTAGTAAAAGTGTTCAATGATATCCACAAAAACACTGTGGAAGAACCATAGTGGTAGTTCTGTTGGACCTCAGTGTTGACCATGACATATTACTGGAACAACTGGAGAGTTGTTTTTATATATATATTCACCCTCACACCCTCATATATATATATATATATATATATATATATATATATATATATATATACACACACACAATTGCTTCTTTGTGTGCTTTGGAGTTTGTGTGCTGATGAATTCTTTTGCGAAGCGATAAAAGCTGGGTAGCTCTTGCAAAATAAAGCTGCATTTCCTCCCTCAGACCACTGGCTGCAATGTCGACACCATGAGATGCCATGAGACCTAAATTCTGAACATCATGGCATGGAAAAGGTTGAAAAAGGTTATTATTTTGGAGAAAGTATCATCAACATCAATATTTCCACTAAATAAGAAGCAAAAAAATGTTTGGTTAATGTTTTTGTCTTTCATCTGCTTCTCTTATGTTCAGAATTTGCCTCCATGGTGGAATCGCCTGAGGAATCTCAGCCAAGCTCATCTGATTCTCAAGAGACACTCATTCTTTCAGAGAGTCCTTCTGCTAAACGCCAGCGCCTGGACACAGAAGCTAAGCATGTAGCTCAGACTCTGAGCTCAAAGCGAGATGCCAGAGAGCAATAAAACTATTATTTTTAAATTAGACAATTTAATTTCACATAATTATCGCGGTAGAAGCCATTTGTTTGTTAAATACTTAATGAAACATATTTACCGTGTTTGATGTTTGTTGTAAATGACGTATACTCACAAAGAACGAGGTAATTAGTCCAAGTTTCTCGTTTATTGAATTTTCAGAAACTACAGCGGCTGTGATGCGTCACAGCAAAGGTAAAATAATCCGAACAGGTGATTAACTCTAAACCACTCGCACTCTCCGTCTCTCTGTAATTTAAGGACACCCGTTGCCATGGCAACCTTAAAAACATAACATTCAGTCCGTTACGATATTAGGTTTGCAGGCTTGATATTTATTTTGCGATCATTAATAAGCGCTCCCCTGAACACAGTGGTGGTTGATTAGTTAATTTTAAACTCCTGCTCTGCTAGTTATTTTGATAATGGAACCGAAACGCACAGAATTGCGCAACACCTTGTTGAAACAATAATCACTGAGATTATTATTGTTGTTGGGTCATTAATTTGAACACGTTTTGTTGACTTTTTAGTTGTTGTTCTTTAATAAAGTTACGAACGTTTTGATATGGAGCCAGAGGAGGACGTGCTGGTCTCAGGGTCCTGGCGGCGTTCAGTTTGTCACCTAATGCCGACCGAGATCGACTCAAAACCTTCCACGATCGACGTGTTGCACCGCTGCTCTAGCAAAACACGAACAGTTCAGAAACAATATGAAGTGGGGAAAAAGTTATTTATTAACTGATTAAGTCGTGTTTTAGATTGTTCTTGAAAAACTAAATCAGTCACGGCTGATTAGTGGGTGCACTCACGGCTGCATTGATTTTTTACAGCTGACAGCCGCTCCCATCTCTTGCAGGGACTGCGTACCCCCACTAAATCTTTTAGGGGTACGCAGTACCCTACCGTACCCCCTACTTTCACCCCTGCTCGACAGACATCAACACACCAAGACAAACTTACGGGGAAGCATTTCACCGATGCACCGTTCCCCGGAGACAGCATCACGGGTAACCCAGGAGCGATCTGAAAAGTTAAGGTTCCGGGTCCTATACTTTTAAAGGGTCGGTGTATCTATGTGTTTTCCTTCTCTGCTGTATTCAAATTAGGGGACTATCCTTAGCGAAGTTCATTTAAATCTAGTTGACTGTGTTCCAGTAAAAAACTGTTTTTAAGCTCAAAGAAGTGTTCTTTTCTTTTGAATGAAGACATATATTTTTTATGACCCTGTCCCTAGAGCACATGTGTCAAACTCAAGGCCCGCGGGCCACATGTGGCCCGCCACGTCATTTTATGTGGCCCCTCCAGCGTTTTATAGGCCCATGATTGACTTAAAATAGGTTTTGAGCACGAATTGACTACAAACTACATTTCCCATAATGCATTCCGATTGTTACCAGCCAACATTACGGCTTCTCGCCACTAGAGAGCAGCAGAGTCGCCTCAAGCTGCTTATTGATTTTCCCAGCGAATAAAACTGAGACATCGACAAGCTAACATCAAAACGTCCAAGAAAAGAAACATCGATTTACAAGTAAGAATGTGAATGAAGATGTGTGTGAGTTGGTGTCAGGGCGGCAGGTCGCGCTAGACTTTTTTTTGTTATCCGTTATCTTGACCGACAACATAAAAAAATCGGCCATGTACTATTTTTACCCGTGAAATTACAATCATATTAACATCGGCTATTTAGCCGCATTTTATGCGGTTTAGTTAATATTCACCGTGAATCCAGATCCCATCACAAATTAAGCAGATAAATGTATCTACATTTTTCTCCGTAGTGACAAAAACCACTGACTGAGGCCCCAATAACTTTTAATAAATTAAACTAAGGGACTTCACTTAAATTAGCATCACTTCACCCGCTGGGGTCTGAACCTTCCTCCTGGTTCCCATCTGCAGAAAAATCTGCGCTAATTCATCAGTCAGTTGGATCTGTCTGATCCAAACAGATCAACTGAACTCTGTGAGTGTTTTACCCTGTGCGGTCCGGTGTGAGCTTTTTCCGGAATTTTTTGTTTTATTTATTTATTTTTTTTGCGTGGTTTCGCTTCTCCGAAACTGACAGATGTTTCATCTGCAGCTCCTCCAGAACGCCGCTCTCCTGGGTAATGTGCAACCAGAAGGCTCCATTTGTTAAATCTTCTGGATGAGTTATTCGCAGCGGCGGAGCCACGTCCGCAGTGGTTGAGCAGCGAACTGCGTATGTTACAGTCTGATTAACTTCTGCATCGTCATTTATTTCCTCAAGATAAACTGCCGGCTCCTCAAATGGGTTAACACAACGTTGCATTCTCTTTAGTTTTCTCTGGTCTGTAATGGAGACTTGAATTTAACGCACCATTTCTACCAAAGGTTTTGAATGGGCTTCCTAACCAGAAGCTCCAAAGCGTTATTTAACAATATGAGGTGTTTAATTTATTTTTAACATTGTATTTTCATACATTTTATCCAAGGGTTGCCCAAGTCTAGTTTTCCAGAGCTCCCATCTGCAACTTTAGATGCGTTCCTTCTCTAACACACCTGGATCATTGACTCATTATAAGGCTCTACAGAACTGAGTTGCTGCTAATGAGGGAAGTCAACCTTTTGTCTGGGGTGTGTTTTAGCAGGGATGCATCTAAAAGTTGCAGTCTGAAGGACTGCAGCTGGGCACTCCTGATTTGTATCGTCAATGTGGCCCGTTGAGGGTGGCCAATATGCTGAAGTGGCCCTCGGTGAAATTGAGTTTGACACCCCTGCCCTAGAGGAAGCTCTACTCTGTTGACAGGACCACATTGTTTTACACCAGCTGTTAAACCTTATCAAAGTGGTCAAAAGGTTAAACTCACACACAGAGCCACAACCCCCTTGTGAATGCCTGCTCAGTCCACAGAGAAACTAGCTGTGTTTTAAACTATAGAGAACTACAAGTTAAATTATTTTAATTCAGCTTAATGTATTATGTTTCAATAGAAATATCCTACATAAGAAATTATGCTGATTGAACCATGGATATAATTTGGAACCATATTTTCTTATTTAAAACACTATTAATTTTGTCTAATATTTTGAACATACAACCAAGTCTAAAAACTAGCATATTTTACATTTTCTTAACAGTAACGTTTTGGGAAAAAATTTACTCAGTATTTTAACTGTACTGTACTTTTTTCTTTTACTTGAGTAATATTTCTACTTAAGTAAATCAATGTTGTGTAACCTGGTTGTATTTCTCTTTTTTAATTACACAAAATGTTTTTTGGGTGGTATTTGTATTGTTCCTTATCTGACTGAAACACATCTGTCATTGTTTTAACCATGTTACTTTATGATTGGAAGCCCCTCCTTTTTATTTCTTCTTCTGTGGTATTGTCTTTAAATTGTTTGTGCCCTTTAAGACGCTCCCCTTTTGTCATGCTGTCCTGCGGGAGAGGTGTGTGTTTATTTGTCATCTAAATACATTCAGTTTATTTATAGATCTATTAAGTTAATTTTTATGTACTTTAGTTTTGTGTAGGACTGGAGCGGGCAGCCTTTAACACGGTTGTTTTCTGTATTTTATTCTCGTCAGTTCTTGTCAAAATAAATTGAGAAATCATCCATTTTAAAGACAAACCGTGTGACGGACTGATCACTCAACCAGCACAACGCAGAAAGGATCTGGTTACATTTGCATTTAAATAGACTTTAGAGATCAGAAACCTTAGATTTCTGCAATGAAGATAATGGTTATACAAATTTGAGCATAATTACTCAACCTTTTATATATCACTTCATTGTTTACTTTGTACACCAAACAGTTATTTTTTTGGGAAGGTTACATAAGGGATGGTTTATGTATTTATATTAAAGTAAAAGCCCTCCAAAATAAGCCAATGCCCCCACCCTCCCGCTAAACTCCTGTGGAGCCAGAGCAGGCTGATGTGTACAGGCCAGTTTTATGGGTGCCAGGAAAATGGAGCTAAAGCGGAAGTTCAGACTGGAAGACTCCGCCCCCTCCATTCGCCCATCGACGTCATGCTCATCTCCGACCTCAGCACTGGACCTCACCCGGCGTGTTCAATCAGCAATCAGGCTCTGCATAAAGGATCCACACCCAAGCCGTCAGCCGCTTCCCAGCTGCGTTCAACCCACCACCTCCCCTTCTCTACCCACATCCTTCAGCTCTCTAGGATAGCACCCTTTCCTGACCACCACCACCAGTGTCGGGCCCCGGGGGGAGAGCATCCCTAATCAGTTATCGGGATGTTCATTGAGTTCACATCAAATCTCAGCTCGAATTTGCTGCCGGGGTCCGAGCGCCAAAGAACTGTTATTCATTCCTGTCATTAAATCTTTTAATTGTTCCCCTTTTGTCCGTCTGAGTCTTTCCAGATTGAACTAGGTGTGCCATAAAGAGGTCAAGAAAAAAATATTCACTATTACTTTTTTAATTAATGGATAGTATAATTTCATATTAAAAATGATCTACTAATTTAGTTGCATATCAAAAGAATTAGATGCATCTAAAAATAATACTTTGCATAGCTTAAGGTGAGTTTTGTAATGAAAGTAACTTCAGAAAGCACCATGTCACAACATCTTAAAGTGTCTGGTGCCCAATAAAGACAAACAGAAAAGAAAATGTGACAGAAAAATAGGTAGAGTAAAACCAATTAGATTAAATTACCTGTTGCTTTAGTTATTTAGAGTGTAGTGTAGCCATCCAAACAGAACAAATTAATATGTAGCCTACCTAACTAGGTAGGCAACTAGGTAGGTTGCAATCAAGAGAAACTTCTCTTGATTGCAAAGTCTCACTAAGGGCCCCAAAGTGGGTAGGACACCGGCCCTGCCTGACGCCATAAGGCTAGATTAACGTCTACCCAGGTCGACTCTTCTTATTGGTCTATTTCATTTAGGAGTAACAGAATTAAAGGGGCATCAACACAAATGCAAACATTTTGGTAAAGATTTTATTTGTAAAAGGAAACTGGAAGCCATATTTTCTTTTCCGTCTTCCTTGCAATTAGGTACTGCTTTCTTTGAGTCTATAGAATTTTAACGTAGGCTGTAGTTATGTCACATAACTTATGTGACATAATCAACGGACTGGTATCTGTCACAAATCTTTTTATATTAATTTCTTATTTCATCTGCTATCACATAAAATCTAGAAGAGACATTATTATTAAAGATGAAAGGCATGAGCAGCACCAGATTAGAAGCTAACTTTACTGTAGATTGTCAAGGTGAGGATAAAGAAGAGGAGTCTTATTTCCCTTTTTATTTTCCCTCCAAACCTTTGCTAATTTAACTCTCCATCCTTCTTCCTCTGATCCACTCCTATCATCACCTGTTTCCTCTCCTTCCTCTTATCTCTCTATCTCCATCATCACTTCACCTCTGCCGTGACATCTCTCCCCTCTCTCCCCATTCCCTCCCTTACCCTCTTTCCTTTTCTTTTTCGCCATGAAATAGCTCATTAGTTTGCTCGCCACACCGTCTCACGTCAGTCTGTCCTTCACATCTTGCTGCACTGCAAAGAAGTCATTTATGCTGCTGCATAGCTCCCCCTTTCCCCATCACCTCCCCTAGTTTCCCTCCCCATCTTGCAAACTGCACTGCCACCCTCCATATGGTTTCATCATCATTTTGCAGTAGTAGCAGGAAAAAGAGATCCCAGCCCCCTTGCCCGAGCTTTGAACGCGCTGTTATACAGGAACGTTCGCAGAGTGAGGCTGCAGACTTTTTTTAAACGGGAAGGGAGGCGCAAAGGGACGAGGATTATCTCAAGCGTAATGACACTGCACTTTGATAGAGGGGAAAGGGAAAGGCCGAATTGTGGAGGAATAAAACCTAATCTGCTCCTGAAAAGCATGTAAATGTGGAGATAATAAAGGAGCTGCTTGGCATTCATTGGAGTGGGTGGTGCATCAGCGGGGGGAAATCTTAGCGAGAGTGTCAACTAGAGCTAGCTCTCTCGCCTTCCTGCTTTGGGGCCAGCAGGGCGTCTGGGTACTTTTATAAGAAGGCGGCTGGCAGAGAAAGGAGGGGGAGATGGTTTGACGATGGAGGCCTGGGAGACGCTTGGCATGAAAGTCAAATCTGCTCTGTGATGACTAAAAGTTGCAACATGTAACTTGTACTTTCGATCACCTTCAATTCACAGAAGCAAGCTGAGATAAATTCTGGCTCTGCCACTCATTTCCTTGTCAACTCCTTTTTTTGTTCCATTTTTACAGACAAACATTTAAGGCATGTTTATTTAAAGGAGCAGTATTATGTATTTTCCAGGCACATATAGTGCCATTGTTTAGATCAATCAAGTAAATTTGATACCTTCAGTTGTTATTAAAGCGCTACACATCAAACAAGGTTTAAAAGGAATTTGAGTAAATTAAAAAATTTTTTAAAGGGGCAATCTTATGTAAAAATCAACTTTTTTAGCTTTATATTATGCTATATTGTTAATCCCTCATGGCAAACATATCTGGCATGTTGCTTTGATTCTTTCATGCATGTTTGATAAATCTTTTAATCTCCCATGGCAGCCATGTGGGTTTGCCAAAGCTTGGGGCACCAAACCAATATTATATGCTGAAGGCGGAGTTTCAGAAAGAGCAGGAGTTCTTAAAGAGACAGAAGAAGGAAAACTTCAAGGCATGAAACTGGTATATTTTCATAACAACTGAAGGTAACATAGTTACTTTACTAGGTTATAAAATGGCACTGTGTGGCTGGAAAACTCATAATACTGTCCATTTAAGAAACAGTCTGCAAGTATTTCTCTAGCTATTTGGAATATGGAGTAAAGCTACGCCACCTCTCTATGGGTCAGCTGGCTGAATGACCACTGCTGCACTTTTTTTCTCTCACTATAAACCCCCACACATCCTCATTGTTGCTACAAGCTCCAGAGGTAGGCTTTAGCTTAAAGTACATTAGTATTAAAAAAGTCTTTTGATACCCCATAGAAAAATACTGAAAGACTGAACAAAAAAATACAATCTGCTACTTTTTTCACATGCTTTGAACATTTGATGTGGCTAATAGAGATTTTTATCAAGAGGACAGAAGAACCTCAAGAGCAAATTTACCTTGAGACAAAAGTGACACTGAGAGCGACAATGACAGTGTCAAGTGTTCTATAATTTCATGGCTTCCCACACTTGAAAAAGGAGGACTTGAAGAGACTTCAGGATTCACTCAATCTATTTACACAGGTGAACGGGAATCAATGAAGAGGTGAAAACCCTACAAAACATATACATTTTAAAACATATATTTGGTTTAAAGTTAATAATTTATCTTAATTATCAATTCCATTATTAACTTTAGACATTCTTTTCTTTCAAAATTTTAACCATGGATTCAATAATTAAATTACTGAATCCCTTGTTTGGTTGAATCAAACAAATCCTACATGAAGTCAAATACTTTTCTAATTTAGAATTAAGCTTATTTTTTTCCCTAGGACATATGTTTTTACATAAATTAAATATCTTAGATATGCATTTAAATAGAGCCAAACTGTAAAAACCAGCAGTGCAAACTGTTCCTTCAATAAATTCTACATTTATTTTACTAAAATGCAAAACCAAAGTGAGATTACATTTTCACTGTGAAAGGCTTACCAGTAGTCTTTATTTAATCCATATCCTTTACCCATGAATTTGATCTGTTTGCCTTTGAAATGCTGCTTTGGGGATTTTCTCTGCCTTCTTCAGCTCTGTTGCAAAACCAGCCAAATGGTTGGTGGATTTCTTATATTACCTGAGTTCAGGGTGCTGCTGATTGGACCAGATTTCTTTCCCCTGCTGAAAAGTACGGAAAGAGAGACTGAGGAAGTACATGTCAGACGGTTTAATTTTGACATTGAAGAAGACAACTTTAGTGGTTTTAGTGCGCAGGAGGAAGCTGACTTTTTTTAAGCAGTTGTGTTACAGACACTGTTCGGAAACTTATGATATGCATTTGTGTTACCAGCACGTATATGACTCGTATATGATTAAAAAGTAAAAAAAAAATATTTGTGTAAATATCTTATGTTAGAACATGGTGTTACCGGTCACTGACCTCTAGGGGCTCTCTTCATGTGAGATCTCTCTTCCTTTGTGTTTTCAGTTCTACCTGGCAGCCACAGGTGAAAAGTGTTGGAGCTCATCAGCCACCCCATAAAGAGCTTCATGCCAGAGAAGTCAGATCCCTTTCTCCCTGTGGCTTGATCTGAAGTGATCTTGTTCATGAGCTGACTGTTTGTGAGGACTTACCTGATTTTGCTGTGAGCATATTGTGTTTAGCTAAAGTAGTGTGTTTCTGTTCACAGTGGAAGCTGGTAAGGGTTCTCTCCCATTTTTGTTGTAAACTGTTTTCTCCTGTTTTGTGGTTAGCCAGGGAATTCAGGTTTTGTATTTTCTTTCAGAAAGTGGTTGTTTTATTTTATAGTTAAAAGGGGGTGTTTTGTTTGTTTTGGCCTTGGAGACCCTGAAGCTTAAAGCTTCCCTGTGTTGTCTACCTCCTATGATTGAGGTTTTACCTGAATTGTAAAATAAACTATATTTTGTTACTGACATCAACAGTTTAAATTATTGATTTTGTGTTGCACCCAGTGCCAGAATTTACCCTTAGTGGTCTTGGGAAGGAGTTGTAACACATGGACATCTGTGGCTTATAGATGAGTGTGGCCTATATATACACTTTTTGTTTTACTAGGTAGTGGGTTAGTCAGTTAAATTACGGTATATTTATACAACTGGCAGCCATTTTAGCTGGGTAAGAAGAAGTGTCAAATCTAGGTATAAAAGGAGCATTCACTTATTTATGGGTTTTTCAAGGAAGGATGTGTTGTCCTACTTTTTTTTTTTTTTCACTGAAGTCCGAAATAGTTTAAACTTCTTCGATATTAAATTGTAACACATCATCTCCCTCAATGAATCTACAGATTCAGAAGGTATAGGAAATGAGGTGAGGACCAAGGCCAGAAATGACAATTAGTTTTTACCTCTAACACCATTTTGCTAGTGTTACAGCATAATGGTGCTGAAACACCATTATACTGTGCGTTCAATATACCCACAAGGACTTTAGGGTGCCTTTATTACAAATCACACAACACAGCCACTGCTGCATCAAGACCAAGGTCATATTAACTGAGCAGAAACTCTGAATTATTCCTTCCTTAAAATATTGCATGCTCAGTGCTTAGGTTTTGCTTCATCTGGCTTCAAGAAAAATAGAAATGATTGACAAGAAAACAGAGATCAGCTAGGATGCAGTTTTCAAAAAGCATTAAAAAAAAATCACAATTGTTGCAAGAAATGATGTTTCACTTGAATCAATCGTCTTATGAGATTATTTCAACAGAACAGATTTAATTACAGGTTTACAAAGTTTTGACTTGCTTGTTGTGTGTCCTCGACTGACCTCGAAAACGTAAAAATCCGCAGCTGAAATTATATTGAAAAATAAAGTTTCTTTCAAAGCATTTTATCATTGTCCATTCCAAAGCAAGTTAGCAGTGCAGATAAAATGAGAGATGAAGCACCACAAATACAAACATATCTGTCTCTCAATTTCCTGTTTGCTTGTTCACATAAACACGTGCTGTACTTCTCCAAATACTGAATCACTTTTGTTCAGTGAAGAGATTGAAAATAATTTTGTCTCTATATTTTTTGTTAATCAAACCCATCCATTCATTTTTAATAAGCAGGTGGAAACAAAGTCATCATTATTGCTATAAGTCAAGCAAAAGTAAAACTTGTGTTTTCTTCTGCCTGAACAACTTTTTTCACAAGGGCAATGTGCCATGAAATTACATTTCCTATACAAACAGCTATGTTTGAAAAAGCAACAATTCTTTTTTTGTTTTTTATTGGAATGCCAAATGTTCACAAAGGAGCCTAAGTCATAATTCCAGTGTTATAATATTCAATTTTGATGTCAATATTTACCAAACTCTACTTAGTTTTAAATATTTTGCTCCCTGACATAACAAATGTGGCGAATCTTATTCAGTGAGACAAATTGACTGATATTTATTATAAACAAAAATTGCAGGTAAATTGTGGTGTCAGTAACTCCTTTAATCCAATCATTAAAATATTTCCTAACACTATTCATCCTGTGTTCGTTTTTAGAGACAGCTTGTCAACACATGATTCCTACTTATGTAAAGAGTTGAAATGTTGGATGTTTTGACAAACTCTTGGGAGCATCTGATCAAAAACACAAACTAAAATCTCTGCAGTTTTCTCCTAAGCACAAGGAGGGAGGCCAGGAACAAATGGAGATCAGAGGCACTTTCCAGAGCAAAACCTAAATGATACAAGAGAAGGGCCAACCCAACACGTAAGCAAACTAAGCAGCTGCTTAGGGCCCCAGGGCCACCAAGGGGCCCCCTCAGTGGAGCTGCTTTTTATTTTTTTGTAACAATTTATACATCATTATAATAGCAAAAAGACATGATTTCATCATTATACAATAATATATATTTAATAATGTATGTAGAAATTATTATTTTATGGACAAAAAGAAAACAAAATTGCTCTTGGGGGCTCCCTGGTGGCCATGGTAGATCATGCACGCTTTGCTGGTAAAATGAGCTGCTGTGCAGCGTGCAGAGCGCATCCAAAGGTCCAAAGCTCCGGTAGAAGATAAGTTAGCAAAGCAATGTCTCAAAAAAGGATTTATCCTTTAGGGAGAAGGAAAAGAGGAAGAACATAAAAAAGCCAAGATAAAGGTTTGTTTTAATATGTCTTCGTAATGCAATGTAAAAAAGATTTGTGAAGCAGCTAATAGAAAATTAGCTTTATAACGACCTTGAGTGGTTCAGTTCAACAGCCAAACATTTATGCTAGTGTCCTTGTGTGAAGTTGAGTTTTAACTTAAAATTAGTTGATTCTCCTGCTTGCCTCTATATATTTCTGAGGTTTTTTGTCTTCAAAATGGCGTGTTTGATAACATTTAATAACAATAAATAAAACTTATCAATGTTTGATATTGTCTAGCAAAATGTTTTACATCAGACTACATGGCTACATTAATATATCGATGAGCTGCTCTAAGCTGTAGTTGATGATATGTTGTTTGCTGCTGATCATTTATGTGACTAAAACAAACAATATTTTTACATCAACTTCTAAGTTATGTGAAACTTCTGTTAAAATCATTTGAAGGCTCAGAATCAACCTGGTACCGGCACCTGTCCACATTCTCAGGGGAGAAAAACTCACCTGGTGTAAATTTAATTTTTAACTATTGGAGTTACGCTTAAGAGAAATTTATGTAATCAAAATATGTCATGAATATGTGTGTATGTATTCCATCTGAAGTTGGAATGCACCGATTGCAGTTTTGTGGCCGAACCCCAGTTTATAGCAGGTGTGTGAATGATCTAATGATCAGACTGCTGACTGCAGCCAGTCCATATTGTTAGCAGAAATAGAGGACCCCAAAACCAAATTTTGCTTAGGGCCCCATGGAGGCGTGAGCTGGCCCTGTACAACAGTACAACTGAATTACAGTTACCAATGATGAGTGCCTTAGGCAGCAGAAAGCCAATGAAGAAGAAGAAAACTAGAAATCATGGAATCATGCTTATCTGTTCATAAGCATGAACAGATGGGCTCAATGGACACATTGAGCAATAATCTTGCTTCACTAGTTTTGAGCAGTAAAAAGAACCTGAAGATATCTACTACATTAAGCAGAACGTAAGAGGCATGTTACACAAAGATACACCAGGGCAGTCAAAGTGCACAAGAGGCTGTAAGGTACTGTACAAGCATGCACAGTGTAAACAGGACATTAGAAACATTTGAACCGGGTCTGGGCAAAAATCCCATATATTCATATTAAATTGAAACTTATAAAGATGTGAATGCAAACCATTAAAACACAGACAGGAAGACAGCAGCGATCAATCTGCCAATTTTAGCTAATTCAAAAACATAGAAAATCAAATGTTTTAAGGGGCAGTTTTATGTATTTTCCAGGCACATAATGACATTTTATAGCACAATCAAGTAATTATGTTAACTTCAGCTTGGGGAATATTGTCTGTATCAAACATGACTTAAAAGACTTTGCAATTTACCACCTTGAAATTAAGCATTTCTTCAAAAAACTCTTACTCCGCCTACAGCACATCATCACAACAATGCTTTTCATTATGCCATTTATAACCATTATAAAGAGTTTGATTGAGAAGTAATTAATTTGTATGATAAACTGTACGCAGTATCTTGGCTGTGCCTAGAACTGCACATTTCTGGACTGAGATGTCTGATGTTGTTCCTGGGATCTGTTTGAGCCACTGCTCCAGTTTGGGGGTGACTGCCCTGAGGGCCCCGATGACCACAGGCGCCACTGTGGTCTTCACCTTCCAGGCCTTCTCCAGTTCCTCTCTGAGGCCCTGGTATTTCTCCAGTTTCTCGTGCTCCTTTTTCCTGATGTTGTAGTCACTTGGTATTGCTACATCCACCACAACAACGTTCCTATGTTCTTTATCCACCACCACAATGTCTGGTTGGTTCGCCATTACCTCACCGCACATCACTGATATATATATATATGAGACGTGCGGTGAGGTTCATTGCTGGTGAGGCACAGACTTATGACCATGCATGTTATTGGAACTACGGAAATTTTGCGCATGCATACAACGCTGGAGGGCAAAAAGACTAATCTTTTACATGTCATCCATAGCCACGTTAACTCAGTGAAACTTAGAAATACATGTATTGATTTCGTGCTATGATCCACAGCAAAGTAATCTGTTTTGGTCAAGCTATGCAGACTCGTTGCCATAGCAACTGACAACAATGCACTTCATGATTTAGGATTTAACACCAAAAAACATTCAAGAATTTATTTTGCACACAGAACAGAACATTTAGTCTGTTGTAGTATGTTTTAGGCTTAATGTTTAATTAATAAATTGCTGTGGTAGATTACCAACGCTTCTACTTTACTGAATTATTTAGACATACAAACTGCCTACAAAACGCACATTTCATAAAAAAAAAAAAACATCTTATTGCTGTCTTACTTTTATGTATCAATGAAATCCATGCACCGCTAATTCTGCACAAAAATATCCGTTCATCCAAAGCCAAGTCTATCCTCGGCATGTCTTTTCTACTCCGTTTGAGAATCATCAAACTGTCTCGAAGCAAAATTTTCAGCTCCGGTGTTGGTCTTCCTTTAGTTATTATCTCCTGCTTCAATTGAAAATCCACTTTAGAAAACTGTTAAAGTATAGAAATGTCTTTCATGTTGACGTCGGAAGAGATGAGAAAACAAATATATCGCTGTACTTTACTTATTTACTGTGTGGCTAGCTCCATGGCTAGCTCACTGTGTCTTACTCTGTAGTTGTGCAGTCACAATATCTGGGATCATGAGCGCCCCCTGCCATGAGGCAAGAGAACTGCCTGCCTCCCCTCGAGTCTGTTCTCTGCCGTTTCTTATAACTCCTCCGCACACAAAACACGATACACACACAGTGACAAAAAACACTGTACATTATATACATAAGCTAAATTATGGAAAATCAGTCCATATATTAAATGTTTTTTAGCCATTTTATTGCTGGCGTACAGACAGGAGGAGCATGCTCTCATAGAATGGCAGCCAGTGCAGTTAGCCAGAGGTTGCGCAATCCCAGGTGAGGCTCAGCTCGCTGCTGCCTCACCGGCTTCGCTTCCAAGCTTTTGAATGGGAAAATGCAAAAATTCAGCAATTTTGAAGAAAAAAATAATCAGAATTGGTTAAGCTAACTAAAAAATAGATACTTTATAGTACAAACCACGGGGTGAAAATAGCAATATAAATGGTTTTATTATTATATATTATTTTTCCATGATGACAGGTGAGGCTCTGCCTCACCTGCCTCCCCTGACCGCACGTCACAGAGGGTCGTTCAGAGGACGGCAGGGGGCGCTGGCAGAAATTTTTACAATAGGGGGGCGCTGGGATTCCTTTGGGGGGCGTTTGGTCTAGACTTTTTAAAGTCAAGCATCTCTCTTTAACATTATTCCACCCATTCTCTGTCGCATAGGAGCTGCCTATCAAGCATCCAGTCAGGCTATCTCCAATCAGACGATTCAAGTTGTAGGTGTGGCAGGTCTCAGGTGGAGGGACAGGCAAACAGATGCAAATAACCTGTTTTAACAGGAAAAGAACAAATGAGCCACAGGAGTGGCTGTGCTGGTAGCTCTCATCCGAATTTATTCCAGATTATAACAATAAAGTCATCATACAACCCCGAAAATTGTGACTATGCATTCACACTTCCACTAGTTCAGGGGTGGCCAAGTCCAGTCCTCGAGAGCCACCATCCTGCAAGTTTTAGAAGTATCCTTACTCCAAAAGCTCGGGATCAGCTCTACAGAGGCCTGATAACGAGCCATTCATTTGATTCAGGTGTGTTGAAGCAGGGATGCATCTGAAAGTTGCAGGATGGTGGCTCTCGAGGACTGGACTTGGCCACCCCTGCACTAGTTCCTCTATAACACAACACCAGCTTATTACTATATCAGGAATTGTAAATAAATGCACATTACAGACGGCTATATAAAACATAAGCATTCTTCGCGTACCATCTGAGGAAATCCTCCGAGCAGCTAACCGAGAGCTTATTAGCAAACCGCATAATGACAACCAGTGTTGTGGTACTCGAGATCGGTCTTGGTCTCGAGTCCGGTCTTAAGACCGTTTTCTGATGGTCTCGGTCTCGTCTCGGACTCGACCGCATTTGGTCTCGGTCTTGTCTCGGTCTCGGGCTCTGAGGACTCGGCATTTTATTTCAAGACCAGTCGAGACCGCAACTGTGAAAATATCACTAAACGTGCAGCATACTGTCCAGTTTATTTGTTAACATCTTTGTTTTCAGTGGATGCAAAACTCACCGATTAAAATCCAAGCAACTACGCGTTTCTCCCCCTCCCCCTCCCCTCTCCACCTTTCACTCGCGCACAGCGCTACTCCCTCCTCCCTCCTCCTCCCCACCTTTCACTCGCACGCGGCGCTCCAGGACATGCGCAGTGGTTTTCTCTCAGCGGCAGAAAATGTTTGTCTAATTGTCAGTAATATAATAGCGCTGCATAAATAGTAAGAAATCCGATGGCCAGAGCTAACTCAGCAGCGCTTCGTTTTCAGAGAAGATGGGGACAACGTCTAACTATTTTTCGTCACTTAGAAAAGTAGCTCAAAGAAGGTAAGCTCCGTTAACGTGATGTTAGCAAAGCTAGCTGTACAGAGACACATAAGAATTTGTGATGAAAAAAAGTCACTCACTGCCTGAATTATTGTGCGGAGATGTTGACTGACTTGTCGCATATATAGGACAACGCTATGTCCAAAAGTCTGCAATATAGTGATGTGACATTCAGAAACAGTCGATTCTTCTCCACGGCTCTTTATTTATTAGATAGGACTGGAGTGTCACACACTGAGAGCCGTTGTTCTATCAGATTACCATACACTGTCAGAATAGCATACGTGCAGTGAGTACCATGCCTGCGCATGCGCATTAAGAAGTCCGACCGTCAGAGGAGTTGTCAGTTCACCATATGCAACAAGTTATGACGAAAATAAGTCATTAAATTGTTTTCAATGATAACTATATAGATATACATTACATTTGTTGTCATGGTTGCAAAGTGTATTTAAAGCAGGTCTGGCTGCAGCTGGAGTCAGCTACAACACACGCCCGTGTAAAACTCACTTAACCGCTAAGTCAGGATGCCATACAACTGTTAATAACAGATCTACGTCATGATTCTATGTTCCTAGCATACATGCAGTGAGTACCATGCCAGCGCATTCGCCTTAAGAAGTCCAACCGTCAGTGGAGTTGTCAGTTCAGCATATGCAACAAGTTATGACGAAAATAAGTCATTAAATTGTTTATAATATGACATAATATGATAACTAGATAGATATACATGCGTTGTCGTGGTTTCAAAGTGTATTTAAAGTAGGTCTGGCTGCAGCTGGATGCCATACAACTGTTAATAACCAAGTGTATGATGATCTACGTCATGATTCTATGTTGCTGATTAAATAAAATCATATGGTAATGACAGCGTATGCATGTCTGAGCTAAGCGTACGACTATCTGACAACGTATGCTGATCTGACAGAACACCGTGAGTTCGTGTTAAGAGTATGACGATCTGACCTGACAGAACACCCGTTCTTTGTTCTAGTAATGCTCTGTGTACACTGCATCATTATTTAATTATGTACGTTGATATTTAAATTAACAAATAACTAAAACACAAGAACGAAAGAGCACGCAGAGCATGCACATTGCTCTTTGTTTTTGTTCAAAGTGGCAGCTGTAATGTCTGCCATGGTGTCAGACTACCTGGTTTCATGTACTGGGAGAGAGAGTGAAAACAGTCCCGATGAGCGCCTTCTGTTTGGTTACTTCTTGCTTGTTGCTCCTTGGTCAGTGTTCATGGTTGAGCATTATTTACCGTCAGGGCATTGCCTCAATTGCTATGTTTAATGGTGCAACAGTGGTGGATTCTTATATGAGCAATATGGGCAAATTCCCAGGGTGTTATGTTTTTAGGGATGGCACGAGACCATCACACATTGTAACACAGAAATGGAATATTTAATATTGGTAAAATGTATTAAGTATTTAATATCTAGGTGTTTTTATGGGAATATGGATCTTTCAGATTATTCTGAGAAGCAATTTCGATCATATTTTACATTTTATTGTGTCATGTAGCACGGCCGCTGGTCTTGGTCTTGACTCGGTCTCGACTTTCCTCGGTCTTGGTCTTGACTTGGTCTCGGACCCTAAAAGTCTTGGTCTTGTCTCGGTCTCGATACACTCTGGTCTTGGTCTTGTCTTGGTCTCGGGTTAGGTGGTCTTGAACACAACACTGATGACAACATAAAATAACACAAACCAAATACACAGGGGACCAATGTCACGACACTTAATAGAACGACCATGTTTATTACATAACAGTTTTCAGTTTAGACCCGAACCAACCTGTTTTAACAGGAAAAGAACAAATGAGCCACAGGAGACGGTGGCCGTTTCTCAATACTCAAGAACGCAAGTACGTTCTTGAGTTCTTGGCAAGTACGTACCTGCAAGAACAGTTGAAAGTCCGTTCTTACCAAGTTCACAAGGACGCAGTATGCTAGTTCGCCAATAGACCCTTTTCACAGTGACGTCAGACAATGGCCGCCATAACTCAAAACTGGGTATCTTTACTTCCGGTGTGATTTTACCTTGGGAACCAAGCTGAAAAATTCCCGCATTCTCATAATCTTAAGGATATAATAAAAGGTAAGTTTAATAATAACAGCATTTAAGTGTATATATTTATATTTCCTAACTGTGGCTAAAGCCACAGTTAGGAAACATATACACCGCCGCCTGTCAGTGATGTAACGTTTAGAGGTTTTCTGTATTAATGGAAAATAAAGGACAGCTTCCAACAACGTTGTTTAGAATAGTATTTTAAATATTCTGGGGCTGATTATGTATCTCTGCTCATTTCCAAGCTCAAATGAGCAACTTCACGTTCAAACACAAGTCCCCCAAAAAACGCGACCGGTGAATCATAATTTTTTATGAGTTTAGAAAAAACAAGACAAAAGCCACAAATAACAGTTGGGCTTGACAACATTTCTGTTTTTCCAGCAACAAAATGCGCATCTCCATGCACTGTTCATGTTTCTGTCGCTGCTAACTGTCACAGAGTCTCTCCCAAAGACGCACAGAAGGAATAAAAAATAAATACAAAAGAAAATATTAATGCGCAGTGATTGGGATAAATAACTTTAATCTGATTACTGGATTTGAAATACGAACTCGTTAGATTATGCGTTACCGAAAAAGTGGTCCGATTAGAGGAAGGCATTACAAAGCAGCGGCGGCACCGGACATCTCTGCTTATAACAAACAAACCCCTATTTTATAGGATGAGTGGCAACTCCTGTCTATAATTTAAGAATCTGATCAAGATTAGAGCCTAAAACGTCATAGTTCAAAAACAGTAAAACGTTCTGGTTAAGGAACAGTTATGTCACGTAGTTAGCTAGCTAACAAAATTCACTAATGCTAAGCTAACGGTTACGGAAAACAAAAATACCTACCTTCATAGTCAAACAGGTATTGTTCGGTGAAGAATTTGTAGACTTTGTCTAATTTAGATTTTGTTGTCAGAGAAAATTGGTATGCAAATCGTGATCTATCTTCAAATTTTATTTTAGGCAAATGTTTTAGAGACTGTGTAAACTCCATGTCCGGTGTTCTGTCTGATCAACATATGCTGTCAGATATATATATATATATATATATATATATATATATATATATATATATATATATATATATATATATATAACTTTATCATTACTTACTATGTACACCGGAACTAAGGATACACAGCTTCGAGCCAAAACTGAAGTTGTGTGACGTCATGTGAAAAGGGTCTATTGGAACAGTACTTGGGCCGCTGTCGATGACGTTTCACGAGGACGCGAGAACACAAGTACAGACAAGAACGCATATTGAGAAACGGCCGGTGTTGCTGTGCTGGTAGCTCTCATCCGAATGGAAGGGAGCTTCCTCGACACCGCAATGTTGCACCGTCAGTCCCTTAAGAGCCCGCTTCTGCCATCTAGCGGCGCACCCGTGTTACTGCATGACATTGCTCCAAAACTTCAAAACAACTAAAATCACAATCACAATTTAATCCAACAAATGTGGCCACACTTTGTGGGGGTCACATAGGTCACTTCCCAGATAGCACAGAATGATTGAAACAACATTGAATCAATGTCAGCCAGAAACATTGAATCAACACTGAACGCTGACATTGAAACAACATTGAAAGTGGTCGGTGACTTGTATGTTGAATCAACATTAGGGTTTCAACCATAACTGACATTATATCAATGTTGATTCAACCATCATCTGTATGTCAATTTACATGCATATTTGTGGTGATATTGCATTGAATCAGTTAGGAATCAACATTGATTCAACCTTCATCTGAATGTGATTCTGCATGCATATTTCTGTTTATCTTACATTGAATCAAAGTTGATTCAACACTCATTTGACTGTGGATCTGCAGGCATATTTGTGTTTATTCTACATTGAATCAGTTAGGAATCAATGTTGATTCAACCATCATCTGAATGTGGTTCTGCACACATATTTCTGTTGATTCTACATTGAATTAGTTAGGAATCAACATTGATTCAACCTTCATCTGAACGTGGATCTGCATGCATATTTGTGTTTTTTCTGCATTGAATCAGTTAGAAGTCAACGTTGATTCAACCTTCATCTGAACGTGGATTTGCATCCATATTTGTGTTTATTCTACATTGAATCAGTTACGAGTCAATGTTGATTCAACCATCATCTGAACGTGGATCTGCACACATATTTCTGTTGATTCTACATTGAATTAGTTAGGAATGATGATTCAAACTTCATCTGAACGTGGATCTGCATGCATATTTGTGTTTATTCTACATTGAAACAGTTACGAGTCAATGTTGATTCAACCATCATCTGAACGTGGATCTGCACACATATTTCTGTTGATTCTACATTGAATTAGTTAGGAATCAATGTTGATTCAACACTCATTTGACTGTGGATCTGCATGCAGATTTGGGTTGATTTCATATTGACTGAAAGCTAAGGATTTATGTACATTTTTAGGTCTGATAGGTCTACATAACATACCACTAAAAGTTTCTTCACTGGTGTTAAACATTATATTATTGGCAGAACATAAACTGTGTACAAAAGTTAAAAAATGACAACATAGGTTTGATATAACATTTTATTAAAGAAAAGAGGGACAAATCTTTAAACATATTGACTCCTTTTTGACTGTCAGAATAACAGTCTATTGTCCACAGAAGAACAGAGTCCATGAGGTTAAGCTTTGTAGTGTATGAACCAGGGAAACAGTACAAGTTGCGGTAACCCCAGTTTGACTCTGGTTGGCATCACTTTGATTCCTTGCGATGTCTTCCTCTCATTCTAGCGTGTAATGAAGTCACTTCTTGACAGTTTTGCTGCAGTCCTCAAGAGTCAGTTTTTGGTCAAACTGCAGAGCACACGTAATAATAGTCCAGTTCAGTTTAACCAGTTACCAATCCAAGAATCAACAGACTGAATCAGTCATTAGCAGGTTTAGGTCAGTGTTTCACCTGCCTTACATGTTTTAAGTGTTTCCTTTCTGCCTCACCTGGATGGAATCTGTGGATGATTAACAACCTTCTGCACTTCTTGATGGCTCCAGACTGTCATGCAATCATCTAACTCAGTTGTTCTGGAACAGAGACATCTAAGCACGTCCCTAAGCACATCATAATAAAAAGTTAAAAACAAGTGATTACTATCACAACAATTTAAAGCCCAACTTGAGCAGCCAGCTTTACACTTCCTTGTCTACACATGCTCTCCCAGACCAAACAATAGGCCCCGCCCTATTTTAAAAACTCAAATCTCACAAAATCTCACAGGATTTTATACTTAGGCCTGGAGTGGTGGTTAGGATGAAAATAATACAAAATCTCAATTATTAAAAATATCTGTTTTGCCCCAAAATAACCAGGATTACTATAGGCACAAAACAATGCCCTTACTTTTCAATAAACACATTTAACATCAAAGTAATATTGAAAAACTGACCATAAAACTGTTCAGAGGAGAATTCAATTCAGAAGCCGGTTGCAAACAAGCCAGCAGCAAAGTTGCTGTTTGGTTGGGACAAACCACTAGTGTAAAAAGGGGGAGTCGGACTGTAAAACTCCTAGTAGAGATTTGTAGATGTTTTTGTGTCAACACATTATGCACAATCACTAATAATATTTACAGACGAGTAAGAAAATGTACATAAAGAATCACAACCCACTGTTCTCAACATGTAGTGCGTAATTTAAAACATGATTAACCCCCACTTAGTAATAAAATGTTCTGACCCAGAGCTCAAGGATGTGGGGAGGGAAGAAGGGATGAGAGGGGGTAAAGAGGGGAAGGCTGGGAGGAGCAGGTGGGTGTGGGGAGTTTTGGGAGGGAGTAGGGGGAGATGAGTAGGTGATGAGGGGTGCAACAAATTGCACAGATTACACAAAATGGTAAATCAACATTGAATTACAGTCAGAATGGTTGGTTTTTGGTTGAGGTCGACAAATGATGGTGGATCAACCATCAAACAACCATCTAGCTCTAGCCAATTAACTAACGTTGAAACTGTGTCATTGAGTCAATGTTGTTTTGTGGTCAAATTTTAATAGTTGAAACACCAACATCGAATCCATTGTTTTTCAGCACTGGTCTTCAGGGCATATTGCCTTGCAAGTATTAGGCATTTCCATAATTAGGCACACTTGACTTTAATTGATGGCTGATTAACAGGGTTTTGCTGAACTGAAAACATGCAGGTCAGTTTGATTGAGGACAAAGTTTGGGGAAAAACTAGTAATCTAAATGTTTAATCAATGTAAGCTGTTTTTCACAACCCTCTACTTCCCTCTTCTTTTCCCTCTCCCATTCTAACCCCCGACCCCTCTCCCTCCACCTGCCAAAGATACACACACCCCTTTCCCTCCACCGCCCACCTCTCACCCCTCACCTGGCCCGTCTACCCCTCAACCTCCCTCCCCTTTTCTACTCTCCTCCTCTCCTCCTTTGGCTCCGGGTGAAATAACTTTTATTTTTTGTGAGGGTTATAATTTAAGCACTATGTGTTGACAACATTGGGTTGTGATTATGTCCTGTACATCTTCTTACTTGTCTGTAAATGTTATGACTGACTACTTGTGTGTGATATGTTGACACAAAAACACATAGAAGTCACTAAAAGGAGTGAGGGTAGGGGATAATAAGAAATTGTATGTGAGATACCGTCCATCTTAATGACGTTCTTTTGTGTCTTTCTGCTGCTGCTTGCCAGTTTGAACCCAGGCTAACTGATCAAAATTACAGCAAAACTGTAAAGAAATGGTTTCGCTATGCACCAGACCGGGAGGGAGGCATTGAAAGGCAACCAAAGGGACGGCAAGAAGACTGAAATGAAATAAAATCTTTAAGCAATGCCATGTTGTTGTTTTTAAGTCTCTGTGACCACATTTTAGAACCTTAGGTAATGTAAGGTAATTTTGGATGACATAATACTCACCAGAATTATGCATTTAACGCCAGTAAAAGAACCTTTAATTGTATGTCAAACCTAAAGGTGTACATGAATCAATGATTCTCTAACTTAGATTCAAATAAGATATACCCAAATTTGTAATAAGATCCACATTGCGATGATGGTTGAATAAACATTGATTCCTAACTGATTCAATGTAATACCAACACATATATGCATGTAAATTGACATACAGATGATGGTTGAATCAACATTGATACAATGTAAGATCACTAGAAATATGTATGCAGATCCACATTCAGATGAAGGTTGAATCAATGTTGACTCCTAACTGATTCAATGTAATACCGACACACATATGTATGTAAATTCACATAAAGATAATGGTTGAACCAATATTGAAACAATGTAAGATCACTTGAAATATGCATGCAGATCCACGTTCAAATGAAGGTTGAATCAACGTTGACTCCTAACTGATTCAATGTAGAATACACACAAATATGCATGCAGATCCACAGTCAAATGAGTGTTGAATCAACATTGATTCAATGTAAGATGAACAGAAATATGTGTGCAGAACCATCAGATGATGGTTGAATCAACATTGATTCAATGTAAGATGAACAGAAATATGTGTGCAGAACCACGTTCAGATGATGGTTGAATCAACATTGATATAATGTCAGTTATGGTTGAAACCCTAATGTTGATTCACATATAAGTCACTGACCACTTTCAATGTTGTTTCAATGTTTCTGGCTGACATTGATTCAATGTTGTTTCAATCATTCTGTGCTATCTGGGTGGATTCGACGTTGGCATTTCATTTATTTGATATCAACCACAAAACAACACTGATTCAATGACACAGTTTCAACGTTAGTTAATTGGCTAGAGTTGGATGTTTGTTTTATAGGTGATCCACCGTCAGTTGTCGACCTCAACCATACATGCAACCATTGTGATAATAATTCAACAATGAATTAACATCTTTTGCCAACAAGCAAACAGCAAAACAGCTGTGTGGTTGGGCCATCCCACTCATGTAAATGGTGGGGGTGGACTGCTCCACTCCTTTTAGTACGTTGTAGATGTTTTTGTGTCAATATATCCCATGCAAACAGTCAGTGAGAATTGTTATGAACAAGTAAGAAAATGTACAGAAAGGAATCAGCACCGACTATCCTCTACAGTGGTTAATTTAAAACCTGATAACCCCCGCTCAGTAACAAAATGCTCTGACCCAGAGCGCTGATGAGGAGGAGGGGAGGGAAAGGGTGCGGCAAAACAGCTGATATTGATTCAACATTGATCAGATGTTGATCAGACAAACGCATTTCAGTCATTAGATTTCAATCACAGAACAACATTGATTCAATGACACAGTTTCAACGTTAGTTACTTGGCTACAGGTGGATGGTTGTTTGATGGTTGATCCACCGTCATTTGTCGACTTCAACCAAAAATCAACCATTAATCAGACTTCGGTATTTCAGTCATCAGATTTCAACCACAAAACAACATTGATTCAATGACACAGTTTCAACGGTTTGATTCAACGATTCTAACTATTTTTCAACGTTGATTTAACATCGTGTGCTATCTGGGTTGTCATCCCAGGTGTACCGTTCATACATCCGCAACAACCTCAGTGATTGATTACAAACTCATTATCTCCTCTGTCCAATTTAAATCAGACTCTTTTGTGAGTCCTATGCAGGCTCGGGAAAATAAGAGGAACCATTTCCCGAAGACCAAACTCCCACTCACTCTTCATTTCCCAAGCCCTTCATCATTATCCCCAAATAACCAAATCATCATTCATTCCTTCATCTCATCATCCCCTCATCATTCCTCCCTTCATCCCTTATCCCTTCATCCCCTCATTCCTTCATCCTTTCATCCCTCATCCATCCATCAATAAATCTTTAAGCACATATCTTTGGTTAACTTAAGTTTGGGAGTCTGGCCACACCCAAACCACGCCTCTATTTTTCCAGGCGGCCGATTTATATTCTGCTCACCCACTCATCTCACTCTGTTACATTTCGTCAAACCCACCCTCCCTTACCCTTTGCCGCTTTCATGTCATCCTTCTTCATTCATAACCATGTTTTGCTTCTTTTTGCTGCAGGTTTTGTCTGGGGGTCCTATGCAGGCTCTGGAAAATAAGAGGAACTGTTTCCCGAAGACCAAACCCCCAATCAGAGTCTTCACTTCCCAAGCCCTCCATCATTCTCCTCAGATAACCAAATCAAGATCAATCATCACTTCATCTCATCATCCCCTCATCATTACTCCCCTCATCCCTCATTTGATTAAAAGGCATAACCAAAGAGGAATATATAATATGCAAGCCTTTAACATTTATTAAATCTTTTATTTTAAACAATATTCCAATAGTTTTTGCAACTTTATTTCTAATATATTCAACATGAGGCTTCCAACTGAGCTTATTGTCTATAATGATCCCTACAAATTTTGTCTCATAAACTCGATCAATTTCAACTCCATTTATGCATAACATTACATTATTATAGATCCGATTACCAGAAAATACCATGAATTTAGTTTTTCCATTTAATGATGACTTATTGTAATCAAACCATGTTTTCAACTCAGCTAGCTCTTTTTTGACTGTTATTATTTCATCCATCTCCTCATCCCTTCATCTCCCATCCATCCCTTCATCCCTCATTCATTAATCTATAAATCTTTAAATATATATCTTTGTGGAGTGGTCTTTGCTAGTGAAATTTGCATACCGTTAGAATGCTGAGGGGGAGTTAGGGGGGTGAGTGAGGTGGACAGAGACAGACGGATGGGGTGGACAGACAGCGTATTGCAAGAAGGAGGAGGAAGTCTGACTGTACGCTAACTCCCCCTGACCCCCCAGATATGCTATTATATTCATATAATTATAAGCAATTTCCACTATAAGTAATGTTGTGTCTACCAGAGGATTCCTCTGGTCATTATCTGTCAATAGGTCCCTCATTGATGACTGTATGTTCACTCAAAAAAATGAACTTAGGGGGTTATTAGATTAATAAAAAAATATCATGTACTTTTAACACAATAATTTCATGTTTTAAACAAAAACGTGATAAAATCATGTTGAACAAACAAGAAATTCATCAACTTAACGTTTATGAAATTGAATCATGTTGAGATAACACGATTCATTATAGTCAGACTGATCTTGTGCTGGAGGCGACGAGCGAGATCACGGCAGATCCCGATTCAACTTATTTACTTTAGTTGGACCCAATGTAATTTAATAGAACCAGACCAACTAATTTGCAATGTTTTGGACCAAATAATTGACTTTACTTGATTAAGATGAATGCAAATTTAGTTGAAACCAACTTATTTAACAGTGATACCTTCACACTATGTAAATGATGTACTCATGTCAGTGGCTAACATGTGTTAACATCACATGAAGTGATGGTTAGCTGGTAATTAATCAGCGTTTTTCTAACATTTGCACCATTTCCTGCTTGCTCCATGCTTGTGTCAAAGCACAACTGAATTGAAGTGGTTATTGCATTTATAAAAAATAACATGTTTAACAGAATTATTTTATGTTTCAAATGCAAATATGACAAAATCACGTCAAATAAACATAATATTCAACAACCTAGCGTTAATAAAATGTATTCGAGTTGAGACAACGTGATTCAATTTAGTCAGACTAATCTCCCGCCGAAGAGGGTCTAGCGAGACCCGGAGATCACGCGAGACACTGGCGAGATTACGAAAGATCACGCGAGATGCTAGCAAAATTATGGAAGATCACGCGAGATGCTAGCGAAATTACGGAAGATCACGCGAGATCTTGTGTCTGGGAAAACTTCAAACTGTTCTTTCAAGAGAAGCGGGAAGATTCCTGATTTGGATCTGCTTAATTTGAAAAAGGTAAGATTCAGTCTATTTTCATCCGTCTAAATCAAAATAAAAATCGAAATAAAAAGATGCAAATTAAAATCATCAGACTTAAAAAAAAAACATTTTTTTCTATGTTCGGTCACGTTTCTATGTAATTGATGTACTCAAATCATGCTAACATCACATGAAGCAGTGTAAGGATCACAAAGCTGCTGTCAAGACAAAAAACGGACCCCATAAATGTTACAGTTTGGCTCCTCCTCAGGTTGTTAAAGCTCCCTGGAAAAAAGTTGGACTGATGTAAATTCAGCATCTGGTGCCATACAAACTCTGAAGTCTGAGGTTTAGTGGATTGTAAACAATGGGGCCAAACATAAGTCTATTTAAATGTTTTTTTATTATTATTTTATTTCAGTACTGTTATTATGTAGGTAAATGCAGAGTGGACATTGGATACACACACACTTTTGTGGCTTTCTATCGTAATACAGATTCTTCATTTATTAATAATAAAAAGTATTAAATTTGAGTCAGAGGAACCTGCGGAAACCTTTGCTGTTAGAGCTTTAAATGTGCTTGCAATGTCCACATAAATGTCCACCTGCTAGCTATGGATTTCTAGTATTTTTTTCTGGCTGAAACACTCAGAGGATTGTCCATTATTCCTATTAGTCCATGAACAGACTTGAGCTTTCTTATTTTTTAAATGCATATATTCCTCTGCTCTAAAGATGTATTTTGTTATTGTACTTGTTTTTCCCCAAATAATTGTAGTTCAAAAACAATTTTTAAGTTTATCGGTTTAATTTTGAAATGTTGAGGTTTTTGTTTTGATTTTTATGTTTTATATTTTCATTGCTTTCTACCATGTTCAATTCACCACTGTTCTGCACATACATGCTTGTGGTTATATTCAGTTTCAGAACAGCTGAAACACTGGGTGCCTTTAAATCTCAACTTAAAACCCACCTGTTTAGAGTTGCTTAGCTAAATTAGGCTTAGTGCGGTTTTAATGTCTTCAATGTTTTTAATGTTTTTGACTTTACTTTTTATCTGTTTCACTGTATATTAAATGTTGCATGACTCTGTGTTTCTGTTGTTAATTATGTAAAGCCCTTTGAAATGCCTTTCTGCTGAAATGTGCTGTACAAATAAAATTTGATTGATTGATTCATGATGCATTCAAGAGACTTGTACTAAAAGTTTGAATGTTCAGATACAACTCTGCTCAGGGTGAATTACATATTTTAATGTTTGAAAATCTGATCTCTTTCAGAACATCACCCGTCTGTTATCCACCTACATAAGCACTGGTGAAGGGGGTCATCGGCCATCAAGTTTTAGATTGCAGTGGCTAATGATAAGTTTTGCCAGATCTAAAATGACTGAATCTAGTGTTAAAGCGATTAAGGGTTCAGCTGAACTTGTATTTGGCAAGTCAGTTTTATTTGTCTTTATTTGCGTGGGGATGTGGAACTGTAAGGAGTGTTGTCTCTCTCTGTCTAGTAGATATGAGCTGCTATCAGCCCTATGCTAGCTACAGATTAGTACAGAGCAAGGGGGAAGAAGGATGAGCAGCAACATGAGATTGTGATTGACAGCACTAAAACTCTCCTGCCACTGACTGGTTGTTTCTAGCACTGGGAGAAGGCAGAGGAAATAGATTTTTCACAGTATATCCCCCTATACTGTACCCTTGTTTCAGACATAAATATTTCTTAGGTGACAGCATCAGTTAGAAGTTTAAATAAAATGTTAAACTTAATTTTAGTCATGGCATAATGAAAGGAGAATAACAATTTTAAAGATCTTTCAAATAGACTGCAAGCCACTGATCACTTTCGTTGTGACTTCCTTTGAATTTTGCTAAGTTTTCAAGTGTGTGACCTTATAGTATACTGCTGGATTTTTGCGGTTGTTCTCATTGTTTTCTGATCTGCATATTTAGGAAAACACTGCTGAAGTCAGACGAGGGTGGATCCTAAAAGGTCTGTCTGTGTACCTGAATGAAGATCCAGAGAAGCTGGAGAAAGAGTACATGGTATATTAATTTATCTTTGTGTCTACAAAAGAGGTGATGATAGTTGGAGTTAATTGGACTTCCTGTGAATTACTAATAAATTTAAAGTAAGAGAAGATCATTAAAACTTTTTTTTTCACTTGGGTACATTCAATTTTAATTTGACTTTTGAGATGCTTTTAGATTTCTCCCACAGAAAAGGATAATCATTAGTAAGATTGATATAATTACAGTTATTGTTAAGTGGGTTTAAAATGAGGATTTTTAGGTGAGTTAAACTCCACAAAAAGATCTTTGGCCTGTTTTATTTAGCCTTTTTTTCTAACAGCATTGTTTCATATGCAGACAAAAATATGAACTAACTTTACCTAAGATGTTAGTACAGATCTATTTGGAAATAACTACCACACATAGTCATGACATTTCCTCCATCCAGGAAATAAGACAGGTTCTTCATGTATAAGATGTTTGGTTTGTGTACAGAGTCAGGGCTTTGTTTGCACATAAGTAGGACTGGTTTGGAATGACAGTCTGTGTGGTGGATCCTCAGACTGTCATTTCAATTGAGGAGAACAGGCCATGGAATATGGGGCCTCTTTGGGATTCATCCCTTCTCTTCATGTTTTTCCATATGAGACAATATACCGTATTTTCCGCACCACAAGGTGCACCGCATTATAAGACGATTTTTGTGAAAATGTAGAAAATATGGTACCTTTTCTAAATGGGAAATCTTACCACTGGACTCACAATTAACACAGACAGATCTTTGATGGACCTTAGCTGTTGGTGAGTCAGCCAAACAAGTGTAAAGTTATTTTTTTATTTAATGAGATGTGAAATCTCTCCTCCTCAAATCCCCACCCTTGTTCCCATCATCAAGGTGCACAAATGGCCGAGACCGTCTGTGGAATCTGTTATCCGACCGGAGAGTGCAGAGCCTGGCGATGCCATTGAGGATGTTGGGATTCTCCTGGACGGAGTGGAAGTGATGAACAACTTGAGCAATGCATCTTTACATGTTTTTCTAAAGACCGCAATGGAAAACTAAATTTTAACTGTTACATTTCGCAAAGTTGAGCGAATTTACTGACACTTTTTATGTTGTTAAGAATTTGATCTATACTAAACACAGCCCAGTTTTTTTCTGGAATAACAAAACTGACCTTTTGTTGTTTATTTCAACTTTCAACTCAGCTGTTTTTTGTGCTGTGTAAAAAGAAAATGGATAACAATTTTGAAAATACAGTTCATTTTGTACTTTTTCTCATTGTTGAGTGTTCTTTCTTCTTTCAGTGTGGTCTTAAAACACTTAATTTAATAGCACTTAAGAAAATGTCTTTGATTTAACATAATTCAATCATGGAAAGATTTTCCACACGATTAAATAGCTTTCTTTCAGCATGAAGCATGTTTGTTCAGCTAACTTAATTTTCATGAGTTGGATCAACGTAATTAAGTAGTGTGAAGTTATCAGTGTAAAATTAGTTAGGCTGGCTCTATTAAATTACATTGGGTCCAACTAAAGTAAATAAGTAGAATCAACCACAAAAATTAAGTTGAACCAACACATTTGCTTTAAATTGGAATAACCTTAATAAATTAAGTTGAACCAACACATTTGCTTTAAATTGGAATAACCTTAATAAATTAAGTTGAACCAACACATTTCCTTTAAATTGGAATAACCTTAATAAATTAAGTTGAACCAACACATTTCCTTTAAATTGGAATAACCTTAATAAATTAAGTTGAGCCAACACATTTGCTTTAAATCGGAGTAACAAAATTACATAGTGCTGAAATAAAGCAAAGTAATCAGGTGGAAAATCTTTCCATGATTTTTTTATGTTAATCCAAAGAGTTATTTTTTTCAGTGTTGAAGCACTGAGTTACAGTCATTTGAAGTTTGTATATCAGATGTCCAAGTGTCCAAATTTGGAGATGCCAAATGGAGACTCCAAATGGCACACTTGGACAACATCTGATAAACAAACACCTCAAAAATAAACATGTCCAAAATGACATTTCTTTTTTGTGCTATTTTGATCAGTCTTGAAATTCACGAGCAGAATACTTTATTCTACAGATTTATTGTATTTTCCAGTCCATACATTCAACACTCAATGTGCATTTACAAGAAATAAAAATGAAAAATCTGGTGAAGCAAAAATGTTTCTAATATTTTTGTGTTACAAATGTAATAGCTACAAACTACTTACAGTTAAAGTATTTTTGACTGAAACATAGAAAATTTAGCTTGTCATCTTCATAAAGAGACCAAGTGTTTGCATGTACTCCAAATTGTTCAAGAACAGCAGCTGATTTAATTTGGGTATATCTTTTCAGACGTTTTGGTGATTTAGGGGTTGAAGGTTAAGGGGTTAATATTGTCTTCAAAATAGTATTCACAATGCTGTTTAGTAGTATAACTGAAATTGGTCTCTGGGTCTTAAAATGACCTTAAAATGAAATCTTAAAATGACAGTCAGCGTACTGACTGACAGACCAGCCATGTGGTGACAGTGATGTGTCTTGTCTGTCCAGTTCAGTGACCCAGGAGACCTGTTAATTGACAATACACACACGTGCACGCCCACAAGCACACAGACGCAAACATACAAAACCTTTTGGCTCACTGATGAACAGAGCAGAACATGCAACTGCAACAGTCCATATTAAAACACTGGAAGAAATATCCTGTTGAGTGACAGGGAGCTGGCTCTATTCAAATGCATTACAACTGTTGCAGTTGCATGTTCTGCTCTGTTCATCAGTGAGCCAAAAGGTTGTGTATGTTTGCATCTGTGTGCTTGCGGGCGTGCACTTGTGTGTATTGTCAATTTACAAGTCTCCTGGGTAACTGAACTGGACAGACAAGACACATCACTGTCACCACATGGCTGGTCTGTCAGTCAGCCAGTACGGCCATGAAAAGCATACTGGCTGACTGACAGTCAGTACGCTGACTGTCATTTTAAGGTTTCATTATTATGAAATCTTAAAATGTTTCATGATAATGAAACATCTTAAGGTGGACACTAACATACTGTGACATATGCTCTGTAACACACAGGCTGCCCACTCAGATCCTGCACTAATTATAGGCACAAGAATCTTTGGTGAAATCCTAACAATTTAATAAACGAGTTAAAATAAATAAATAAGCAAGTGTGGAGGAAATGCCTGAATCATTGCCTATGTCTTGATTTAATCAGAAATGTCTCTCATGCATTAATCATGAAGTAGATCTGGTTAAATACTGCAAATTGAGTAGAGAAATTGAAACAACACTTATTAGGATGACAAATTAAGTATTTCGTGTAGAAAAACTTCACAACTTATTGGTTTCTCTTAATCAAGTCTTAGAGATAAAAAAAAAATAGCCTACTTGTATGAAGTCTTGCATTTCTATTTCTAACATATAAATACTTTTTTGTTTTGTCGTTTGAACAGAAGTTCATTTTAATATTTTGTGAAGAAGTTGCTGAAAGTATTACAGCAGGATGATAATGAAACATGGCAGGCATTCGTAATACCCAGTTTATCAGTGCATGGTTCTTTTCATTATGGCATCAGTGCAGAACACGATAAAACACCACAATATTAAAGATCTGGGAAGTATCCTTGAAGTTCTAGGAAAGTTTCTTCATAAATTGTACAAAATCACTTTGAAAGGAACCTCTTATGAAAGTACCTGGTAAGATTCAGAAAGTAACCTAGAACTTTCACAAGTTTTGCCTAAGTTTCAGTAAATTAACATACATTACAGGATGTAAGAAGGTCCCTGTAAGTTCCTCAAAAGTACCCTTTTTTCCCTAAAAATACTCATAAAGTTCAAGGAAATATTTAATTCTCCTGTGGTCTTAAGCAGTGTTGTAGTACTCGAGATCGGTCTTGGTCTCGAGACCGGTCTCGAGACCATTTTTTGATGGTCTCGGTCTTGTCATAGACTCGACCGCTTTTGGTCTCGGTCTTGTCTCGGTCTCGTGCGCTGAGGACTCAGCATTTTATTTCAAGACCAGTCGAGACTGTAACTGTGAAAATATCACTAAACGTACAGCATACTGTCCAGTTTATTTGTTAACATCTTTGTTTTCGGTGGATGCAAAACGCACCGATTAAAATCCAAGCAATTATGTGTTTCTGTTACTCCCCTCCCCACCTTTCACTCGCACGCAGCTCTCCAAGACATGCGCAGTTGTTTTCTCTCAGCGGCAGAAGATGTCGGTCTAATCGTCAGTAATGGAATAGCACTGCATAAATCATAAGAAATCCGATGGCCACAGCTAACTCAGCAGCGCTTCATTTTCACGGACGGTGGGGACGTCTAACTTTTTTCGTCACTTAGAAAAGTAGCTCAAAGAAAGGTAAGCTCCGATGATGTGATGTTAGCAAAGCTAGCTGTACAGAGACACGTTATTTGTGATGAAGAAAAGTTGTCACTCACTGCACTGAATTATTGTGCGGAGGTGTTGACTGACTTGTCGCAGATATGGGACAACGCTGTGTCCAAAAGTCTCCAATATAGTGACGTGACATTCAGGAACAGTACGATTAATCTGCTCGTCTCTTTACTTATTAGATAGGACTGGAGTGTCACTGAGAGCCGTTGTTCTATCAGATGGCCATACGCTGTCAGGATAGCATACATGCAGTGAGTACCATGCCTGCGCATGCGCATTAAGAAGTCCGACCGTCAGTGGAGTTGTCAGTTCAGCAGAGGCAACAAATTATGACAAAAATAAGTCATTAAATTGTTTACAATATGATATAACACGATAACTAGATAGATATACATGCGTTGTCGTGGTTTCAAAGTGTATTTAAAGCAGAGTCTAGCTGCAGCTGCAGTCAACTACAACACACGCTCATGTAAAACTCATTAACTTACTTATTTCACCATTAAGTTAGGATGCCATACAGCTGTTAATAACAAAGTGTATGATGATCTACGTCATGATTCTATGTTGCTGATTAAATAAAATCATATGGTAATGACAGCGTTTACATATCTGAGCTAAGCGTATGACTATCTGACAACGTATGCTGATCTAACAGAAGACCGTTGTTCTATCAGATTACCGTACGCTGTCAGAATAGCATACATGCAGTGAGTACCTGCATGCGCATTAAGAAAGTCCCACAGTCAGAGGAGTTGTCAGTTGTCAGTTGTCAGTTCACCATACACAGCAAGTTCTGATGAAAATAAGTCATTAAATTGTTTTCAATGATAACTATATAGATATACATGAGTTGTCGTGGTTTCAAAGTGTATTTAAAGCAGGGTCTGCCTGCAGCTGCACTCAACTACATCACACAGAGAGGATTGTCACCAGTTGGTGGTAGTAGTCTGGTGCTGAGGGAGATGTTAGGATCCTCAAAGCCAGCTTAGAACTTGTTGAGTACATCTGGCAGTGAGAGTCTCTGGATCAACGGCTACTGAACTGTCCACCTGAGGGGGACAAACCAGATGTGAGGGAAGAACCCGGGAAGAGTAGGTAAAGAAACTGGGGATGACCAAGGTGAGGTGGCTGAGCCAACTTAACTGGTCCCCTGGTAACACATGAGCTGGCTTCAAATGGTCCACTGAAATACTCTTCTGATTACCCCCCAACTACACCAAAAAATACTTAGGTCCACTCTCCAAAACACGGAATGGACCACTTTAAGGAGGCTGAATGGTGTGAGTCATGACGTACACATACTTGGCAGACATCAGGTCTTTTGCCACAAACACCTGTGGAAGGCAGTGATGTGGTGCCAGCGGGGCAAAAGATCTAGATTCCCCATTTAGAACTGTTCAGAGAATGTTGTCATTCTGTCCCTCTGTCACAACAGCCATGGCATCAACAGGCTACAACTCTCCTTGAGTCACACCTAGTAAAAGTGCATTTACACTGTAGTCTCTGGAAGCCAACAAAATCCAGTTCGCTTCTTCAGCCAGGGAGCGACAATCCTTTGTCCAGTCAGCGGGGAGCTGGCCAACGAACAAGTGGAGCAAACTGGCACAGAAACAGGTGCATAAAAAGGAAGAAAACATCTCTTGAGCCAAATAACACCAACATCTTCTCCATCAGCTTGGGCGACTTGCAATTTCTGGCAAGAAACTGGGTTTGAAACCACAGCTGGCATAGAAGCGGCAGTAGCATCTGGTGAGTTCTCATTCAAAAACATGTTCAGACGTTCGCAGATGTTCGGGGTCACCATTGTGAAAGTCAGCAGAAGAAGAAGAGTCATTTGAGTCTTGCTTTATTCTCAATGTCTTCCAACCAAAAATAGAATGGAAGATAAATGTTGGTCTCTTCTTCACCTTTCACAATGAGAGCATACATTCTGGAGTGAAATATATATATTGTGTCTGCCACAGCACAAAGATAAGTACAGTGAATTAAAACATAAAATAACACTACGAAATTAGAAATACATAAAACATCTACATTTTTCCAAGAGCCAAATTTGAAGATGTTTTTTCAATCAGATGAGATGCAAAAAGTCCCTTACGTTACTCAAATTATAACAACGTTGCTAAGGGATTAATAGAGAGGTGCTTTTGTGATGACTTCCTGAATTCGGAGTTTCCGAAAGAACTGGAATATTTTAAAGAGAGGACCAATTTCAAGGCATTAGATATCCAAGTCAATTTTTTTTAGTCATATTTGAAATACGCATATAGCATTTTCATAAGAAATAAAGAAAACATATTTACTTATTTTGCTATATATATTTTTGGTGTTTGCAAATCACATGATTTGAATACATGCCCCTGTTAAATAAATAAATGTTTTCTTGGAGTGGTAGTTGGTGAATACTTGGGGGGTGGGAGGAAACAATCTTTAAGCTGAGTACACTTTGTGAGAAAAATGTATTCTACTTGGAAATTCCTGTAGAGTCTAAGCCATTGAATCACCGATCAAAAATAAAATCATCATTTTAACCAGCGCAGTGTTTGCTGTTCTGCAGCTTTGTGTGTTGACACCAGTTGATCGCGCAACCCTGAAGATAATCTCATCTAAGAATGTAAGGAACCTCAGACAGGATGTCTTCTGACATCAACTTCTGCATAATCTGCGCCGCTGTTTGCTGTTCCCTTTTGAAGATCATGTGTGGTGATGTGTGAGTTTTGTTGCATTTGGACGCTTATCGTATAGGTGTTCCAACCGGAGGTCACTTTGAAATGGAATAGATTTTTCAAGATTGCAGCCAAGGCTGTAGGGAAGGCCAATTCATTAATCACAGCTAAATGCCACTGCCTGCCTGAGTTTTTTAACCAACTAACATCCACAGATAATATCATTGATTGGTACTGATAATTAATTCTCAGTCTGTGCAGCAGAGCGTGGCGTATCATTGAGTGGGGAGGCTTTAATTACTATGTAAAGACTCATTAGGTTAATGCCATTCTGTGCTCTGTGGCACAGGGGGCAATACATGTCTTCCTCCAACTGTGACCTTTTTTCTTTCTTTTTCTTCTTTTTTGCAAAACAAGCCCCTCCTCCCTTCTGCTGTTATTTGCCATGTACGAGTCCATTTTATCTGCTGATCCAGTGTTGCAAAATGTCAATTTAGATTTCACTTGGAAAACATTTTTGGCAGCCAGCTGAAGGACAAGGAAAGGGAAACAAACTCATGACTGCATGACTTACTGTGTCTGTTTGTTGTACATGCTAGGTATAGGCCTTGACTTTGTCTTTTTCACATGCAAACCACAAGTCATACCAGTGCATCTTCATCACAAGCAAAAAATAGAGGACATGCCAAGTTATTTTACTCTCTACTCACTTATACACCATGCAGAAAGGAGCTGATGCACTTTTACCACCCCAGAGGGCTATTTTTATCTTCTGTTTTTTTTTTCTTTTTTATTTTGAAATAATAGTCTGTGACATGTTAATGTAAATAAATGTGTCATCCACTACTGACACTCTCTTTGTGTCAGTTGCCAATTATTACAGGAGAGCAATGAAAGCTGCTGGTTATACAGTTAAAGTCCCTGCAAGAGCTTATGGATCATTTGTACACTCTCATACATGAGGAGCGTAGTCAAAGACAAAAACCTACAGAAGGTTAAACAACACTTAAAGAAAGTTATTGTTATTTGCAGCTGTATCGTGATTTAAAACCTGATCTGAGAAGCTGGAGACAGTTACACAAGTTGATGTTCCCACTTAAAAGTATTACATTTCCTGTGGCATATTACTTGACGTCAGTGCCATCTTGTGGTCCAACGGGTCCCATCAAAAACATTACATTCTTGACTAGCAGTGCCTTGAGAAAGAATTTATGTAAAGAAACTAACTTTAGTATGTTTTATTGGGAATTTTATTACTAGCAAAGTAGAGCAGAAATGAGGTGGAAATGAAATCACAGTTTACAAGGGATTTAAAAAAGAACATGAAAAGTGTTGCATTTGTTGTACATGCATTGTCCAAGAGACCAAGCATACCCACTTATGAATAATTAGGAATGAATGATGGGATGTTATAAGTCCACCGTTACAAAGTCAAAGCTAAGCTACTAGGTGATGATAGTTGTTTCAGTCTGAATAAAAACACACTTTTATATTACATCTTATCTTGGCTGATATTGACCTTTTACTGATAACTGGCAAAAAAGTATTTAAACACAGGGGAAGATGCTATGAGATTAACCTCCTGTTGTCCTCATTTTCTCTATACAAAATGACCCGTCTCCTCTAAATCCCCAATATAAGCAACTTAATTGAATTTTAAACACCAATTTTCATCTTGCATATTGTCATTCACCACAAAATGTGTGAATACTTGAGTTTTCCCTCTCCACTTGGATTTCTATAGCTTAAGAAAAGACAAAAATGTGCGAAAAGGAGTTTTGAATTTATTTATTTTTATTCATCCCAATGACTCAGTTTCTTTTACTTTTCTCCAGTGAACAATTTAAGAGAATGTACAATACAAAAATATGAAAAATAACATAACCCATTCAACTAATTAGCACATGTAGGGCAGTATGCAAGTGTACAGCCTTTGCAGATATATTTCTTACACCTGTAGCACACAGTATGTGTTTTACAGTGCTTCTTTTGAGGGCAGAACTGACATCTCTTCCTCTTACTTGCCCTAGCTGGGGAAGAGGCTGTGGTAGATGGATCCTCAGGTTGATCAGGAGCTGCTGCACTCTGAATAGCTGTCACAACTGCTGCTGAGGCTTCTGTGCGGGGGACATGCTTCCTTCTTTCAATGAGTGGAATTACAAGTACCTTTCCTAGCTGCTCCAGGAACACCCTCCTCTTGTGCTTACGAGACATCCAGGTCGGGTTGATCTCTGTCCAAATCACAAAGGCATTGTAGGAGGACACATCAATGATGTTGTGGAAGATGGCCAGGGGCCAGCGGGCAGTCATTCTTCTGCAGCTATATGTTCCAATCACATTATCTAGGTTGTCCACACCTCCTTTGTTGTGGTTGTATTCCAGGATGATGATTGGCTTCCTGTCCTCACAAACGCTAATGTCGCCGTCTCTGTGCAGTGTGCTCAGAAGAACTACATTCTTGTTTTTCTTTGGGAGGTAGGAAACTAGAGTGGTGGTGGGCGTGAAGGCAAACTTTTAGGAGAAGACCTCTCTCTCCTTTGACGCAAGCAGTGCAGGTGGGACCTCAGGCTTGTTCTTTCGAACTGTACCGACCATGGTGATCTTCCTCTTCAGGAGCTGCTGTCCGAGTTCATATGAGGTGAAGAAATTGTCAAATGTCACATTGTGACCCCTCAGTCCCTCTGTCACAGCTAGCTGCAGCCTCACGTCAGGACCTGTATACACCTGCTAAGGTTAGCAGCCCTAAGTAGGCCTGCAGGTCAGTCTCATCCATCTTTTTCCAGCTGTCTTCATATTTGTGAAAATCCTCCAGATTTGTCATATCCAGCATTATTTTTTCTATTTCTGGTGTGATAAACAGGTAGAATGTAGAAACAATACCATGGGCATGAGAAACGGCATACCTTGTGGGTCCTGGGGTGATCTTTACAATGTTTTGTTCTGCATGCCTGCCATGTTGGTCATATGCCGCTGAGGACCATGTTATTTTGCCATTTTTTGAATGGAAAGTCTCACTTTCAGCTTCAGGGTTTTCTTCTTCTTCTGACGATGATTCATCATACTCTGGGTTGTATTCCTCTCCACTTCTTCTTCTGATACATCCTCCACTTCCTCTTCTGAATCAGAGCTGTCTTGCTGGACATGTGAGAAAATCACCTCTAAAGCCTCTTCAGTGTTATAACGCACACTCATGGCTTCAGCACAGACACAATTCGGGGTTCTGTTATGCAGGACCTTTATAACCTCTTGAAATAACAGGTGGTCTTCTGAAGTCTGCGAGAACACCACCTGATTTGCCTTGTTTACTTCTGCTACTGATTGATCTGAGACACAACTAAAACTTTATACCTTTTTTTGTACAGCTTACATGGAAATGTGAATAAAAGCAACATTTAACTTTTTCTATTGTTTGGGCCATTCTAGGAAATGTCTTAAAATCTCAAGTTAAAAAAATTACATTTAGTGGATTTTTTGGGGGGTTTTAACACAGTGGTGGGTCATTTTGACTCGAGGACAACAGGAGGGTTAAATATAAAAGTTATCAAGTTTTTGTTATTCATGTAAGATACTAAGATCAAACATATTGACATGTTCATCTTGTATACCAATTTTGTTTTTTGTTTTAGTATAACGGTTTTATATTTGTGGATTCAATTTATTCAGCAGATCTTTATTAAAATCCACTGTGCAGTGTCTTGTGGAGCCTAAGAGGATCTCAGAAATGTGGTATTTCACCGACATTTACCCAGACAGAACAGCAGCGGCCCTCTGTAAACAGCTGACGAGAATATATTTTTAGAAGTGACCTCGAAACATGAACAAAATGCAAATAATGGGAAAGGAATGAATAGATTTATGATGAGCTCTGGCAACAAAAAAAGGAAAAAAGGATGTCTCATAAATTTAATTTATTCAATTTTCCAACTCAGTCAGCAGACAGAAAAGTAATAACACAGAACTCGATGCTCTGTGTTATTACATGAGCTCATGTTATTACTATAACATGAGCAAGCCAGAAGCCAAAAACGCTTTATCTCAGCGAAAGAAGTCAAAAATGGACCATTTGTGAATTTGCAGCACTACATTCAATTGTCAGCCTTCTTAGTTGTTGGACAGCTCCGAAATGCTGAGCAGCACTAGATCTGGCTGTATTAAACTGGAATTAGGTCTAATACTTAAGTTCCAAGTGATCAGAAAGCCAGAAGCCAAAAACGGTTTATCTCAGCGAAAGAAGTCAAAAATGGACTATTTGTGAATTTGCAGCACTACACTAAATTTTCAGCGTTCTTAGTTGTTGGACAGCTCCGAAATGCTGAGCAGCAATAGATCTGGCTCTATTAAACTGGAATTAGGTCTAATGCTTAAGTTTCAAGTGATCAGCAAGCCAGAAGCCAAAAAAGCTTTATCTCAGCGAAAGAAGTCAAAAATGGACTGTTTGAGCATTTGCAGCACTACATTCAATTTTCAGCCTTGTTAGTTGTTGGACAGCTCCGAAATGCTGAGCAGCACTAGATCTAGCTGTAATAAGCTGAAATTAGTTGATCTGCTTAATTTACAAATGATCAGAAAGCCAGAAGCCAAAAACGCTTTATCTCAGCGAAATAAGTCAAAAATGGACTATCTGTGAATTTGCAGCTTTACATTCAATTTTCAGCCTTGTTAGTTGTTGGACAGCTCCGAAATGCTGAGCAGCACTAGATCTGGCTGTAATAAGCTGAAATTAGTTGATCTGCTTAAGTTACAAATGATCAGAAAGCCAGAAGCCAAAAACGCTTTATCTCAGCGAAAGAAGTCAAAAATGGACTATCTGTGAATTTGCAGCTTTACATTCAATTTTCAGCCTTGTCAGTTGTTGGACAGCTCCGAAATGCTGAGCAGCACTAGATCTGGCTGTAATAAGCTGAAATTAGTTGATCTGCTTAAGTTACAAATGATCAGAAAGCCAGAAGCCAAAAACGCTTTATCTCAGCGAAAGAAGTCAAAAATGGACTATCTGTGAATTTGCAGCTTTACATTCAATTTTCAGCCTTGTTAGTTGTTGGACAGCTCCGAAATGCTGAGCAGCACTAGATCTGGCTGTAATAAGCTGAAATTAGTTGATCTGCTTAAGTTACAAATGATCAGAAAGCCAGAAGCCAAAAACGCTTTATCTCAGCGAAAGAAGTCAAAAATGGACTATCTGTGAATTTGCAGCTTTACATTCAATTTTCAGCCTTGTTAGTTGTTGGACAGCTCCGAAATGCTGAGCAGCACTAGATCTGGCTGTAATAAGCTGAAATTAGTTGATCTGCTTAAGTTACAAATGATCAGAAAGCCAGAAGCCAAAAATGCTTTATCTCAGCGAAAGAAGTCAAAAATGGACTATCTGTGAATTTGCAGCTTTACATTCAATTTTCAGCCTTGTTAGTTGTTGGACAGCTCCGAAATGCTGAGCAGCACTAGATCTGGCTGTAATAAGCTGAAATTAGTTGATCTGCTTAAGTTACAAATGATCAGAAAGCCAGAAGCCAAAAACGCTTTATCTCAGCGAAAGAAGTCAAAAATGGACTATCTGTGAATTTGCAGCTTTACATTCAATTTTCAGCCTTGTTAGTTGTTGGACAGCTCCGAAATGCTGAGCAGCACTAGATCTAGCTGTAATAAGCTGAAATTAGTTGATCTGCTTAAGTTACAAATGATCAGAAAGCCAGAAGCCAAAAACGCTTTATCTCAGCGAAAGAAGTCAAAAATGGACTATCTGTGAATTTGCAGCTTTACATTCAATTTTCAGCCTTGTTAGTTGTTGGACAGCTCCGAAATGCTGAGCAGCACTAGATCTAGCTGTAATAAGCTGAAATTAGTTGATCTGCTTAAGTTACAAATGATCAGAAAGCCAGAAGCCAAAAACGCTTTATCTCAGCGAAAGAAGTCAAAAATGGACTATCTGTGAATTTGCAGCTTTACATTCAATTTTCAGCCTTGTCAGTTGTTGGACAGCTCCGAAATGCTGAGCAGCACTAGATCTGGCTGTAATAAGCTGAAATTAGTTGATCTGCTTAAGTTACAAATGATCAGAAAGCCAGAAGCCAAAAACGCTTTATCTCAGCGAAAGAAGTCAAAAATGGACTATCTGTGAATTTGCAGCTTTACATTCAATTTTCAGCCTTGTTAGTTGTTGGACAGCTCCGAAATGCTGAGCAGCACTAGATCTAGCTGTAATAAGCTGAAATTAGTTGACCTGCTTAAGTTACAAATGATCAGAAAGCCAGAAGCCAAAAACGCTTTATCTCAGCGAAAGAAGTCAAAAATGGACTATCTGTGAATTTGCAGCTTTACATTCAATTTTCAGCCTTGTTAGTTGTTGGACAGCTCCGAAATGCTGAGCAGCACTAGATCTGGCTGTAATAAGCTGAAATTAGTTGATCTGCTTAAGTTACAAATGATCAGAAAGCCAGAAGCCAAAACGCTTTATCTCAGCGAAAGAAGTCAAAAATGGACTATCTGTGAATTTGCAGCTTTACATTCAATTTTCAGCCTTGTTAGTTGTTGGACAGCTCCGAAATGCTGAGCAGCACTAGATCTAGCTGTAATAAGCTGAAATTAGTTGATCTGCTTAAGTTACAAATGATCAGAAAGCCAGAAGCCAAAAACGCTTTATCTCAGCGAAAGAAGTCAAAAATGGACTATCTGTGAATTTGCAGCTTTACATTCAATTTTCAGCCTTGTCAGTTGTTGGACAGCTCCGAAATGCTGAGCAGCACTAGATCTGGCTGTAATAAGCTGAAATTAGTTGATCTGCTTAAGTTACAAATGATCAGAAAGCCAGAAGCCAAAAACGCTTTATCTCAGCAAAAGAAGTCAAAAATGGACTATCTGTGAATTTGCAGCTTTACATTCAATTTTCAGCCTTGTCAGTTGTTGGACAGCTCCGAAATGCTGAGCAGCACTAGATCTAGCTGTAATAAGCTGAAATTAGTTGATCTGCTTAAGTTATAAATGATCAGAAAGCCAGAAGCCAAAAACGCTTTAACTCAGCGAAAGAAGTCAAAAATGGACTATCTGTGAATTTGCAGCTTTACATTCAATTTTCAGCCTTGTTAGTTGTTGGACAGCTCCGAAATGCTGAGCAGCACTAGATCTAGCTGTAATAAGCTGAAATTAGTTGATCTGCTTAAGTTACAAATGATCAGAAAGCCAGAAGCCAAAAACGCTTTATCTCAGCGAAAGAAGTCAAAAATGGACTATCTGTGAATTTGCAGCTTTACATTCAATTTTCAGCCTTGTTAGTTGTTGGACAGCTCCGAAATGCTGAGCAGCACTAGATCTGGCTGTAATAACCTGAAATTAGTTGATCTGCTTAAGTTACAAATGATCAGAAAGCCAGAAGCCAAAAACGCTTTATCTCAGCGAAAGAAGTCAAAAATGGACTATCTGTGAATTTGCAGCTTTACATTCAATTTTCAGCCTTGTCAGTTGTTGGACAGCTCCGAAGTGCTGAGCAGCACTAGATCTGGCTGTAATAAGCTGAAATTAGTTGATCTGCTTAAGTTACAAATGATCAGAAAGCCAGAAGCCAAAAACGCTTTATCTCAGCGAAAGAAGTCAAAAATGGACTATCTGTGAATTTGCAGCTTTACATTCAATTTTCAGCCTTGTTAGTTGTTGGACAGCTCCGAAATGCTGAGCAGCACTAGATCTAGCTGTAATAAGCTGAAATTAATTGACCTGCTTAAGTTACAAATGATCAGAAAGCCAGAAGCCAAAAACGCTTTATCTCAGCGAAAGAAGTCAAAAATGGACTATCTGTGAATTTGCAGCTTTACATTCAATTTTCAGCCTTGTTAGTTGTTGGAGAGCTCCGAAATGCTGAGCAGCACTAGATCTAGCTGTAATAAGCTGAAATTAGTTGATCTGCTTAAGTTACAAATGATCAGAAAGCCAGAAGCCAAAAACGCTTTATCTCAGCGAAAGAAGTCAAAAATGGACTATCTGTGAATTTGCAGCTTTACATTCAATTTTCAGCCTTGTTAGTTGTTGGACAGCTCCGAAATGCTGAGCAGCACTAGATCTAGCTGTAATAAGCTGAAATTAGTTGATCTGCTTAAGTTACAAATGATCAGAAAGCCAGAAGCCAAAAACGCTTTAACTCAGCGACAGAAGTCAAAAATGGACTATCTGTGAATTTGCAGCTTTACATTCAATTTTCAGCCTTGTTAGTTGTTGGACAGCTCCGAAATGCTGAGCAGCACTAGATCTGGCTGTAATAAGCTGAAATTAGTTGATCTGCTTAAGTTACAAATGATCAGAAAGCCAGAAGCCAAAAACGCTTTATCTCAGCGAAAGAAGTCAAAAATGGACTATCTGTGAATTTGCAGCTTTACATTCAATTTTCAGCCTTGTTAGTTGTTGGACAGCTCCGAAATGCTGAGCAGCACTAGATCTGGCTGTAATAAGCTGAAATTAGTTGATCTGCTTAAGTTACAAATGATCAGAAAGCCAGAAGCCAAAAACGCTTTATCTCAGCGAAAGAAGTCAAAAATGGACTATCTGTGAATTTGCAGCTTTACATTCAATTTTCAGCCTTGTTAGTTGTTGGACAGCTCCGAAATGCTTAGCAGCTCTAGATCTAGCTGTAATAAGCTGAAATTAGTTGATCTGCTTAAGTTACAAATGATCAGAAAGCCAGAAGCCAAAAACGCTTTAACTCAGCGAAAGAAGTCAAAAATGGACTATCTGTGAATTTGCAGCTTTACATTCAATTTTCAGCCTTGTTAGTTGTTGGACAGCTCCGAAATGCTGAGCAGCACTAGATCTAGCTGTAATAAGCTGAAATTAGTTGATCTGCTTAAGTTACAAATGATCAGAAAGCCAGAAGCCAAAAACGCTTTATCTCAGCGAAAGAAGTCAAAAATGGACTATCTGTGAATTTGCAGCTTTACATTCAATTTTCAGCCTTGTTAGTTGTTGGACAGCTCCGAAATGCTGAGCAGCACTAGATCTAGCTGTAATAAGCTGAAATTAGTTGATCTGCTTAAGTTACAAATGATCAGAAAGCCAGAAGCCAAAAACGCTTTATCTCAGCGAAAGAAGTCAAAAATGGACTATCTGTGAATTTGCAGCTTTACATTCAATTTTCAGCCTTGTTAGTTGTTGGACAGCTCCGAAATGCTGAGCAGCACTAGATCTAGCTGTAATAAGCTGAAATTAGTTGATCTGCTTAAGTTACAAATGATCAGAAAGCCAGAAGCCAAAAACGCTTTATCTCAGCGAAAGAAGTCAAAAATGGACTATCTGTGAATTTGCAGCTTTACATTCAATTTTCAGCCTTGTTAGTTGTTGGACAGCTCCGAAATGCTGAGCAGCACTAGATCTAGCTGTAATAAGCTGAAATTAGTTGATCTGCTTAAGTTACAAATGATCAGAAAGCCAGAAGCCAAAAACGCTTTATCTCAGCGAAAGAAGTCAAAAATGGACTATCTGTGAATTTGCAGCTTTACATTCAATTTTCAGCCTTGTTAGTTGTTGGACAGCTCCGAAATGCTGAGCAGCACTAGATCTAGCTGTAATAAGCTGAAATTAGTTGATCTGCTTAAGTTACAAATGATCAGAAAGCCAGAAGCCAAAAACGCTTTATCTCAGCGAAAGAAGTCAAAAATGGACTATCTGTGAATTTGCAGCTTTACATTCAATTTTCAGCCTTGTTAGTTGTTGGACAGCTCCGAAATGCTGAGCAGCACTAGATCTGGCTGTAATAAGCTGAAATTAGTTGACCTGCTTAAGTTACAAATGATCAGAAAGCCAGAAGCCAAAAACGCTTTATCTCAGCGAAAGAAGTCAAAAATGGACTATCTGTGAATTTGCAGCTTTACATTCAATTTTCAGCCTTGTTAGTTGTTGGACAGCTCCGAAATGCTGAGCAGCTCTAGATCTAGCTGTAATAAGCTGAAATTAGTTGATCTGCTTAAGTTACAAATGATCAGAAAGCCAGAAGCCAAAAACGCTTTATCTCAGCGAAAGAAGTCAAAAATGGACTATCTGTGAATTTGCAGCTTTACATTCAATTTTCAGCCTTGTTAGTTGTTGGACAGCTCCGAAATGCTGAGCAGCACTAGATCTAGCTGTAATAAGCTGAAATTAGTTGATCTGCTTAAGTTACAAATGATCAGAAAGCCAGAAGCCAAAAACGCTTTATCTCAGCGAAAGAAGTCAAAAATGGACTATCTGTGAATTTGCAGCTTTACATTCAATTTTCAGCCTTGTTAGTTGTTGGACAGCTCCGAAATGCTGAGCAGCACTAGATCTGGCTGTAATAAGCTGAAATTAGTTGACCTGCTTAAGTTACAAATGATCAGAAAGCCAGAAGCCAAAAACGCTTTATCTCAGCGAAAGAAGTCAAAAATGGACTATCTGTGAATTTGCAGCTTTACATTCAATTTTCAGCCTTGTTAGTTGTTGGACAGCTCCGAAATGCTGAGCAGCACTAGATCTAGCTGTAATAAGCTGAAATTAGTTGATCTGCTTAAGTTACAAATGATCAGAAAGCCAGAAGCCAAAAACGCTTTATCTCAGCGAAAGAAGTCAAAAATGGACTATCTGTGAATTTGCAGCTTTACATTCAATTTTCAGCCTTGTTAGTTGTTGGACAGCTCCGAAATGCTGAGCAGCACTAGATCTAGCTGTAATAACCTGAAATTAGTTGATCTGCTTAAGTTACAAATGATCAGAAAGCCAGAAGCCAAAAACGCTTTATCTCAGCGAAAGAAGTCAAAAATGGACTATCTGTGAATTTGCAGCTTTACATTCAATTTTCAGCCTTGTCAGTTGTTGGACAGCTCCGAAATGCTGAGCAGCACTAGATCTAGCTGTAATAAGCTGAAATTAGTTGATCTGCTTAAGTTACAAATGATCAGAAAGCCAAAAACGCTTTATCTCAGCGAAAGAAGTCAAAAATGGACTATCTGTGAATTTGCAGCTTTACATTCAATTTTCAGCCTTGTTAGTTGTTGGACAGCTCCGAAATGCTGAGCAGCACTAGATCTAGCTGTAATAAGCTGAAATTAGTTGATCTGCTTAAGTTACAAATGATCAGAAAGCCAGAAGCCAAAAACGCTTTAACTCAGCGACAGAAGTCAAAAATGGACTATCTGTGAATTTGCAGCTTTACATTCAATTTTCAGCCTTGTTAGTTGTTGGACAGCTCCGAAATGCTGAGCAGCACTAGATCTGGCTGTAATAAGCTGAAATTAGTTGATCTGCTTAAGTTACAAATGATCAGAAAGCCAGAAGCCAAAAACGCTTTATCTCAGCGAAAGAAGTCAAAAATGGACTATCTGTGAATTTGCAGCTTTACATTCAATTTTCAGCCTTGTTAGTTGTTGGACAGCTCCGAAATGCTGAGCAGCACTAGATCCAGCTGTAATAACCTGAAATTAGTTGATCTGCTTAAGTTACAAATGATCAGAAAGCCAGAAGCCAAAAACGCTTTATCTCAGCGAAAGAAGTCAAAAATGGACTATCTGTGAATTTGCAGCTTTACATTCAATTTTCAGCCTTGTCAGTTGTTGGACAGCTCCGAAATGCTGAGCAGCACTAGATCTAGCTGTAATAAGCTGAAATTAGTTGATCTGCTTAAGTTACAAATGATCAGAAAGCCAGAAGCCAAAAACGCTTTATCTCAGCGAAAGAAGTCAAAAATGGACTATCTGTGAATTTGCAGCTTTACATTCAATTTTCAGCCTTGTTAGTTGTTGGACAGCTCCGAAATGCTGAGCAGCACTAGATCTAGCTGTAATAAGCTGAAATTAGTTGATCTGCTTAAGTTACAAATGATCAGAAAGCCAGAAGCCAAAAACGCTTTAACTCAGCGACAGAAGTCAAAAATGGACTATCTGTGAATTTGCAGCTTTACATTCAATTTTCAGCCTTGTTAGTTGTTGGACAGCTCCGAAATGCTGAGCAGCACTAGATCTGGCTGTAATAAGCTGAAATTAGTTGATCTGCTTAAGTTACAAATGATCAGAAAGCCAGAAGCCAAAAACGCTTTATCTCAGCGAAAGAAGTCAAAAATGGACTATCTGTGAATTTGCAGCTTTACATTCAATTTTCAGCCTTGTTAGTTGTTGGACAGCTCCGAAATGCTGAGCAGCACTAGATCTGGCTGTAATAAGCTGAAATTAGTTGATCTGCTTAAGTTACAAATGATCAGAAAGCCAGAAGCCAAAAACGCTTTATCTCAGCGAAAGAAGTCAAAAATGGACTATCTGTGAATTTGCAGCTTTACATTCAATTTTCAGCCTTGTTAGTTGTTGGACAGCTCCGAAATGCTGAGCAGCACTAGATCTGGCTGTAATAAGCTGAAATTAGTTGATCTGCTTAAGTTACAAATGATCAGAAAGCCAGAAGCCAAAAACGCTTTATCTCAGCGAAAGAAGTCAAAAATGGACTATCTGTGAATTTGCAGCTTTACATTCAATTTTCAGCCTTGTTAGTTGTTGGACAGCTCCGAAATGCTGAGCAGCACTAGATCTGGCTGTAATAAGCTGAAATTAGTTGATCTGCTTAAGTTACAAATGATCAGAAAGCCAGAAGCCAAAAACGCTTTATCTCAGCGAAAGAAGTCGAAAATGGACTATCTGTGAATTTGCAGCTTTACATTCAATTTTCAGCCTTGTTAGTTGTTGGACAGCTCCGAAATGCTGAGCAGCACTAGATCTAGCTGTAATAAGCTGAAATTAGTTGATCTGCTTAAGTTACAAATGATCAGAAAGCCAGAAGCCAAAAACGCTTTATCTCAGCGAAAGAAGTCAAAAATGGACTATCTGTGAATTTGCAGCTTTACATTCAATTTTCAGCCTTGTTAGTTGTTGGACAGCTCCGAAATGCTGAGCAGCACTAGATCTAGCTGTAATAAGCTGAAATTAGTTGATCTGCTTAAGTTACAAATGATCAGAAAGCCAGAAGCCAAAAACGCTTTATCTCAGCGAAAGAAGTCAAAAATGGACTATCTGTGAATTTGCAGCTTTACATCGGTCGTGTCCTGATTTTCAGCCTTGTTAGTTGTTGGACAGCTCCGAAATGCTGAGCAGCACTAGATCTAGCTGTAATAAGCTGAAATTAGTTGATCTGCTTAAGTTACAAATGATCAGAAAGCCAGAAGCCAAAAACGCTTTAACTCAGCGACAGAAGTCAAAAATGGACTATCTGTGAATTTGCA